>NW_028270161.1:6853475-7153475 GCF_037043375.1 Chiloscyllium plagiosum
TTCTGAAATGATGCAACCATCTTTAATTGTAGCTGGCATTATAGTTCTCCTTATCTTCACATCCTCAAGATCAGATATTATTTCTTCTCATGGATGCCCAGAAGGTTTGGATTTAACATCAAAGTCACCCAGAATTTCTGTTCACTGGCCAGTGTGACATGATTCCAATATGCTTGTTTCCTTTTGTTTGGGAGGACACTAGAGTTACTCTGTAGTGTTTCCACCTGAATTTTACTTTGACTGTCAAAGTAAGAGTTTACTTTTGTAAGTTTCATCGACTAATAGATGGGTGATGACCTGATCCGTAGACAAGTTGCATTTTTAGAAAATATTTTTGTTCATCAGCTTGAACTCTTCGGGATCTTGTTGAAGTTGGTAGTGATGGCAGGGACATTATTATTCCAAACTGTTCAGTCACTCCTTCCCTTCACCGACTATTACCTGTGATGAACTTGTAAAATGTTACAGTTGTTCAGCTTTCAGTGAGGTGATATGATTCTAAAGAAAATAATACTACTCAACCTATTATCTGATTAAATAGTATGCTCATAAAATATGGGTATCCGGTTGGAGGCATTGCAGTTTCTTGCTTAGTTGTCATTATTTCTTTTTTCTTTTCAGAATTCATATGCAGCAGGTATATATTTGATGGTGTATCCATGTTGACAAGAAGCAGAAAATCGTAAATGATTGTAATAATTTCTGTAAATTAAGTTGTGTTTTAGGTATGGGTATTTGGATTTTCATCTTTATACAGTGGTTATGAACTGTTTTTTGATCATTTGTTACAGTTGTTCAGAGCTAATGAATGTACGTTTTTACACCGTGCATGTACTTTGTCTTGCAACACCATTGGAATAGAGATGCTTATTTGTTTTTGTATCAAATTGAAGCAGTGAACAGCAGTCATCACAAGAACTGTTGAAAATCTGGTGATGGAAACATAGCAGTGATATGGGTCACATGCAAGTTGCTGTTCGCAAACAGGAGATTTTTATATGTGCTAATTGACATAAGAACGAAGAACCTCTTAATAAAGAGTGTAATCTTTGCCGCACTTCACTTTTGAATTATAAGAGTTAGTTGTTTTCCTGTGTCTTTCCCTGGTAAAGACACACAACTAGGAGAAAGTGAGGACTGCAGATGCTGGAGATCAGAGCTGAAAATGTGTTGCTGGACACACAACTCCCATACTCAATTCCATCAAAATCCCATAGCGAAGAGTAACCTCCCCTCCTGCATCAGTTGGTGGTGTTAACAGTGGCAGCTACAAGGCATATGACAGCAACATGAGATCAACTCTCCCTCCTACTTTGGCATGCCAAAACGTATGGTTGTATGAATTAGGAGCGGGAGTATCCCACTTAACACCTCAAGCCTGCTCCAGCATTCCGTAAGATTGTGGTCAATCTGATTGTGTGGCCTTGACACGCTTGCCTGAATATTCCCTCAAATCAGTTTTTTGTTTGATCAAACCATTGTCAATTTAAGTTGTAACATATGTAGGTGTTTGGCCATTTCTTCAAATAATGATACATTTACCTGAAGCACCAGAATGTGGTCCAACATTTATTAGCAGAACTTATTAACAGTACCCAGTATGTCACTGTGAGAGTCACATATCTTTCAGAATGGTGAAAATGTGTTTAATTTTGGTGACTGGGCCTTGTCCCATCGCTTCCTGAAACAGCTACTGCACAATTTTCAAAACTAGGCTTGGGTGGATGGTACCCACTTTGTCAGGCATTTAGTTACAATAGTAAAGATTACTACTGCTCAAACAGTGACTTTTAACACTTGCTTAGCTATCACTTGATGCATTGATAAGGGCCAAGCTGTAATCTGTCACAGAAAATTTCAGGTTACTAACCACTGATGGGCTTTTAAACTTCAGGTTTGATTATGGTGAGAGTGCCCTGGGAGGGCTTTCTAATGAATTCAAAATTGTGCTGCCAATTTCCCTTGTTGAACTATTAATGCTTCCGCCAATACATACAAAATAACAATAGTCCTGCAAAATATCATCAGGTGCTCATGATATTTTACTCAGTTTTGCATTTCAACTTGTGGTCGGGTTAGTGTTTCTACCTCTGAGCCAGGAACCCAGAGTTCAAGTCCCACCTGCTCCAAAGGTCTGTAACAACATCTCTGAATAGGTCGATTAGAAAGTTTTACATTTCAACGTAAAGTGTGTCAAATTAGCTGCTGGATTGGGAGAAATCCACCCATGAAAATGTACTGTCAGAGGGGGGCATGGATCTACATGTGTTGCATGTTTCCAAGCCTTGCCCAACTAACCCAAGACAGTAAATCAACAGTCTGTCCTAACCCCATTCAAGTCAAATAAATAATTATTAACATGGGGGGAAAACCTGTGGACAACTTTCTGTATGCTTCACCTTAAGGACTTTGAGACCAGTCACTACACATCCACTACTGCATCGGCTGAAATTGGCTAATTTGCCATGGGTCATGTATCAAGTCTAGGATCCTTTCTCCTGATCCTGTGCTCAGTTCTGTCTCCCACATTCGGATTCGACCTTTTACAAATAGAACTTTGTGGTGGCACAGTGGCTCAGTGGTTAGCACTGCTGCCTCACAGCGCCAGGGACCCGGATTCAATTCCCACTTCGGCAGCTATCTGTGTGGAGTTTGCACGTTCTCCCCGTGTCTTCATGGGTTTCCTCTGGGTGCTCCGCTTTCCTCCCACAATCCAAAGATGTGCAGGTTAGGTGAATTGACCATGCTAAATTGCCCGTAGTGTGAGGTGCAGGGGTAAATGTAAGGGAATGGGTCTGGGTGGGTTGCTCTTTGGAGGGTCGGTGTGGACTTGTTAGGCTGAAGGGCTTGTTTCCAAACTGTAGGGAATCTAAGAAATCTAAGAAACTTCCAGAATATTCTCCCGCAGATATTATAGCTCTCTTTTGCCTATTCAGTTTGTTTTGGTGGTCTTTTTATTTGGTGATCCTGTGTAAAATGATATCGTTCACGAAGGAGACGGATGTAAAGTGCTGCAGATGCTGGAAATCTGGAATAAAGATAACAAATGCTAAAACTGCTCAACAGGCCATTCAGCATGAGGGAGAATAGAAGTGTCAATCGTTTGTCAGATCTTCAGGTCCACTGCCCAGTTGTTTAAGCATCGTTGCTTTCTTTACTTAGGTATTACAGGTAATCCATTTAGTAATGTTTTGGTGTCAGCTGTGTAACACACTCACCTCTGAGTTAAAGACCCCCTCTATTGACTTGAGCTCAAAAATCTTTTGGTTGACACTTCATTATAGAAGTGCTGCTTTGTTTAAGGTGCTGTCTACTAATGGAGGCCTTGACCCATGTTAGACAAAGTGGCATGATTCTGAAGAAGAACAGTGGGCTGATGTCTGGTTTCCAGACCAATATTTATTCCTTATCTAACATTGATGCCTGGTCTTTGTCACGTTGCTGTTTATGGCAGTTTGCTGTGAAAATCTCCTGCATTCACAATGGGTAATGTCATTAAATGGGTAATCCAGAAAAGCTGACTAATGCTGTTGGGGAAAGAGTTCAAATCCCATCATTACAAGGTGAAAATTGAATTCAGTAAAAGAAAATTGGAATAAAATGTTAGCCTAATGGCAATGTGTGTAACCACTGCCAGTTGGTTGTTAAAAAACACCCACTGGTACATTAATGCCCTTTAGTAAAAGAAACGTACCATCCATACCTGGGCTGGTTGACATGTGACTCCAGACCCACAACATTAGTGTTTGCTCTGAGCTGCCCTCTGGCCAATTGGGAACGGGCAGCAAATGTTGGCTTAGCTGGCCGCACCCACATTTCACGAATGAAAAAAAACTGTTTGTGAAAGGTGGCAGATAAATGTAAGTCTGTTTATGTGTATACATACGATTATGTATTGATCTGATCTTGAAAGCAACTCACCAGCAATTTTCCAGGGCAATAAAGGATGGCCAAGCAAGCAATGCCCACATCCTGTGAGTGAATAAAAATAAATCTTGAAAGATTGTTGCAAATGAATTCTTCTCCGGTATAATTGATGGATTTTATGTACTGATGAATTCAAGTATAGTAAGGAAAACCTTATTACGATATGTACAGTATAAAGTTAAATTCTGTGCTTCTTTAGCTAATGCATGGTGAGTTTATTGGAATAGACCTGAAAGAAACATATTTGACAATGTTCAAATTCCTGTTCACTATCTGTTAAGTTTTCTTGGAATGTCTTGAGTATTGACATTGGTGAGAAATGGATCAGGTTTCATGCTTTACCTGTTGGCACTTGGGTGGAAAAGAATTGAACCATATGGCATGTTAATTGCTGAGGTACAGTCTCGAAAAGAAAATGTAGACTAGCAAGTGCCAGTGCCTTTAGGGAAGGGAAAAGCAATAACCGGAGGACTAAGGGAATAAAACTGAAAGATGTGCACGGCTGCAACTGCTCAGTTAAGAGTAATGAGATTTCCCTTTTTTTCTGTTCTTCACATGTTAACAGCCCCCCCCCCCCCCCCCCCCCCCCCGACCCACACACACACACACTAGGTTGTCCACCATTTCATTTGGCCCTGGGGAATTGTATTATTTTTGCCTTGACATTATTGAAACTGTTTCACCATATGACTCCAGGTCTCTCCTGCTGCTTCCTTTATAAAAGCTCCAGAGCTTGTCTTTTGCTGATTTTTATGTGTCTTATTGTTTTTTTGTCTTCTGAGTTTCTATAGCACTTTCATGTCTTGAGTTTGCAATGTTTCAATCAGCACTGAATATCGTGCAAAGCACTATACAAAAGAAAATAGTGCAGGAGGATCCTTTTGATCAATAGTGTGTGTCATTGCTAAGGAACTGTCCTAACTTTTCTAATCTCTCCTCAAAACTGAGGTCCCTTATTCCTGCTGTCATCCTCTGTACACATCCCTATGCACATCTTATCTGAAATGGTGTGCACAGAATTGTCCTTTTATTATAGCTGAGGTATAACTAGTGATTTATAATCTGATATCATCTCTGCTTTTTTGTTTTAATACTCTGTTTCAATACACAAATATCTTGTGTCGTTATCCTTCTGCGCACCTTGCCTGTTCACTCTGGCTTGTACATCTCACCTTCTCATCATGCTCTTTCTCCTCTCTTTCCCAGTGTTCTCTCCCCAGATGTGTTTCTGCAGTTATGTTTTGCTAGGCTTCTGTACAGGGCCTTATGGAGACCACACCTGTATTAGTGTGTGCAGTTTTGGTCTCCCTAAGAAAGGATATATTTGCCACAGAGGGTATGCAGCAGAGGTTCACTAGGCTGATACTGGGAATGGCAGGGTTGACATATGAGGAGGGATTGGTTCTAAAAGGTTGAGAAAGGATTTCAATTGAACATTATAATATTCTAACAGAGGTGGACAGACTAGAACTAAAGTTTCCCTTGGCTGACAAAAGATATTGAACCTTGAGTCAAGAAGTGGGGTTAGTGGCATTTCTAATCAGGGATAGTATCACAGCTGCAGAAAGGGAGGTCATCAAGGACACTTAGTAGACAAAGTCAGTATGGGTGGAAGTCAAAAACAGGAAAGGAGCTGTCAGTTCGTTGGGAGTTTTCTACAAACCCCTCAATAACAACAGAGAGATGGAGGAGCCGATTGGGAGACAGATTTTGAAAAGGTGCAGAAGTAACAAAGTTGTTGTTATGGGTGACTTCAACTTCCCTAATATTGATTGGAACCTCCTTAGTGCAAATAGTTTGGATGGAGTGGATTTTGTCAGGTGTGTCCAGGAAGGATTCCTGGCCCAATACGTAGATAGGCTGACTACAAGGGAGGCCATATTGCATTTGGTGCTTGGCAACAAACCAGGCCAGGTGTCAGATCTCTCAGTGGGAGAGCATTTTGGTGATAGTGATCATAACTCCCTGACTTTTACTATAGTAATGGAGAACAATAGCAGCAGACGGTATGGGAAAGTACTTAATTGGGGGAGGGGGGATTGCAATGCTTTTAGGTAGGAACTGTGGAGCATAAATTGGGAACAGATATTCTCATGGGAATGCATAACAGAAATTTGGGAGTTGTGTAGGGAGAACTTGCTGCGAGTACTGGATAGGTTTGTCCCAATGAGGCATGGAAGGGGTGGTAAGATGAAGGAACTTTGGATGACAGGAGATGTGGAAAATCTAGTCAAGAGGAAGAAGGAAGCTTACTTAACGTTGAGGAGGCAAGGATCAGACAAGGTTCTTGAAGGTTACAAGGTAGCCAGGAAGGAACTGAAGAATGGACTTAGGAGAGCAAGAAGGGGGCATGAAAAAGTATTGGCCGGTAGGATTAAGGAAAACCCCCAGGCATTCTGCACTTATGCGAGGAACAAGAGGATAGTGAGGGATAGTGGAGGGAACTTATACCTGGAGTCAGGGGAGGTCCTTGATGAATACTTTGCTTCAGTATTCACTACTGAGAGGGACCTTGATGTTTGTGAGGACAGCATGAAACACACTGATATGATTGGAGAAAGTGAGGATTGGAGATCAGAGTTGAAGAGTGTGGTGCTGGAAAAGCACAGCATCCGAGGAACAGGAGAGAGTCTACATTTTGGGCACAAACCCTTCATTAGGAATCACAGACCAGTCAGTCTTCCATCGGTGGTGAGCAAATTATTGGAGAGGATTCTGAGACACAGGATTTATGATTATTTGGAAAAGCATAGCTTAATTAGAGGTAGCAAGGCTTTGAGAGGAGTAGGTCATGCCTCACAAGCCTTATTGAATTCATTGAGGATTTGACAAAACACATTGATGAAGGTAGAGTGGTGGATGTGGTGTATGTTGATTTTAGCAAGATGTCTCCCTGTGGTAGACTCATTCAGAAAGTAAGGACGCATGAGAAATAGGGAAATTTAGCTGTCTGGATACAGAATTAGCTGGCCCTTAGAAGAAGAGGGTGGTAGTAGATGGAAAGTATTCAGCCTGGAGCTTGGTGACCAGTGGTGTTCCGCAGGGATCTGTTCTGGGGCATCTGCTCTTTGTGATTTTTATAATTGACTTGGATGAGTAAGTGGAAGGGTGGTTTGCCGATGACACAAAGGTTGGTGGAGTGGTGGGTAGTGTGGAGGGTTGTTGTAGATTGCAATGGCTCACTGACAGGATGCAGAACTGGGCTGAGAAGTGGCAGATGGAGTTCAACCTGAAAAAAGTGTGAAATGATTCATTTTGGAAGGTTACATTTGAATACAGAATACAGGGTTAAAGGCAGGATTCTTGGCATTGTGGCACTTGGGGTCCATGTCCATAGATCACTCATATTTGCCACCCAGGTTGGTAGGGTTGTTAAGAATGCTTATGGTGTGTTGGCTTTCATTAGCAGGGGGATTGCGTTTAAGAGTTGTGAGGTTATGCTGCAGCTCTATAGAGCCCTGGTTAGACCACACTTGGAATATTATGTTCAGTTCTGGTCACCTCCTTATAGGAAGGATGTGGAAGCTTTAGAGAGGGTACAGAGGAGATTTAACAGGATGCTACCTGAACTGGAGGGCACATGAAAAAGATTGAGGGAGCGAGGGTTTTTCTCATTGGAGTGAAGAAGGATGAGAGGTGACTTGATAGAGGTGTAGAAGATGTGAGAGGTGTAGATACAGAGTGGATAGCTAGAGACTTTTTCCAAGGGCGGAAATGGCTATCACGAGAGGGCATAATTTTAAGGCGATTGGAGGAAGGTGTAGGAGAGATGTCTGAGGTAGGTTGTTTGCACAGAGTGTAATATCAGTGTGGAGTGCATTGCTAGCGGTGGTGTTAGAGTCAGGTATATTAGGGACATTTAAGTGACTCTTGGGTAGGCACATGGACGATAGTAAAATGTAAGAGTATGTTGACTAGTTTGATCTTAGAGTAGGATAAAAGGTCGGCACAACACTGAGGGGGCCGAAGGACCTGTACTATGCTGCCTTGTTTTTTTTTCCTTTAACTTTCTTTCAGTCCCCCTTCTGAACACTGTTCCAGTTCCCTCAGAGCCAGCTCTTAGAATGTCAGGATGTCTGTCTGTCCTATGCTGCCTTGTTTTTTTTAATTAAACCTCCACACTACCGCCTAACTGCGGTAGCACTTATTTTTTCCCCAGCACCCACGTTATGTGTGTGCAGGTGTGAGGCACAGTGAGAGACACAAAGTGTACGAATCTTTATTCAAATTTCCACCACCAGGAAGATAGGAAAACACCCGGGTGGCCAGTGACAAGCAGTGCCCTTCACATCAAAGGGCAGTGCTCTGTGATCAAACAGTGAAGGGGAGAGTCGGGACTAAAATCAACATAAAATTGGATGGGGAAATGATGCACTCCACTCCCTGCGGCGCCCACCTCTCCCTGAACAACTCCAGGGTGTTGGTGGACACCGCGTGCTCCTTCTCCAAGGACACCCGGGCTCTAACGTAACCGCGGAAGAGGGGCAGGCAGTCGGCCCTAACGACCCCCTCCACGGCCCGCTGCCTGGACCTGTTGATGGCCAGTTTGGCCAGGCCCAGGAGCAGACCCACGAGGAGGTCTTCAGACCTGCCCTCCCTCCTCCGTACCGGGTGCCCAAAGATCAGGAGCATGGGACTGAAGTTCAGCCAAAAGCAGAGGGGGAGGTTTTTCAGAAAATCAAAAAGGGAGTGCAAACGCCCACACCCAATATACACGTGGTCCACGGACGCCACAGAACAAGCAGTTGGGCTGGGAGTCCGTGAACCACCGCAATCTGCGGTTGCAGGGGACTGCTGCGTGCAGCACCCTCCACCCCAGATCCCCGAGAGAAAGGGGGAGGACTCCCGCATAGAGAGCCCTCCACTGGGGATCCCCACCGCCCGGTGGCAAATGGGCACGCCAAGGCGCGTCCGGACGGTGGATGAGGGAGAAGAGGTGGACGGTGTGCAGCAGCAGTCTATACAGGGCCTGCCTTTTTACATCCCTAAATGAGACAAAATTAAAATTCCGGAGGCGGCTCAGGTTGTGGGGCACAGGCTCCCGCGGGAAGTACGGGACCTTGGGGCCAATGTGAAATTCCGTCCGGGCTGGGGTGAGCGTGGACGGGATCCCACCGCACACCTGAGCGTCCTCCAACTGGTGCACTACGTCGGGTCCGAGCACCGCCGTTTTGAGACGTCGGATGGCGGTGGCCACGTACCGAACGTCTACCGCTGCCCTGCCTGCTATGTCCTGCGGCAGCGTCCAGCCCAGGCCCCCGGCACCCAGCACGTCCCCGACCCTGGTCACTCTCGCCGCCACGGCCCTCCCCTCCGACAGCCACTCGAACCCGCGAGTACGGAGGTGCGGATTCCTGAGCAACGGCTCCCTGACGACAGCCGCTACTCCAGCCGGAGGGTAGGCGCGACGCGATTCGACCATGTTCCAGACAGTGATCAGGTCCTGGTAAAAGACAGGCAGCGTCTTGAGGGCGACCTTCAAACCGTCACGGTCGACGAACAGGAGCTGCGTGTCGTAGTTGAGGTTGCGCACCTGGCGGAAAAATTAGGGTTGCCAGGGCGCACCACCTAGGAGGAGGCTCGACGTAAAGGTATCGCCGCAAGGTCTGAAGACGAACATCGCGACCTGGGTGCGGACGCACACCAGCGACTGACCGCCCTCCTCAATAGGGAGACTCAGAACCTGTGCGGCGACCCAGTGCATCTTTTTGTCCCAGAAGAAATCGACCAACGTTCTCTGGATGTCAGCGACAAAGCCAGGAGGAGGGACCAAAGTGACCAGCCGGTACCACAGCATGGCGGCCACCAGCTGGTTTATGACCAGCACTCGACTCCTGTAAGATAGCACTCAGAGCAGTCCTGTCCAGCGGCCTAGGCGAGCCGAGACTTTGGCCTCCAGCTCCTGCCAGTTGGCCGGCCTGGATTCCTCAGCTGGGCTGAGGTAGACCCCCAGATAGAGGAGATGGGTGGTACTCCAGCTGAACCCCCGTAACTCCTCCGGCAGAGAGTCCACCCGCCACGGACCGACCAGTAGTCCGGAACATTTCGCCCAGTTGATCCTGGCGGAAGATGCCGCCGAGTACACGGCCTGGCACTCGCGCATCCTCACCAGGTCAGCCGGGTCGGTGAAAGTGAGGAGCACGTCGTCGGCGTAGGCTGAGAGGACCACCCCCGAGCCCGCGCCGTGCAGAACCAACCCCGACAACCTCCTCCGCAAGAGGCGCAGGAAAGGCTCCACGCACAGGGAATACAGCTGGCCGGACAGGGGGCAGCCTTGACGCACTCCTCTCCCGAAGCGAAGGGGTGCCGTCAGGGACCCATTAACTTTAACCAGACACTCTGCGGCGGTGTACAAAAGTCGGATCCGGGCGACGAACAGCGTCCCGAACCCGAATGCCCGCAGAGTCCCGAGCAGGTACTCGTGATCGACCCTGTCGAACGCCTTCTCCTGGTCGAGAGACAGGAAGGCGCTCGGCAGACCAGCCCATCGACAGAAATGGATCAGATCCCGGACCAGGTGGACGTTATCGTGTATCCTCCGGCCCTGGACCGTGTAGGACTGGTCCGGGTGGATCATGTGGGCCAGCACGGAGGCCAGGCGAGAAGACAACACCCTGGCGAAGATTTTGTAATCCGTGCTGAGGAGGGAGACCGGACGCCACTTCTTCAAAGAACGAAGGTCCCCCTTCTTTGGCAGCAGGACGATGACCGCCCTGCGCCAAGAAAGGGGCAGCTCTCCGGCATTTAGACACTCCCCCAGGACCTGTAGGTAGTCGCTCCCCAGAACTTCCCAGAATGCCCTGAAGAACTCCACAGTCAGCCCGTCCAGCCCCAGGGTTTTGCCCTTCGAGAGCCGGTTGAGGGCGCCGGTCAGCTCCTCTAAGGTGACGGGAGCGTCGAGCCTTCCGGCGTCCTCCGGGCTGAGCTGCGGCAGGTCCTCCCACAGAACTCTGCGAGCATCCTCGCTGGATGGATCCGGAGAGAACAGAGCCGTGTAATAGTTTCGGACGTGGGCCCTGATGCCCTCCGGATCCGAGACAAAGGAACCCGTCGTCGGCCAGCAGCACAAGGAGCTGCTGAAGGGTGCCACGCCTTTTTTCCAGCGAGTAGAAGAAGGGGGAGCCGCGGTCCAGGTCCTGGAAGGCGTGATGGGGGAGTGGAGTGGGGGGAGTGGAGTGAGTGGGGAGGGGGGGGGGAGTGGAGTGAGTCGGGTGGGGGGGGGTGGGGGGAGTGGAGTGAGTGGGGTGGGTGGAGTGAGTGGGGTGGGTGGAGTGAGTGGGGGAGTGGGGGGATGGAGTGAGTGGGGGAGTGGGGGGATGGAGTGAGTGGGGGAGTGGGGGGTTTGGAGTGAGTGGGGGAGTGGGGGGTTTGGAGTGAGTGGGGGAGTGGGGGAGTGGGGGGGTTGGAGTGAGTGGGGGAGTGGGGGGGTTGGAGTGAGTGGGGGAGTGGGGGGTTGGAGTGAGTGGGGGAGTGGGGGGGTTGGAGTGAGTGGGGGAGTGGGGGGTTGGAGTGAGTGGGGGAGTGGGGGGTTGGAGTGAGTGGGGGAGTGGGGGGGTGGAGTGAGTGGGGAAGTGGGGGGGGTTGGAGTGAGTGGGGGGGTGGAGTGAGTGGGGGGGGTGGAGTGAGTGGGGGGGTGGAGTGAGTGGGGGATGGAGTGAATGGGGGGATGGAGTGAATGGGGGGGTGGAGTGAGTGGGGGATGGAGTGAATGGGGGGGGTGGAGTGAATGGGGGGGGTGGAGTGAGTGGGGGGGTGGAGTGAGTGGGGGGGTGGAGTGAGTGGGGGGTGGAGTGAGTGGGGGCGGTGGAGTGAGTGGGGGGGTGGGGTGAGTGGGGGGGTGGAGTGAGTGGGGGGGTGGAGTGAGTGGGGGGGTGGAGTGAGTGGGGGGGGTGGAGTGAGTGGGGGGGGTGGAGTGAGTGGGGGGGGTGGAGTGAGTGGGGGGGGTGGAGTGAGTGGGGGGGGTGGAGTGAGTGGGGGGGGTGGAGTGAGTGGGGGGGGTGGAGTGAGTGGGGGGGGTGGAGTGAGTGGGGGGGGTGGAGTGAGTGGGGGGGGTGGAGTGAGTGGGGGGTGGAGTGAGTGGGGGGTGGAGTGAGTGGGGGGGTGGAGTGAGTGGGGGGGTGGAGTGAGTGGGGGGTGGAGTGAGTGGGGGGGTGGAGTGAGTGGGGGGGTGGAGTGAGTGGGGGGGGTGGAGTGAGTGGGGGGGGTGGAGTGAGTGGGGGGGGTGGAGTGAGTGGGGGGGGTGGAGTGAGTGGGGGGGGTGGAGTGGGTGGGGGGGGGTGGAGTGGGTGGGGGGGGGTGGAGTGAGTGGGGGGGGGTGGAGTGAGTGGGGGGTGGAGTGAGTGGGGGGTGGAGTGAGTGGGGGGTGGAGTGAGTGGGGGTGTGGAGTGAGTGGGGGGTGAGTGGGGGGAGTTGGGGGGGTGGAGTGAGGGGGGATTGAGGGGTGAGGGGGGATTGAGGGGGGATTGGGGGGGATTGAGGGGGGAGTGGGGGGGGTGGAGTGAGGGGGGAGTGGGGGGGGTGGAGTGAGGGGGGAGTGGGGGGGGTGGAGTGAGGGGGGAGTGGGGGGGGTGGAGTGAGAGGGGAGTGGGGGTGTGGAGTGAGAGGGGAGTGGGGGTGTGGAGTGAGAGGGGAGTGGGGGAGGGGAGTGGGGGAGGGGAGTGGGGGGGTGGAGTGAGAGGGGAGTGGGGGGGTGGAGTGAGAGGGGAGTGGGGGGGTGGGGGGGTGGGGGGAGTGGGGGGGTGGGGGGGTGGGGGGGGTGGGGGGGTGGGGGGAGTGGGGGAGTGGGGGAGTGGGGGCCTGCAGTGAGTGGGGGAGTTGGGGCTGGAGTGAGTGGGGGAGTTGGGGGGTGGAGTGAGTGGGGGAGTTGGGGGGTGGAGTGAGTGGGGGAGTTGGGGGGTGGGGGGAGTGGAGTGAGTGGGGTGGGTGGGCGGAGTGGGGGAGTTGTGGGGGGTGGAGTGAGTGGGGGAGTTGGAATGAGCGGGGGAGTGGGGGGTTGGAGTGAGCGGGGGAGAGGAGAGAGTGGAGAGTGGGGGAGTGGAGACAGTGGGGGGGTGGAGTGAGTGGGGGGTGTGGGGGAGTGGGGGGTGGAGTGAGGGGGGAGTGGGGGGGTGGAATGAGGGGAAGTGGGGGGGTGAAGTGAGGGGGGAATTGGGGGGGTGGAGTGAGTGGGGGAGTTGGGGGGTTGGAGTGAGTGGGGGAGTTGGGGGGGTGGAGTGAGTGGGGGAGTTGGGGGGTGGAGTGAGTGGGGGAGTTGAGGGGGTGGAGTGAGTGGGGGAGTTGGGGGGGTGGAGTGAGTGGGGGGGTGGAGTGAGTGGGGGGGTGGAGTGAGTGGGGTGGAGTGAGTGGGGGGGTGGAGTGAGTGGGGGGGAGTGGAGTGGAGTGAGGGGGTGGGGGGGAGTGGAGTGTGTGGGGGGGTGGGGGAAGTGGAGTGAGTGGGGGGGTGGGGGGAAGTGGAGTGAGTGGGGGGGTGGGGGGAAGTGGAGTGAGTGGGGTGTGGGGGGAAGTGGAGTGAGTGGGGGGGTGGGGGGAGTGGAGTGAGTGGGGGGGTGGGGGGAGTGGAGTGAGTGGGGGGGTGGGGGGAGTGGAGTGAGTGGGGGGGTGGAGTGAGTGGAGTGAGTGGGGGGTGGGGGGAGTGGAGTGAGTGGGGTGGGTGGGGGGAGTGGGGGAGTTGTGCGGGGTGGAGTGAGTGGGGGTGTTGGGGGATGGAGTAAGTGGGGGAGTGGGTGGTTTGGAGTGAGTGGGGGAGTGGGGGGAAGGAGTGAGTGGGGGAGTGGGGGGATGGAGTGAGTGGGGGAGTGGGGGGATGGAGTGAGTGGGGGAGTGGGGGGTTTAGAGTGAGTAGGGGAGTGGGGGGGTTGGAATGAGCCGGGGAGTGGGGGGTTGGAGTGAGCGGAGGAGTGGGGGGATGGAGTGAGTGGGGGAGTGGGGGGTTTGGAGTGAGTGGGGGAGTGGAGAGAGTGGAGAGAGTGGGGGGGTGGAGTGAGTGGGGGGTGTGGGGGAGTGGGGGGTGGAGTGTGGGGTGGAGTGAGGGGGGAGTGGGGGGGGTGGAGTGAGAGGAGAGTTGGGGGGTGGAGTGAGGGGGGAGTGGAGGGGTGGAGTGAGGGGGGAGTGGGGGGGTGGAGTGAGGGGGGAGTGGGGGGTGGAGTGAGGGGGGAGTGGAGGGTGGAGTGGGTCGGGGGGTGGGGGGGAGTGGAGTGTGGGGGGTGGTGGGAGTGGAGTGAGTGGGGGAGTGGGGGGTGGTGTGAGTGGTGGAGTGGGGGGTGGAGTGGGGGGGTGGAGTGAGGGGGTGAAGTGAGTGGGGGAGTGGGGGGTGGAGTGGGGGGGTGGAGTGATGGGGGAGTGGGGGGGTGGAGTGAGGGGGGAGTGGGGGGTGGAGTGAGGGGGGAGTGGGGGGTGGAGTGGGTCGGAGGGTTGGGGGGAGTGGAGTGTGGGGGGAGTGGGGGGGTGGAGTGGGTCGGGGGGTGGGGGTGGAGTGGGTCGGAGGGTTGGGGGGAGTGGAGTGTGGGGGGAGTGGGGGGTGGAGTGGGTCGGGGGGTGGGGGTGGAGTGGGTCGGGGGGTTGGGGGGAGTGGAGTGTTGGGGGTGGTGGGAGTGTAGTGAGTCAGGGGTGGTGGTAGTGGAGTGAGTTAGGGGTGGTGGGAGTGGAGTGAGTCAGGGGTGGGGGAGTGGAGTGAGTGAGGGGTGTGGGGATTGGAATGAGTGGGGGTGGTAGTGGAGTGAGTGGGGGGTGGGGGGAGTTGGGGGGGTGGAGTGAGTGGGGGGGTGGGGGAGTTGGGGGGGTGGAGTGAGTGGGGGAGTTGGGGGGTGGAGTGAGTGGGGGAGTTGGGGGTGTGGAGTGAGTGGGGGAGTGGGGGGGTGGAGTGAGGGGGGAGTGGGGGCTGGAGTGAGTGGGGGAGTTGGGGGGGTGGAGTGAGTGGGGGAGTTGGGGGGTGGAGTGAGTGGGGGAGTGGGGGGTGGAGTGAGTGGGGGAGTGGGGGAGTTGGGGTGGAGTGATTCGGGGAGTTGGGGGGGGTGGAGTGAGTGGGGGAGTGGGGGAGTGGGGGAGTTGGGGTGGAGTGATTCGGGGAGTTGGGGGGGTGGAGTGAGTGGGGGAGTTGGGGGGTGGAGTGAGTGGGGGAGTTGAGGGGGTGGAGTGAGTGGGGGGGTGGGGGGTGGAGTGATTGGTTGGGGTGGGGTGGAGAGGAATGAGTGAGTGGGGGGTGGGGGGTGGGGGGAAGTGGAGTGAGTGGGGGGTGGGGGGAAGTGGAGTGAGTGGGGGGGGTGGGGGGAGTGGAGTGAGTGGGAGTGGGGGGAGTGGAGTGAGTGGGGTGGGTGGGGGGAGTGGGGGGAGTGGAGTGAGTGGGGTGGGTGGGGGGAGTGGGGGAGTTGTGGGGGGTGGAGTGAGTGGGGGTGTTGGGGGATGGAGTGAGTGGGGGTGTTGGGGGATGGAGTGAGTGGGGGTGTTGGGGGATGGAGTGAGTGGGGTAGTGGGGGATGGAGTGAGTGGGGGAGTGGGGGGATGGAGTGAATGGGGGGGTTGGAATGAGCGGGGGAGTGGGGGGTTGGAGTGAGCGGGGGAGTGGAGAGAGTGGAGGGAGTGGAGAGAGTGGGGGGGTGGAGTGAGTGGAGAGAGTGGGGGGGTGGAGTGAGTGGGGAGTGTGGGGGAGTGGGGTGTGGAGTGGGGAGTGGGGTGTGGAGTGGGGAGTGGAGTGAGGGGGGAGTAGGGGGGTGGAGTGAGGGGGGAGTGGGGGGGTGGAGTGAGGGGGGAGTGGGGGCTGGAGTGAGTGGGGGAGTTGGGGGAGTTGGGGGGGGTGGAGTGAGTGGGGGAGTTGGGGGGTGGAGTGAGTGGGGGAGTGGGGGCTGGAGTGAGTGGGGGAGTGGGGGAGTTGGGGTGGAGTGATTCGGGGAGTTGGGGCGGTGGAGTGAGTGGGGGAGTTGGGGGGTGGAGTGAGTGGGGGAGTTGGGGGGTGGAGTGAGTGGGGGAGTGGGGGGATGGAGTGAGTGGGGGAGTGGGGGGATGGAGTGAGTGGGGGAGCGGAGGAGTGGAGAGAGTGGAGAGAGTGGGGGAGCGGAGGAGTGGAGAGAGTGGAGAGAGTGGGGGGGTGGAGTGAGTGGGGGGTGTGGGGGAGTGGGGGAGTGGGGGGTGGAGTGGTGGGTGGAGTGAGGGGGGAGTGGGGGGGGTGGAGTGAGGGGAGAGTGGGGCGGTGGAGTGAGGGGGGAGTGGGGGGGTGGAGTGAGGGGGGAGTGGGGGGTGGAGTGGGTCGGGGGGTTGGGGGGAGTGGAGTGTGGGGGTGGTGGGAGTGGAGTGAGTGGGGGAGTGGGGGGTGGAGTGGGGGGGTGGAGTGAGGGGGTGAAGTGAGGGGGGAGTGGGGGGGTGGAGTGTGGGGGGAGTGGGGGGGTGGAGTGTGGGGGGAGTGGGGGGGTGGAGTGTGGGGGGAGTGGGGGGGTGGAGTGGGGGGGTGGAGTGGGGGGGTGGAGTGAGGGGGGAATGGGGGGGTGGAGTGGGGGGGTGGAGTGAAGGGGGAGTGGGGGGGTGGAGTGAGTGGGGGAGTGGGGGGTGGAGTGGGGGGGTGGAGTGGGGGGGTGGAGTGAGGGGGGAGTGGGGGGGTGGAGTGGGGGGGTGGAGTGAGGGGGGAGTGGGGGGGTGGAGTGAGTGGGGGAGTGGGGGGTGGAGTGGGGGGGTGGAGTGGGGGGGTGGAGTGAGGGGGGAGTGGGGGGGTGGAGTGTGGGGGGAGTGGGGGGTGGAGTGGGTCGGGGGGTGGGGGTGGAGTGGGTCGGGGGGTTGGGGTGAGTGGAGTGTGGGGGTGGTGGGAGTGGAGTGAGTTAGGGGTGGGGGGAGTGGAATGAGTGGGGGGGTAAGTGGAGTGAGTGGGGGTGGTAGTGGAGTGAGTGGGGGGGTGGGGGGGTGGAGTGAGTGGGGGAAGGGGGTGGGGGAGTGGTGAGTGATGGGAGACGGGTGGGGGGAGTGGTGTGAGTGGGGGTGTGGGGGGAGTGGTGTGAGTGGGGGAGTTGGGGGAGTTGGGGGGGTGGAGTGAGTGGGGGAGTTGGGGGGTGGAGTGAGTGGGGGAGTGGGGGCTGGAGTGAGTGGGGGAGTGGGGGGATGGAGTGAGTGGGGTAGTGGGGGATGGAGTGAGTGGGGGAGTGGGGGAGTGGGGGGATGGAGTGAATGGGGGGGTTGGAATGAGCGGGGGAGTGGGGGGTTGGAGTGAGCGGGGGAGTGGAGAGAGTGGAGGGAGTGGAGAGAGTGGGGGGGTGGAGTGAGTGGAGAGAGTGGGGGGGTGGAGTGAGTGGGGAGTGTGGGGGAGTGGGGTGTGGAGTGGGGAGTGGGGTGTGGAGTGGGGAGTGGAGTGAGGGGGGAGTAGGGGGGTGGAGTGAGGGGGGAGTGGGGGCTGGAGTGAGTGGGGGAGTTGGGGGAGTTGGGGGGGTGGAGTGAGTGGGGGAGTTGGGGGGTGGAGTGAGTGGGGGAGTGGGGGCTGGAGTGAGTGGGGGAGTGGGGGAGTGGGGGAGTTGGGGTGGAGTGATTCGGGGAGTTGGGGCGGTGGAGTGAGTGGGGGAGTTGGGGGGTGGAGTGAGTGGGGGAGTTGGGGGGTGGAGTGAGTGGGGGAGTGGGGGGATGGAGTGAGTGGGGGAGCGGAGGAGTGGAGAGAGTGGAGAGAGTGGGGGAGCGGAGGAGTGGAGAGAGTGGAGAGAGTGGGGGGGTGGAGTGAGTGGGGGGTGTGGGGGAGTGGGGGAGTGGGGGGTGGAGTGGTGGGTGGAGTGAGGGGGGAGTGGGGGGGGTGGAGTGAGGGGAGAGTGGGGCGATGGAGTGAGGGGGGAGTGGGGGGGTGGAGTGAGGGGGGAGTGGGGGGTGGAGTGGGTCGGGGGGTTGGGGGGAGTGGAGTGTGGGGGTGGTGGGAGTGGAGTGAGTGGGGGAGTGGGGGGTGGAGTGGGGGGGTGGAGTGAGGGGGTGAAGTGAGGGGGGAGTGGGGGGGTGGAGTGTGGGGGGAGTGGGGGGGTGGAGTGTGGGGGGAGTGGGGGGGTGGAGTGTGGGGGGAGTGGGGGGGTGGAGTGGGGGGGTGGAGTGAGGGGGGAGTGGGGGGGTGGAGTGAGTGGGGGAGTGGGGGGATGGAGTGAGTGGGGGAGCGGAGGAGTGGAGAGAGTGGAGAGAGTGGGGGGGTGGAGTGAGTGGGGGGAGTGGGGGAGTGGGGGGTGGAGTGGTGGGTGGAGTGAGGGGGGAGTGGGGCGGTGGAGTGCGGGGGGAGTGGGGGGGTGGAGTGAGGGGGGAGTGGGGGGTGGAGTGGGTCGGGGGGTTGGGGGGAGTGGAGTGTGGGGGTGGTGGGAGTGGAGTGAGTGGGGGAGTGGGGGGTGGAGTGAGTGGGGGAGTGGGGGGTGGAGTGGGGGGGTGGAGTGAGGGGGTGAAGTGAGTGGGGGAGTGGGGGGTGGAGTGGGGGGGTGGAGTGGGGGGGTGGAGTGAGGGGGGAGTGGGGGGGGTGGAGTGTGGGGGGAGTGGGGGGTGGAGTGGGTCGGGGGGTGGGGGTGGAGTGGGTCGGGGGGTTGGGGGGAGTGGAGTGTGGGGGTGGTGGGAGTGGAGTGAGTTAGGGGTGGGGGGAGTGGAATGAGTGGGGGGGTAAGTGGAGTGAGTGGGGGTGGTAGTGGAGTGAGTGGGGGGGTGGGGGGGTGGAGTGAGTGGGGGAAGGGGGTGGGGGAGTGGTGAGTGATGGGAGACGGGTGGGGGGAGTGGTGTGAGTGGGGGTGTGGGGGGAGTGGTGTGAGTGGGGGGGTGGAGGGAGTGGAGTGAGTGGGGTGGGTGGGGGGAGTGGGGGAGTTGTGGGGGGTGGAGTGAGTGGGGGTGTTGGGGGATGGAGTGAGTGCGGGAGTGGGGGGTTTGGAGTGAGTGGGGGAGTGGGGGAATGGAGTGAGTGGGGGAGTGGGGGGATGGAGTGAGTGGGGGGATGGAGTGAGTGGGGGAGTGGGGGGATGGAGGGAGTGGGGGGATGGAGTGAGTGGGGGGATGGAGTGAGTGGGGGGATGGAGTGAGTGGGGGAGTGGGGGGATGGAGTGAGTGGGGGAGTGGGGGGTTTGGGGGGAGTGGGGGGTTTGGAGTGAGTGGGGGAGTGGGGGGGTTGGAATGAGCCGGGGAGTGGGGGTTTGGAGTGAGTGGAGGAGTGGAGAGAGTGGAGAGAGTGGAGAGAGTGGGGGAGTGGAGAGAGTGGGGGGTGGAGTGGGGGGGTGGGGTGAGAGGGGAGTGGGGGGGTGGGGTGAGAGGGGAGTGGGGGGGTGGAGTGAGAGGGGAGTGGGGGGGGTGGAGTGAGGGGGGAGTGGGGAGGTGGAGTGAGGGGGGAGTGGAGAGGTGGAGTGAGGGGGGAGTGGGGGTGGAGTGGGTCGGGGGGTTGGGGGGAGTGGAGTGTGGGGATGGTGAGAGTGGAGTGAGTGGGGGAGTGGGGGGTGGAGTGGGGGGGTGGAGTGAGGGGGGAGTGGGGGGTGGAGTGAGTGGGGGGTGGAGTGGGGGGGTGGAGTGAGGGGGGAGTGGGGGGGGTGGAGTGAGGGGGGAGTGAGGGGTGGAGTGGGTTGGGGGGTGGGGGTGGAGTGGGTCGGGGGGTTGGGGGGAGTGGAGTGTGGGGGTGGTGGGAGTGTAGGGAGTCAGGGGTGGTGGGAGTGGAGTGAGTGAGGGGTGTGGGGATTGGAATGAGTGGGGGTGGTAGTGGAGTGAGTGGGGGGGTGGGGGAGTTGGGGGGGTGGAGTGAGTGGGGGGGTGGGGGAGTGGAGTGAGTGGGGGAAGAGGGTGGGGGGAGTGGAGTGAGTAGGGGGGGGGTGGAGTGAGTGGGGGGGTGGAGTGAGTGCGGGGAGTGGGGGAGTGGGGGGTGGAGTGAGTGGGGAAGTGAGGGGGGTTGGAGTGAGTGGGGGGGTGGAGTGAGTGGGGGGCGTGGAGTGAGTGGGGGGCGTGGAGTGAGTGGGCGGAGTGGGGGGGTGGAGGGAGTGGGGGGATGGAGTGAGTGGGGGGAGTGGGGGGACGGAGTGAGTGGGGAAGTGGGGGGGATGGAGTGAGTTGGGGGAGTGGGTGGGGTGGAGTGAGTGGGGGGGTGGAGTGAGTGGGGGGGTGGAGTGAGTGGGGGGAGTTGGGGGGTGGAGTGAGTGGGGGGGTGGAGTGAGTGGGGGGGTTGGAGTGAGTGGGGGGGGTGGAGTGAGTGGGGGAAGTGGGGGGAGTGGGGGGGTTGGAGTGAGTGGGGGGGTGGAGTGAGTGGCGGGCGTGGAGTGAGTGGGGGGAGTGGGGGGGTGGAGGGAGTGGGGGGACGGAGTGAGTGGGGAAGTGGGGGGGATGGAGTGAGTTGGGGGAGTGGGGGGGTGGAGTGAGTGGGGGGGGTGGAGTGAGTGGGGGGAGTGGAGGGGTGGAGTGAGTGGGGGGAGTGGAGGGGTGGAGTGAGTGGGGGGAGTGGAGGGGTGGAGTGAGTGGGGGCAGTGGGGGGGTGTAGTGAGTGGGGGGAGTGGGGTGGTGGAGTGAGTGGGGGAGTGGGGGAGTGGGGGAGTGGGGGTGGAGTGAGTGGGGAAGTGGGGGGGTTGGAGTGAGTGGGGAGGGTGGAGTGAGTGGGGGGAGTGGGGGGGGTGGAGTGAGTGGGGAAGTGGGGGGGTTGGAGTGAGTGGGGGGGTGGAGTGAGTGGGGGGTGGAGTGAGTGGGGGGATGGAGTGAGTGGGGGAGTGGGGGGATGGAGTGAGTGGGGGAGTGGGGGGTTTGGGGGGAGTGGGGGGTTTGGAGTGAGTGGGGGAGTGGGGGGGTTGGAATGAGCCGGGGAGTGGGGGTTTGGAGTGAGTGGAGGAGTGGAGAGAGTGGAGAGAGTGGAGAGAGTGGGGGAGTGGAGAGAGTGGGGGGTGGAGTGGGGGGGTGGGGTGAGAGGGGAGTGGGGGGGTGGGGTGAGAGGGGAGTGGGGGGGTGGAGTGAGAGGGGAGTGGGGGGGGTGGAGTGAGGGGGGAGTGGGGAGGTGGAGTGAGGGGGGAGTGGAGAGGTGGAGTGAGGGGGGAGTGGGGGTGGAGTGGGTCGGGGGGTTGGGGGGAGTGGAGTGTGGGGATGGTGAGAGTGGAGTGAGTGGGGGAGTGGGGGGTGGAGTGGGGGGGTGGAGTGAGGGGGGAGTGGGGGGTGGAGTGAGTGGGGGGTGGAGTGGGGGGGTGGAGTGAGGGGGGAGTGGGGGGGGTGGAGTGAGGGGGGAGTGAGGGGTGGAGTGGGTTGGGGGGTGGGGGTGGAGTGGGTCGGGGGGTTGGGGGGAGTGGAGTGTGGGGGTGGTGGGAGTGTAGGGAGTCAGGGGTGGTGGGAGTGGAGTGAGTGAGGGGTGTGGGGATTGGAATGAGTGGGGGTGGTAGTGGAGTGAGTGGGGGGGTGGGGGAGTTGGGGGGGTGGAGTGAGTGGGGGGGTGGGGGAGTGGAGTGAGTGGGGGAAGAGGGTGGGGGGAGTGGAGTGAGTAGGGGGGGGGTGGAGTGAGTGGGGGGGTGGAGTGAGTGCGGGGAGTGGGGGAGTGGGGGGTGGAGTGAGTGGGGAAGTGAGGGGGGTTGGAGTGAGTGGGGGGGTGGAGTGAGTGGGGGGCGTGGAGTGAGTGGGGGGCGTGGAGTGAGTGGGCGGAGTGGGGGGGTGGAGGGAGTGGGGGGATGGAGTGAGTGGGGGGAGTGGGGGGACGGAGTGAGTGGGGAAGTGGGGGGGATGGAGTGAGTTGGGGGAGTGGGTGGGGTGGAGTGAGTGGGGGGGTGGAGTGAGTGGGGGGGTGGAGTGAGTGGGGGGAGTTGGGGGGTGGAGTGAGTGGGGGGGTGGAGTGAGTGGGGGGGTTGGAGTGAGTGGGGGGGGTGGAGTGAGTGGGGGAAGTGGGGGGAGTGGGGGGGTTGGAGTGAGTGGGGGGGTGGAGTGAGTGGCGGGCGTGGAGTGAGTGGGGGGAGTGGGGGGGTGGAGGGAGTGGGGGGACGGAGTGAGTGGGGAAGTGGGGGGGATGGAGTGAGTTGGGGGAGTGGGGGGGTGGAGTGAGTGGGGGGGGTGGAGTGAGTGGGGGGAGTGGAGGGGTGGAGTGAGTGGGGGGAGTGGAGGGGTGGAGTGAGTGGGGGGAGTGGAGGGGTGGAGTGAGTGGGGGCAGTGGGGGGGTGTAGTGAGTGGGGGGAGTGGGGTGGTGGAGTGAGTGGGGGAGTGGGGGAGTGGGGGAGTGGGGGTGGAGTGAGTGGGGAAGTGGGGGGGTTGGAGTGAGTGGGGAGGGTGGAGTGAGTGGGGGGAGTGGGGGGGGTGGAGTGAGTGGGGAAGTGGGGGGGTTGGAGTGAGTGGGGGGGTGGAGTGAGTGGGGGGTGGAGTGAGTGGGGGGGTGGAGTGAGTGGGGGGAGTGGGGGGTGGAGTGAGTGGGGGGAGTGGGGGGTGGAGTGAGTGGGCGGCGTGGAGTGAGGGGAGAGTGGGGGGGTTGGAGTCAGTAGGGGTGTTGGAGTGAGTGGGGGGGGTGGAGTGAGTGGGGGGGTGGAGTGAGTGGGGGGGGTGGAGTGAGTGGGGGGAGTGGGGGGGATGGAGTGAGTGGGGGGGTTGGAGTGAGTGGGGGGGGTGAGTGGGGGGAGTGGTGGGTGGAGTGAGTGGGGGGAGTGGGGGTGGTGTGAGTGGGGGGGTGGAGTGAGTGGGGACGTGGGGGTGGAGTGAGTGGGGGGATTGGAGTGAGTGGGGGGGTTGGAATGAGTGAGGGGGTGGAGTGAGTTGGGGAGTGGGGGGATTGAGTGAGTGGGGGGATGGAGTGAGTGGGGGAGTGGGGGGATGGAGTGAGTGGGGGAGTGGGGGGATGGAGTGAGTGGGGGAGTGGGGGGTTTGGGGGGAGTGGGGGGGTTGGAATGAGCCGGGGAGTGGGGGGTTGGAGTGAGCGGAGGAGTGGAGAGAGTGGGGGAGTGGAGAGAGTGGGAGGGTGGAGTGAGTGGGGGGTGTGGGGGAGTGGGGGAGTGGGGGCTGGAGTGAGTGGGGGAGTTGGGGCTGGAGTGAGTGGGGGAGTTGCGGGAGTTGGGGGGGTGGAGTGAGTGGGGGAGTTGGGGGGTGGAGTGAGTGGGGGAGTGGGGGGGTGGAGTGAGGGGGGAGTGGGGGGGTGGAGTGAGGGGGGAGTGGGGGGGTGGAGTGAGGGGGGAGTGGGGGAGTGGGGGAGTGGGGGCTGGGGTGAGTGGGGGAGTTGGGGGGGTGGAGTGAGTGGGGGCGTGGGGGGAGTGGAGTGAGTGGGGGCTGGAATGAGTGGGGGAGTTGGGGAGGTGGAGTGAGTGGGGGAGTTGGGGGGGTGGAGTAAGTGGGGGAGTGGGGGAGTTGGGGGGGTGGAGTGAGTGGGGGAGTTGGGGGGTGGAGTGAGTGGGGGAGTGGGGGAGTGGGGGGGGTGGAGTGAGTGGGGGAGTTGGGGGGTGGAGTGAGTGGGGGAGTTGGGGGGTGGAGTGAGTGGGAGAGTTGTGGGGTGGAGTGAGTGGGGGAGTTGAGGGGGTGGAGTGAGTGGGGGGGTGGGGGGTTGAGTGAGTGGGGGGGTGGGGGGGAGAGGAGTGAGTGAGTGGGGGAAGTGGAGTGAGTGGGGGGAGTGGAGTGAGTGGGGGGTGGGGGGAGTGGAGTGAGTGGGGTGGGTGTGGGGAGTGGGGGAGTTGTGGGGGGTGGAGTGAGTGGGGGTGTTGGGGGATGGAGTGAGTGGGGGAGTGGGGGTTTGGAGTGAGTGGGGTAGTGGGGGGGATGGAGTGAGTGGGGGGAGTGGAGTGAGTGGGGGAGTGGGGGGTTTGGAGTGAGTGGGGGAGTGGTGGGATGGAGTGAGTGGGGGAGTGGGGGGATGGAGTGAGTGGGGGAGTGGGGGGATGGAGTGAGTGGGGGGATGGAGTGAGTGGGGGAGTGGGGGTTTGGGGTGAGTGGGGGAGTGGGGTGGTTGGAATGAGCGGGGGAGTGGAGAGAGTGGAGAGAGTGGGGGAGTGGAGAGAGTGGGGGGGTGGAGTGAGGGGGGGGTGGGGTTGTGGGGTGTGGGTGGGGGTGGAGTGAGGGGGGAGTTGGGGGGGTGGAGTAAGTGGGGGAGTTGGGGGTGGAGTGAGTGGGGGAGTGGGGAGTTGGGGGGGTGGAGTGAGTGGGGGAGTTGGGGGGTGGAGTGAGTGGGGGAGTTGGGGGGTGGAGTGAGTGGAGAGTTGTGAAGGTGGAGTGAGTGGGGGAGTTGAGGGGGTGGAGTGAGTGGGGGGGGTGGGGGGTGAGTGAGTGGGGGGGGGGGGGGAGAGGAGTGAGTGAGTGGGGGAAGTGGAGTGAGTGGGGGGTGGGGGGAGTGGAGTGAGTGGGGTGGGTGTGGGGAGTGGGGGAGTTGTGGGGGGTGGAGTGAGTGGGGGTGTTGGGGGATGGAGTGAGTGGGGGAGGGGGGGATGAGAGTGAGTGGGGGGAGTGGAGTGAGTGGGGGAGTGGGGGGTTTGGAGGTGAGTGGGGGAGTGGTGGGATGGAGTGAGTGGGGGAGTGGGGGGATGGAGTGAGTGGGGGAGTGGGGTGATGGAGTGAGTGGGGGGATGGAGTGAGTGGGGGAGTGGGGGGTTTGGGAGTGAGTGGGGGAGTGGGGTGGTTGGAATGAGCGGGGGAGTGGAGAGAGTGGAGAGAGTGGGGGAGTGGAGAGAGTGCGGGGGTGGAGTGAGTGGGGGGGTGGGGTTGTGGGGTGTGGAGTGGGGGTGGAGTGAGGGGGGAGTAGGGGGGTGGAGTGAGGGGGGAGTGGGGGGGTGAGTGAGGGGGGAGTGGGGGCTGGAGTGAGTGGGGGGGTGGAGTGAGTGGGGGGGTGGGGTTGTGGGGTGTGGAGTGGGGGGTGGAGTGAGGGGGAGTAGGGGGTTGGAGTGAGGGGGGAGTGGGGGGGTGGAGTGAGGGGGGAGTGGGGGAGTTGGGGTGGAGTGATTCGGGGAGTTGGGGCGGTGGAGTGAGTGGGGGAGTTGGGGGGTGGAGTGAGTGGGGGAGTTGAGGGGGTGGAGTGAGTGGGGGGGTGGGGAGTGGAGTGAGTGGGGGGGTGGGGGGAGGGGGGTTGGGGGAAGTGGAGTGAGTGGGGGGGGTGGGGGGAAGTGGAGTGAGTGGGGGGGTGGGGGGAAGTGGAGTGAGTGGGGGGTCGGGGGAGTGGAGTGATTGGGGGGAGTGGGGGAGTTGTGGGGGGTGGAGTGAGTGGGGGTGGTAGGGGATGGAGTGAGTGGGGGTGTTGGGGATGGAGTGAGTGAGGGAGTGGGGGGTTGGAGTGAGTGGGGGAGTGGGGGTGGAGTGAGTGGGGGAGTAGGGGGATGGAGTGAGTGGGGGGATGGAGTGATGGTGGAGTGGGGGGATGGAGTAAGTGGGGGAGTGGGGGGGATGGAGTGAGTGGGGGGATGGAGTGAGTGGGGGAGTGGGGGGATGGAGTGAGTGGGGGAGTGGGGGGTTTGGAGTGAGTGGGGGAGTGGGGGGTTTGGAATGAGCGGAGGAGTGGAGAGAGTGGGGGAGTGGAGAGAGTGGGGGAGTGGAGTGAGTGGGGGATGTGGGGGAGTGGGGGGGTGGAGTGAGGGGGAGTGGGGGGGTGGAGTGAGGGTGGAGTGGGTCGGGGGGTTGGGGGGAGTGGAGTGTGGGGGTGGTAGGAGTGGAGTGAGTGGGGAAGTGGGGGGTGGAGTGAGTGGGGAAGTGGGGGGTGGAGTGAGTGGGGGAGTGGGGGGTTGGAGTGAGGGGGGAGTGGGGGGTGGAGTGGGGAGGTGGAGTGAGGGGGAGTTGAGGGGTGGAGTGAGGGGGGAGTGGGGGATGGAGGTGAGTGGGGGAGTGGGGGGATGGAGTGAGTGGGGGAGTGGGGGGTTGGAGTGAGTGGGGGGAGTGGGGGGTTGGAATGAGCAGGGGAGTGGAGAGAGTGGAGAGAGTGGGGGGGTGGAGTGAGTGGGGGGGTGGGGTTGTGGGGTGTGGAGTGGGGGTGGAGTGAGGGGGGAGTAGGGGTTGGAGTGAGGGGGGAGTGGGGGGGTGGAGTGAGGGGGAGTGGGGGCTGGAGTGAGTGGGGGAGTTGGGGAGTGGAGTGACTGGGGGAGTTGGGGGGGTGGAGTGAGTGGGGGAGTTGGGGTGGAGTGATTCGGGGAGTTGGGGCGGTGGAGTGAGTGGGGGAGTTGGGGGGTGGAGTGAGTGGGGGAGTTGAGGGGGTGGAGTGAGTGGGGGGGTGGGGGGAAGTGGAGTGAGTGGGGGGGTGGGGGGAAGTGGAGTGAGTGGGGGGTGGGGGGAAGTGGAGTGAGTGGGGGGTGGGGGGAGTGGAGTGAGTGGGGGGGTGGGGGGAGTGGAGTGAGTGGGGGGTGGGGGGAGTGGAGTGAGTGGGGGGGTGGGGGGAGTGGGGGAGTTGTGGGGGGTGGAGTGAGTGGGGGTGGTAGGGGATGGAGTGAGTGGGGGAGTGGGGGGATGGAGTGAGTGGGGGAGTGGAGAGAGTGGAGAGAGTGGGGGGATGGAGTGAGTGGGGGGATGGAGTGAGTGGAGGAGTGGGGGGATGGAGTAAGTGGGGGAGTGGGGGGATGGAGTGAGTGGGGGGATGGAGTGAGTGGGGGGATGGAGTGAGTGGGGGGATGGAGTGAGTGGGGGGTTTGGGGGGAGTGGGGGGTTTGGAGTGAGTGGGGGAGTGGGGGGGTTGGAATGAGCCGGGGAGTGGGGGGTTGGAGTGAGCGGAGGAGTGGAGAGAGTGGGGGAGTGGAGAGAGTGGGGGAGTGGAGTGAGTGGGGGATGTGGGGGAGTGGGGGGGTGGAGTGAGGGGGGAGTGGGGGGGTGGAGTGAGGGTGGAGTGGGTCGGGGGGTTGGGGGGAGTGGAGTGTGGGGGTGGTAGGAGTGGAGTGAGTGGGGAAGTGGGGGGTGGAGTGAGTGGGGGAGTGGGGGGGTGGAGTGGGGAGGTGGAGTGAGGGGGGAGTTGAGGGGTGGAGTGAGGGGGGAGTGGGGGGTGGAGTGTGGGGGTGGTGGGAGTGGAGTGAGTCAGGGGTGGGGGGAGTGGAGTGAGTGGGGGTTGGGGGGAGTGGAATGCGTGGGGGGTAGTGGAGTGAGTGGGGGTGGTAGTGGAGTGAGTGGGGTGGTGGCGGGAGTGGAGTGAGGGGGGGAGGGGGAGTGGAGTGAGTTGGGGAGGGGTGAGTGGAGGGGGAGGGGTGAGGGGGGTGGGGGGAGTGGAGTGAGTCGGGGGTGGAGCGAGTGGGGGGTGGAGTGGGTGGGGGTTAGTGGAGTGAGTGGGGGGGGGGGTGCGGGGGGATGGAGTGAGTGGGGGGTAGTGGAGTGAGTGGGGGGGGTGCGGGGGAGTGGAGTGAGTGGGGGGGTTGGGGGGTGGAGTGAGTGGGGTGGGGGTGGAGTGAGTGGGGGATGGGGGGGTGGAGTGAGTGGGGGGTGGGTTGGGGAGGTGGAGTGAGTGGGGGGTGGGGTGGGGGGGTGGAGTGAGTGGGGTGTGGGGTGGGGGGTGGTGCGAGTGGGGGGAGTGCGGGGGGATGGAGTGAGTGGGGGGTAGTGGAGTGAGTGGGGGGGGGTGCGGGGGAGTGGAGTGAGTGGGGTGGGGGGTGTGGCGAATGGAGTGAGGGGGGCGTGGGGGAGTGGAGTGAGTGGGGTAGTGGAGTGAGGGGAGGAGGGGGTGGGGGGAGTGGAGTGTGTGGGGGTTGGGGGGAGTGGAGTGTGTGGGGGTGGGGGGAGTGGAGTGTGTGGGGGTGGGGGGTGTGGAGTGTGTGGGGGTAGGGGGGAGTGGAGTGTGTGGGGGTTGGGGGGAGTGGAGTATGTGGGGGTGGGGGGAGTGGAGTATGTGGGGGTGGGGGGAGTGGAGTGGGTGGGGGGAGTGGAGTGTGTGGGGGGTGGGGGGAGTGGAGTATGTGGGGGTGGGGGGAGCGGAGTGAGTTGGGGAGGGGAGTGGAGTGTGTGGGGGTGGGGGGTGTGGAGTGTGTGGGGGTAGGGGGGAGTGGAGTGTGTGGGGGGTGGGGGGAGTGGAGTATGTGGGGGTGGGGGGAGTGGAGTGTGTGGGGGGTGGGGGGAGTGGAGTGTGTGGGGGTTGGGGGGAGTGGAGTATGTGGGGGTGGGGGGAGTGGAGTGGGTGGGGGGAGTGGAGTGTGTGGGGGGTGGGGGGAGTGGAGTGTGTGGGGGTGGGGGGAGTGGAGTATGTGTGGGGAGGGGGGCTGGGGGAGTGGATGAGGCGTTTGGAGAGAGGATGGAGTGTGGGCAGGGGGTGGTACGGAAAGTGTGAGAGTGTAGGGTGAGGGAGGGTTGTGGGGGTCAGGGTGGGAGAATGGGAAAAGTGCTGTTGAGGTAAACGATCTGCATCGATCGTGTAGAATGTCTGAAAGGGCTGAATGGCCTGTGTCTGTATTTCTGAAAAAGACTAACGTGTCATTGGTGTCACTGTTGTTTCTCCAATAGGTGCCAATAGCTAATGAGTGTCTGTATAAATCATCCTTCCCCCCAGAGCCCAGCTCTGGGACTCCCCGATTCAGCACCTTCCCCTCTGCTCTGAAACCCCTCTTTCATACTCTGCTGAAAGGGATCTCCCAGGGTCAGGAACATTGATCTCTCTGTCCAAATGCCCCCACCCCCCACCCCCCCTCTCACACACACACACACACACACACACACCAACTCTCCCTCCACAATGCACACTGTCTGTGTTTTTTGAAACAGGCGGAGATGAAAGGGTTAACACCTCAGTGACAGCTACTTCCGAGATTGCGGTTTGACATCATGTTTGTACGAGTCTGGCACGTCTTAGTCAATTTCTAAGTGTTTATGCTTCAGTGTATCGGGCCGGGGAGCTGAAAAACCCTTTACCGTCGCAACCTCGGTGATTAAGATGCCTTTAGGAGTTGGTAAGTAACATTGATATCCTCATATTCTGGGGCGACTTTCAGTCCCAGAAAGGGGCGGGGGAAACCGGTGGGTCACAAACCATTTGTGCAAAGGTTTACTGAGCAGAAAGAATCCTTCTGACCCATGAACAGGAGATTTCCAAATCCAAGTGAACAGTCACCACCTTCCTTTACCAACCCCCCCCCCCCAATAAGGTCGCATTGCAATGCTTTTAATTCCTGATGAAGGGCTTTTGCCCGAAACGTCGATCCTCCTGCTCCTTGGATGCTGCCTGACCTGCTGTGCTTTTCCAGCACTACGCTCTCGAATGCTTTTAATTTGTTTGATTTTATTTCTGTAAACGCTCATTAAGGTAACACGGCATGAGGCATCGCCAGCTGGCTGGGAAATGTTTGCTTTAAAAGGTGATGTTTTCAGATCACTGTGGATTTGCTATGCCCGGAAATGTGTTTCAAGTGTGTGAGACAAACGTGAAAGATGAGAGGCGATGTTTAAAAAAAAAACAAATTGGGTGTCTCCCTTTTATTTCTGAAGTGAATATGTTACAGCCCCTGCCTTTGAGGGGCACGTTCACAACACTTTTACTAAAGTGCAGTAATTTGTTGAAAGCTAGAACACCAAGAGACTTGCAGTATATGTGCACAAGCCACAGAAAGCTAGCACGGAGGTGCAGCAGCTAATCAGGAAGGCTAACGCAGTGTTGGACCTTATTTCAAGGAGGTTGGAATGGGGAAGTCTTACTGCAACTGTACAAGGTGCTGAGAGACCACACCTGGAGTGGTGTGAGCAGTTCTGGCCCCCTTATTTAAGGAACAATGTTATTTTGTTGGGGGCAGTTCATAGAAGGTTCCCTCAATGGTCCCTGATACGGAGATATTGTCTTATGACTAAAAGCTAAACAGGCTGGGACTCTACTCACTGGAGTTTAGAAGAATGAGATTGACCTCATTGAAACACACGGGATTCTTAAGGGACTTGGCAGGGTAAATGCTGTGAGAATATTTCCCCTTGTCTAGGACCAGAGGTCAGAGTCTCAGGGTAAAAATATGCCAATTTAAGACTGGGATGAGGAGGGAGCTCTTCACTCATACAGTTGTGAGTCTTTGGAAATCCTTGCCATAGAGAACTGTGGTGGCAGAGTCCCTGTGCATGTTTAATAATGTGGAGGTGTTGGACTGGGGTGGACAAAGTCAAAAATCACACAACTCCAGGTTACAGTCCAACAGGTTTATTTGAAAGTACGAGCTCTCTGATGAAGGAGCAACACTCCGAAAGCTCGATCCAGATAGACCTGTTGGACTCTAACGCGGTGTTGTGTGATTTTTAACTGTGTGTAAATTTAAGTGTGAGATTGATTCTCGATCAGTCGGGGAATCTAGGGTTGTGGGGAAAAGTCAGGAAAATGTCATGAGGCATATTGGGTCAGCCACAATTCTATTACATGCCGCAGTAGACTGGAGGGACGGAATGGCCTACTCCTGTTCCAGTTTCTTATTGTCTCACCAATAAAAGTTAAATGTATTATTGTGAAGTCAAATCCTGACCCTATGTTGAAATCCTTGAATGTTTCATACAGAAATCTCTCATTGGACGTGCTGCTACCAAAAGGGTATTTGTTGCTCTTGAAACACAAGTGGCTTTTTTCGGGTGGTTAAGACTCAGGAACATTGCTTCTGGGTCTGGAGTTAATCAGAATAAGGACAGCAGATCTTTCCTAAAAAGACATCAGTGAAGCAGATTAAATTTAATAGCAATCCCATAGTTACTGAGCCTAGCTTTTTATTCTGGCTTGAAGAGTTTAATTAATTGAGTTTACATTAATTCACAGTGGGTCACATTTCTGGGTCATTTTCTCAAGTTTCCGAATTGCTGGTCAAGTATTAATATCACTCCATGTAGTCCACATTGCTCTCCCTCCCAAGTTTCTGATGGCCTCATTGTTCTGTCAGCTTTGGATGAGTGGACAGCTAGACAGCCCAGTGTGTGATTGAGCAACTTACTGCCCACATTAGATGCTTGGGTTGTGTTAGGTTAAGGAGTGCCACAATTGGTCCAAGTCATTCTTCTCATGGTCAACCAACCCAGTGATACTTGTTAGCTGGGCTTGTATCTAAAGAATGGTACCAATACATTTAATAGGGGCAGATGGACTGTACCAGAGAAGGGCAAGGACCATATAGTATGGACAGTAAGTAGTCCATGTGCTTTTCAAGTATAAGCATCTATCAGCTCCCACCATCACCCTGGTGTATAGGGATAGTGGGGAAAGGCACAAATTAGCGTTAGGTCATTGAACTGGTGCAGGCATGATGGGCTGAATGGCCACCTTCAATGTCATGATTAGAGTGGTGCTGTTAAATCCCAATTATTTAGCATCTTGGGAACTGGAAGAAATATTTTTTAATCCCTCCAGCCTCAATTCAGTGGGGTGAAAGTGGTGAAATTGTTTCCACTTGTTAAGAACAAGTGGACATCAATATAAAATCGCAGCTAACACTCCAAACAAAAAGGAAGAGAATGGTGTAACAGTATAAACACTCGCCCATGTGGATTGGTTAAATGAGGAGAAGGTGGCCTAGTGATAATGTTACTGGATCAGTGATCCAGAACTCCAGGCTAATGCTCTGGGGACAAATTCCTGATGAAGGGCTCCTGCCAAAATGTTGATTTTTCTGCTCCTCGGGTGCTGCCTGATCTGCTGTGCTTTCCCAGCACCACTCTAATCTGACTCTGATCTCCAGCATCTGTAGTCCTCACTTTCGCCTACCTTCAATGTCATAACAACTCTGTGATCATGTTTAAGCAGCATCTACCCATGTTTGAATGACTCATGGACCTGATCATATTTAACCCAATCACAATGTAGGTCTGCATCTTGTTTTATTCTGATTTGTAGCTATGGATTTTTCCTCTATTTTGCTCAAATGTGACCATCTTCTAAAACTAATTTCTATTAATATTGCACCTATCAAAATCATAAGACATCGCAAAGTGCTTTATAGCCAATGATTGACACTCCTGTTGTTCAAGGAAGTACAAGGGTTTTGGGGTTTCACATGAATATGGAAATAAGGCTGTTATCAAATCATGATCTCATTAAATGGTGGAGGAGTCTCAAGAGTGGCCAAATGGTCTAATCATGCTTCTAATTCATGTTTGTGTGAAAATTAGACACAGATGTGGTGTCGAAAGCACATCGGCCAATTTGTACATAGCATGCTCCCACAAACAGCAACGTGAGGTGTTTGTGTTGTTGTTTGAAGGCTGAATATGTTCCAGGACAGCAGGGAGATCTCCCCCATTTGTCTCTGAAATAACGTTAAGGATCTTTTATGTTCACCTGGGAGGACAGTGTCTTGGTTTAAATACTCATGTAAATGGAAGCCAGTGATGTAGCTGCAATGTCACTGACCAGGGCACTGAGTTTAGAAGTTGGGAAATTATGTTGCAGTTATACAGGATGTTGATGAGGCTGCACTTGGAGTGTCATGTTCTGTTTTGGTCCCCTTTTACAGGAAGGATGTTATTAAACTGGAAAGAGTGCAGAATAAATTTACAAGGATGTTACCAGCACTCAATGGTCTGAGTTATAGGAAGAGGGTGGACAAGCCAGGACTTTTAATTTAGAGCATGGGAGACTGAGGGGGGGGGGGGGGGCTCTTATAGAAGTGTATAAGATCATGAGAGGTATGGATAGGGTGAATGCACTATCTTGCAGAGCTTGATGTGTGTATGGAATGAGCTGCCAGAGGAAGTGGTGGAGGCTGGTACAATTGCAGCATTTAAAAGGTATCTGGATGGGTATATGAATAGAAAGGGTTCAGAGGGATATGGGTCAAGTGCTAGCAAATGGAATGAGATTAATTTAGGATATCTGGTCAGCATGGACAAGTGGTCTGAAGGGGCTGTTTCTGTGCTGTACATCTCTATGACTCTATGACCTCTAATGGAGACTATATCAATTATTTTAAAAGTCTATCTGGTTTGATGATATCCTTACGGGAAGGAAATCTGCTACCCTACCTGCTATAATTTTTTTGTGTTCAATATTTTCACATTATTGTTCCTCCTTTACATTTTCTGCCTCAAATGTGTCTTTCAGATGCAGTTGTGATCTATGTTAATTTATGCAAAGTTAATCTAAGTCAAATTTGAGTGTGATATTCATCATCCAGGCCATTTGTTTAGAGAAAAAAAATATAAGGGCTTCCCTCTTTGTTTATAAAACCATAAGATATAGGAGGAGAACTGGCCATTCAGCCCATCAAATCGGTTGCATGATTCAATCATGGCTGATATGTTTCTCAATCCCATTCTCCTGCCTCTCTCTTTAACCTTTGAGCCCTTTGCTAATCAAGAGCCTATCTATCTCTGTCACGTAGTGTCAGAGTCATACAGCACGGAAACAGACCCTTCGGTCCAACCAGTCCATGCTGACCATAATCCCAAACTAAACTAGTCTCAACTAAACATGTTCAAATGGCAGGCCTGAAGTGTTTTCAGAAATAAAAAACAATTGGGTTACAGATACTTTTATAATAATGATATTCTAATGTACCTATTGAGAGCCTGAGTGGGATGTGATCATTTAAATAAAATAATTTATGTATATAAGCTATTAGAATTATTAAAGACAATACTACTTTCTGTGCGACTTGGTTTTTAAATGACCAGGTTACGGCCCTCCCTAGGCTATTCTCAATCGTGTTTGATTGCACACATAAGGCTTCTCAGAGTCTTTTCTTCTATTCTACCATAGTCCCATCACCCCACGTGACCCCGCCTCAGCTTTCATATCTTGTTGGTTGCTGTAGTGATTGGAGCGAGGTGGATCTCATTGAGTGTGAGTTCCCTGAATGGGATTGTTAACCTGGACCAATTAGGGAGTCCTGGCTGACCGAGATAAACAGGAGTCTCTCTCCACATGTAAATAAAGAGCGTCTTGGTGATGGGTTGCTGGCCTCTGTGGGGTTATTTCATGTATTAATCATTCCTCTGTGTTAAGAACAAAAAGGACAGGAGTGTCCAAAGATCTGTTCGCGCTTAGTGTTGGTTCTGAGGGAGCTGCATCAGTGTCAAGGAATCTCCACCCAAAACATAGAAACAGGAGTCTCACGTAAGCATTACCCCTATTGGGCTTTCATCATTACTGGTTCCCTGGCACGTGGATGATTTTCCTGGTGACTGAAATATTGAATGAAGTTATTTGCACAATGATGTCTTCACTGAGTCCCTGCACTCACTCACTCTCTCTCGCGCGCGCACACACACACATACACACAATGTGGGTGCTGTGGGGAAAAATAAGCACTGCTGCTGTGTAGTCCAAAAATAAACAGGAGTCTCAGGATTCTCCTAACTCTATGGACTGGGTTCAGGTCTGGCTGGTCAGAGTCCACGTACTGTGTAAAGAAAGAGTGACTTGGTGATGGGATACCGGCCGGTGTGGAGCTATTTCAGTTGCAATGGGGTGTTTGGGGAAGTTGGGGTTGGAAGATTCTCTGCACGCAAATTCTGCTTCTCTGACATTGCCTCACTGCTTCCCCTGTCAGAGCTGAGTCTTGCACTCGCTCTCCTCCTGAACTCTTTAAGTGACATTCTGTCATTTCTTCGCTACCATTAAAAGCCTCCAGGAGGCTTTTGGTTTGATTTATTCCTTTGCATTCTCCCAGCATCGCCACCATATAAACCGCTGTCACTCTTTTGAAGATATGTTATTTGCAGGTTAACGAGTTTAGATACACATAAGTGGTCGTCACTGCTGTGGAGAGAGATGTTCCCAGGTTTGCAATGGCAACACTGCGATTCTGTTAGCTTATGGCAAGTCCCTGCACTTTGCTAATGTGCCACTTAGTGCTGGACATTTTATCTGCAGACTTGAAGCAATTATTCATCAGAGTGAGTTATTTGTAGAATTTCCAGGAATAGATTGCAAAAGTTTATTTCTCAGCTGGTTTCCAGTAATGACCTTTTGGCAATTAATCTTTTGCTGTGAGTATTAGTGCCTCTTAAATGATATTTGTTGTGACAATTGCTGGAGGCACAGGAATGTGCTGGGAGCTGAGCACTGTTTAAAAAGCAGAGGAACTGAAGTCTAACATTAAAGCTGCAATTAATATAACTATTGTAAGCTTCATGAGAGTCACTGTCAGGATTTATAAAACCACCTGAACCTTTCAGTTTGATTACTGTCTATGAGAAACCCAAAGTTGGAATTTATTTTTCAGATCCTTAGCAATATAACTCAGCATATCTTTCTGGCATTTGAATCAGGGATAATCTTTTGCATTATGATATGGATATTTCTGCAGTGTCCCTTGCTGCAGGGAGATCATTGCAACTTGGCCAAATCATTTGACAAATATTCCAGAAACTAGTCAATTCTTTTGGGATATGAGTTCAATCCCTGCTATGGCAGCTAGCAAAACTTCAATTCAATAAAAATTAGAATTAAAAATAAGCAAGCTGATTAGTAACCATTGTTAGTTTTCATAATTATCCATACAATTCACAAAAGACCATTAGAGAAGGAGATCTGCTGTCCTTTCCTAAGTCTGGCCTCCATGTGACAGGTAGATAGGATAGTGAAGAAGGCGTTTGGTATGCTTTCCTTTATTGGTCAGAGTATTGAGTACAGGAGTTGGGAGGTCATGTTGCGGCTGTACAGGACATTGGTTAGGCCACTGTTGGAATATTGTGTGAAATTCTGGTCTCCTTTCTATCAGAAAGATGTTGTGAAACTTGAAAGAGTTCAGAAAAAATTTACAAGGATGTTGCCAGGGTTGGAGGATTTGAGCTATAGGGAGAGGCTGAACAGGCTGGGGCTGTTTTCCCTGGAGGGTCAGAGGTTGAGGGGTGACCTTATAGAGGTTTACAAAATCATGAGGTGCATAGATAGGATAAATAGACAAAGTCTTTTCCCTGGGGTCGGGGAGTCCAGAACTAGAGAGTTGAGGGTGAGAGGGGAAAGATATAAAAGAGATCTAAAGGGTAACGTTTTCACGCAGAGGGTGGTACGTGTATGGAATGAGCTGCCAGAGGAAGTGGTGGAGGCTGGTACAATTGCAACATTTAAAAGGAATTTGGATGGGTATATGAATAGGAAGGGTTTGGAGGGATATGGGTCGGGTGCTGACAGGTGGGACTAGATTGGGTTGGGATATCTGGTCGGCATGGACGGGTTGGACCGAAGGGTCTGTTTCCATGCTGTACATCTCTATGACTATGACTATGACTCCAGACCCACAGCAATGTTTGCCCTTCACCTCCCTTTCAAATGGCCCTGAAGAGCCAATCAAGTATGCAAGAATAGAGTGAGTGTTTAGGCACCATTTCTTCGTGATCATAATAGTACACACAGTAGATGTTGGGAACATGTTTCCATTGGTCAGAGAGACCAGGACCCGAAGGCATAGCCTTTGAGTAAAGGGAAGACCTTTTTAGAACGGAGATAAGGAGAAACTTCTTCAACCAGAGAGTGGTGAATCTATGGAATTCATTGTCATAGAAGGCTGTGGAGGCCAGGTCATTGAGTATATGTAAGACTGAGATAGATAGGTTCTTGATTGTCAAGGGGATCAAGAGTTATGGGGAGAAAGCGGGAGAACAGGGTTGAGAAACTTATCAGCCATGATTGAATGGTGGAGTAGACTCGATGGGCTGAATGGCCTAATTTCTGCTCCTATGTCTTTTGGTCTTATGGACTTATTGGCAATTCAATCCTCTTCCCTTTCTGTCCTGAGTTTTCCCAGAGATTGTGGGTGATTGGGACTTCATTATTGGGCTCATCAGCCAGACAAAGACAAATAGACCCTGTGACACAGACTGTCCTCACTGGACAGTATGACGCTTTAGTGAGGGTTTACCATTGATGATTTGTCAGAGATGGTAATAAATTTCCTGTGCAGACTTGTTTCAGGCTATAATCCAAGGCAGGATTCAAAATAATTCAATCGTCTGAGGTGTGTCTCGTGAGTTAGGGAGTCATAGAGATGTACAGCACGGAAACAGACCCTTTGGTCTGACTCGTCCATGCCAACCAGATATCCTAAATTAATCGAGTCCCATTTGCCAGCATTTGGCCCATTTTCCTCTCAACTCTTCCTATTCATGATGCCTTTTAAATGTCGCAATTGTACCAGCCTCCACCACTTCCTCTAGAAGCTCATTCCATACATGGAACACTCTATGAAAATGTTGCCTCTTAGGTCCCTTTTAAATCTTTCCCTTCTTACCTTAAACCTATACCCTCTAGTTTCCCCTACCCTGGGTAAAAGCCCTTGGCCATTCACCCTATCCATTCCCCTCATGATTTCATAAACCTCTATAAGGTCACCCCTCAGCCTCCGATGAAAACAGACCCAGCCTATTCAACCTCTCCCTGTAGCTCAAATCCTCCAGTCCTGGCAACATCCTTGTAAATGTTTTCTGAACCTTTTCAAGTTTCACAACATCCTGGGATACTGGGAGACCAGTATCCCAACAGTGGCCTAACCAAGGTCCTGTAGAGCCGCAACATGACCTCCCAACTTCTATACTGAATGCTTTGCCCAACAAAAGAAAGCATACCAAATGCAGCCTTCACTATCCTATCTACCTGCAACTCCACTTTCATGGAGCTATAATCTGGCACTCCAAGGTCACTTTGTTCAGCAACACTCCCTGGGACCTTACCATTAAGTGTATAAGTCCTGCTGAGTTGCCTTTCCAAAATGCAGCACCTTGCATTTATCTGAATTAAACTCCATCTGCCACTCCTCGGTCCACCTGCCCATCTGATCAAGGTTCTGTTGCATCCTGAGATAATTTCAGTCATTTAAGTCCTTACATTTGGTGCAAAGCTTTAGGATTTAATCCCCATTTCATTTGTGAGTTGAGAGAATTCAGCGTAATTTCTGTTTGGAATGAGGAGCCTGTCACTGTGTGGACCGTTTTAGGTTCTGTGTTTTATGTTGTCTGCACTTTATTAAAAGCCATGATACATGGTGCAAATGCCTGAATGTTAAAAGTCCTTAGTGCCATTATCTATATTTAAATATACTGCCCATTGGCTTCAAAACTGGTAAAGCAAAGTCCAATTTTTGTGCCTAACAACCATTGTAGGGATATTGTCTGGAACTTCTCGGAGCTTGAGAGATGCAAAGGCTTGTGTAAACTATTAACAATTGCTTGCAGGCAATAAATCTTACGCTATAACCTCTCGACTGGGCACATCAAAGATTTCAAATTATTCTCTGCCCACCGCTCTACCTCTCTCCAATAAAAACGTATGTTCACCAGTGCAGCAGAATCAAATAAGGAGCCAATTACAAAATTTTCTTGAATGAAAGCAAGGGCAGCTTTATTGCTTGCTAACCCTGATGGGAAAAAAAAACAAAGTTGTGATACTAATGTTATGGACTCGGCCAGACCACTCAAAACATTCTTAAGCAGGCAGCCCAGACCATAACTTTGCAATTTGTTTTGATAAGTGTACAGTGAAAATTACCCGGATTAAGTTAGCGAGGTTGACTACCAGGTTTAAAACCGACAAAAATTTATTCACAAAATTACACAATGAAACACAAAGAACAGAATAAAAAACCCCTACAGAACTCAGTCTGTCCAAACTATACTTAATTATGCTGTTCCGAATATACACAACAGTCCCAATAAGCAAACCCCCTTTAAAACACAGTACAAGAAAGGTGATTACAGGTTGAAGTTAGAAAAGCAGAGAGAGAGAGAGTTTGTTTCTACATAACCAACTGTTGAACTGGACTGAACTAAACTGCTTAACTAGAGAGCTGATCACTCCCCTTTCTTTATACAGGTCTCTGCTAAAAGATGATCACTTTGCCCTGAAATCTCCTCTGTTTATGTATAAATAAGAGACCCCTCAAAATCCTTTTCACCTCTATACCAAACCAGTCTGATCTGAGCCCGGACTGATTTATTATCCCTCTGAAAATAATCAAGGGTAGCGTACCCTTGATCCAAGGAGCAGCTTTTAGAAAAAAAAGGACTAGCTTTGTGACACTAAACACACAGAAACAATGATATGTCATCTAACAAAGAGTGTCCAGTATAAAGAATTTGAAGTAATAAAAGTCCCTAGAGCGTCAGATTTTAGATGTTTTCCCTTTCAAAGCTTTTCACTGTGCCTCGGTACATGTGATAATAAATTCAATTCATCCTGCTTCAGGGTGTTTCTACACACCTCTGGGGCAGGTGAGATTTGAACCCCCCCCAGAGGTGGACACTATCATTGCACCACCAGAATGCTTAAGTTTCAACCTGAGACCATTGTGGTTTAATGATGACTTGGAGATATTTTAATCAACCCATTCAGAGGGCGGCATGGTGACATAGTGGTTAGCACTGCTGCCTCACAGCAGTGACCCGGGTTCAATTCCCGCCTCAGGCGACTGACTGTGTGGAGTTTGCACGTTCTCCCAGTGTCTGTGTGGGTTTCCTCTGGGTGCTCTGGTTTCCTCCCACAGTCCAAAGATGTGCACGTCAGGTGAATTGGCCATGTTAAATTGCCCGTAGTGTTAGATGAAGGAGTAGATGTATGGGTGGGTTGCGCTTTGGCCGGTCGGTGTGGACTTGTTGGGCCGAAGGGCCTGTTTCCACACTGTAAGTAATCTAATCTAAGATATTGTGACACATCTCTGGAACAGGTGAGGCAAACCTTTGCTTCAGTGGTAGTGACACTACCACTTCACCACAAAAACCCTATTGGATGGCTTGCATCCTTAGCAGTAGTCGATATTGCAGAGATCGTTGAATTCTTGATGAATAAATGTTTCTCCAATTTGTTTTAATGCTGGGTGGGCCCTTTGAGAGAGACTGAGAGAAAACACGGAGTGAGAGAAGCACCCTTCTCCAGTTCCAGTTACAAATCCATCTTTCTCTCTGCCGTGCCAAAGCAACTGCTTTAAATATAGCTCATTGTGTATTCCCTTGACTGGGCTTGTTGATTAATGAATTGTTTTATGGTCATCAATCAGTTTGATGACCAGCTCCTTTGTTTTGCTGACACTGAAGGAGAGCTTATTGTCTTTACACCATGCCATTTAGGTGTCTCTCTCTCCTTCCTGTACCCTGACTTGTCACTGTTTGAGATCCAACCCACTAGTTGTGCATGTGAAGTGGGAAAGGTGTTGAATCTGCATAGTGACTCTGTCTGTCTGAAGTGAGCACTAAATAAGCACTTAATTGCTGAAGATCAGCTATTGAACATTGTGTGGGATGTGGCTGGTGCTGTATAAATGCCTCTGATATCCTTTGGAAAAAGGAATGTGAAACCCACCTCCAGAGATGTGCAGGTTGGGTGGATTAGCTGTGGGAAATGCAGGGTTACAGGGATGGGGTGGGTCTGGGTGGGATGCTCTTCGGAGGGTCGGTGTGAACCCATGTTTTGGTGGCGTGGTGGTGTGGGTGGAATGACCTGCTTCCACACTGTAAGGATTCGATTATACCTACTTGGCAGAAAGTGGTCTGGGAGGCCTCTGCAGTGAGGACTGAGGCCTAGCTGCTGGACATTGTCCCATTAATTTCCTGGATATTCTATTTTGATACAACCATTACTAATCACATTATTAATGTTCTAAAAATAACATGCAACATGAGGATTAATCTCCTTTTGTGTTAGAAGCCTGGGCAGTTGATGAATATGGTATATGCTGCTGAAATTTGGATGACAGCAATTATATTCAGCAGTATTCAAGCAAAATATTTGGGAGATTAATCCCTGTGGAACTTGTTGCTTTGAGAGAGAATGTCTCATTGGTCCCTGGAGTCCAATATCTGCCGATGTTTGAAAGATGGTTGTAACTTAGAAATGTTCTCAAATGATGCATTTATCAATCACCAAATACCCATTTATCAGATAGAATACACACAGATTATTGGACCCATGGTAAAACAATCATAAAACACATGTACTGAAGCAAATGGAAAAAAAAACTGTACAGTCGTGTTCTTGAGTTTATTTGATGAGATTTAGATTTCCTACACAGTGGAAACAGACCCTTCAGCCCAACAAGTCCACACCGACCTTCCAAAGAGCAACCCACCCTGACTAGTACACCGATCACTACAGGCAATTTAGCATGGCCAATTCACCTGACCTGCACATCTTTGGGCTGTGGGAGGAAACCGGAGCACCTGGAGGGGACCCATGCAGACACACTGAGAATGTGCAAACTCCACACAGTCAGTTGCCTGAGAGGGGAATTGAACCCGGGACCCTAGCGCTGTGAGGCAGGAGTGCTAACAACTGAGCCATTGTGCCACCCATATGTTTGATCAATTTAAATGACTTGAGCATGACACAAGCTATCTGAATAATTCACATGTACAATTAAACTGATTTCCCTTGAAGCATGTGCTATTAAAGATCCTATTTTCTTCAAGAAAAAAGAATTCTTTAACATCTTCAATGGTCCCCATGACTCACATTCCACTGTGAATCTGAAAATGTTTTGCTATTAGCCTCCAAACTGTTGTGGCAGGATATTGACAGGCTGGAAATGGAAAGGGTGTTCCTCTTTGTAGGAGAATCCTGAACTCAGGACACTGTTTTAGAACAAAGGGGTCGCCCATCAAATACCAACGATTAAGCAGGGATTTTCTTTGGGATCGTGAGTCTTTGGAATCCTTCCTCAAAACACATTGGGAGCAGAGCCTTTGAATATTTTGAAAGCAGAATTGAATGGATATTTGAGAAGCAATGGGGTGATTGCTGACACTGAGGGAGACTTTATTGTCTTTACACCATGCCATTTAGGTGTCTATCTCCTTCCTGTATCGTCTTGTCGCCGTTTGAGATCCAACCCACTAGTTGTGCATCTGGATTCATATGAAGTGGGGATGGTGTTGAATCTGTCTGTCTGAAGTAAGCACTAAATAAGCACTTAATTGCTGAAGATAAGCTATTGGACATTGTCTGGGATGTGGCTGGTGCTGTGTAAATGTCTCTGGTAAGATTGCTTAGTGGAAAGACCTTGCTGGGGAGTGGCTTTGCTAAAGGTGCAAATGCTGTGTGAATTGAATGTGTGTAAGTGCAAGCTCCAGTGGTGATTAAGAGCTGCTTAAGCAGGTAGAGGTAAGGGCCTGTAAGGAAGAAGGAGGGTCCATTTTAGGATTGGAGTGAAAGACAGCCCAGCCACCCCTGACAGCGAAAGTAAATACCTATCCTCGAAGCACAATTAAAACACTCTTTACCTGCAGCTTTTTCATTAGGTTGCCTGGGCTGGAGAGTTTTGGTTATGAAGAGAGATTTGTTATGGACTAGGCCAGACCACTCAAAATGCTTGTAAGCAGGCAGCCCAGACTATAACTTTGCAATTTGTTTCAGTAAGTGTACTGTGAAAGTTACCCAGATTTTAGCGAGGTTGACTACCAGGTTTAAAACCGACAAAAATTTATTCACAAAATTACACAATGAAACATGAAGAACAGAATAAAAAACCCCACAGAACTCAGTCTATCCAAACTAGACTTAATTATGCTGTTCCAAATATACACAACAAGCAAACTCCCTTTAAAAATCCAGTATAAATGGAACACATGCTTATAGGTTGGAGTTGAAGGGCATAAACAGAGAGAGAGAGTTTTCACACAGCTCCCTGTTGAACTCCCAACCAGTTCAGGACTGAACCAAACTGCTCAGCTCAGCTAGAGAGCTGACCACACCCCTATCTTTATACAGATCACTGCTAAAATATGACCACTTTGGCCTGAAGTCTCATCTGTTTACATATAAACAAAAGGCCTCTCAAAAGGCATCTCTGTACCAAACCAGACTGGAGCCTGGCCTGGTTTATTATCCCTCTGAAAAAAATCAAGGATAGAGTATCCTTGAGCCAAGGAGCAGCTTTTAGAAAAAAAGAGGAACTAGCTTTGTGACAGATTGGGTAGACAGAGGTTGGTTTTCTTGAAGCAGAGGAAATGGAGGGGGGAACATGATTGAGCTGTCTAAAATTATTGGACAGGGAGAAACCTCTCTCCTTGATGAAGAGATCAATGACTATGGGGCAGGAGGTTTAGAGGGGATATGAGGAAAATCTTCCTCACCCAGAGGTTGGCGGGGAATCTGGAATTGACTGCCTGTGTGGGTGGGAGAGGCGGAAACCCTCATCACATTGCAGAAATGAGTAGATGTGCACTTATGATGCCAAGGTACACAAGGCTAGGGGCCAAATGCTGGGAAATGCGATTAGATTAGTTAGGTAGTTGTTTGCGATCTGTGCGGATGTTATGGGCTGAAGGGGCTTTGGCCCACTATGTCTGTGCTGACCATGATGCATTTCTAAACTAATCCCATCTATCAGCACATGGTCTGTATTTCTCCATTCTCTGCCTGCTCATGTCTGTCTAAATGCCTTTTAAATATTGCTACCGTATCTGCTTCTATCACTTTCCCTGGCAGCATGCTCCAGGCACCTCCCACCCTGTGTAGAAACTTTCCTCACACATCTCCTTTAAACCTTCCCCTATCACCTTCAGCCTAGTCTTTGATATTCCACCCTGAGAACGAGACTATCCACCCTGTCCATGTCTCTTATCATTTTACAGTCTCCAACCAGTCACCCCTCAGCGTCTGATGCTCTAGTGAAAACAAGCCAAGTTTATCCAACCTCACTTTATCGCTAAAAAACTCTAATCCAATCAACATCCTGATAAACCTATTCTGCATCCTCTCCAATGCTGCATTTCCTTCCTATATTGTGGCATTAGAACTGCACACAATACTCCAAATGTGGCCTAACTAAAGTTTTATACAGCTGCCATATGACTTGCCAACTCTTATACTTGATGCCCCATTTGATGAAACCAAATCTGCCATGCACCTTCTCTGCCACCTTATCCACTTACAGGGAGCTATGGACTTGCACTCCAAGGTTCCTCTGTATATCAGTGCTCCTAAAGGGCCTGCCTTTTGCTGTGTACTTTCCCAAAATACATCACCTCACGCTTGTCCAGATTAAACTCATCACCATTTCTCTGCCCAGCTTTCCAAGTGATCTATATCCAGTTGCATCCTTTGTCAACCTTCCCCACTATCCACGACTCCACCAAATCTCATGTTATCTCACTAAATGTTATGTAAATCTTACTAACCATATTACCGAAAGGGAGGTGAGGGCTGAGTGCTGTTACATTCCAGGGACCAGGGTTCTGCCATGGCAGATTGTGGAGTTTGAATTCAATTTTTAATAAATCTGTAATGAAGAGTCTAATGGTGGCCATGAATCTATTATTGATTGCCAGGGGGAAAACCCATCTGGTTCACGAATGTCCTTTAGGGAAGGAAACTGCCATCCTTACCTGGTCTGGCCTACACGTGACTCCAGACCCACAGCAATGTGGTTCGAGTCATAGAGTCATAGAGATGTACAGCACGGAAACAGACCCTTCGGTCCAACCCGTCCATGCCGACCAGTTATCCCAACCCAATCTAGTCTCACTGGCCAGCACCCGGCCCATATTCCTCCAAACCCTTCCTATTCATATACACATCCAAATGCCTTTTAAAAGTTGCAATTGTACCAGCCTCCACCACATCCTCTGGCAGCTCATTCCATACAAGTATCACCCTCTGTGTGAAAACATTTCCCCTTAGGTCCGTTTTATATCTTTCCCCTCTCACCCTAAATCTATGCCCTCTAGTTCTGGACTCCCTGACCCCAGGGCAAAGACTTTATCTATTTATCCTATCCATGCCCCTTATAATTTTGTAAACCTCTATAAGGTCACCCCTCAGCCTCCGCTGCAGGGAAAACAGCCTCAACCTGTTCAGCCTCTCCCTATAGCTCAAACCCTCCAACCCTGGCAACATCCTTGTAAATCATTGACCCTTAACTTCCTCCTGGGCAATTAGGGATGGACAATAAATACTGGCCGAGCCAGTGACGCCCTCATCCTGTGAATGAAATAACAAAAACTACATTTTTATCCAAATCAATTATTGATCCCTGTGACTCTATTGTCAATATAGGAGATTACACTTTCAAAGTTGGGACTATCCATTTGATAAATAATCTATTTGAAAAGGTATCCTGCACCCAAAACAATGTTTGAGTGCCACTGCCCTAGTGATTCAGTTTTATTTTGTACTGGTGCTGCATATGAGGTAATGATGTAAATAATGAATAACTGAAGATTATCAGAGATGTGTAATATTTATATTAGATGGAAAAATGACTGAGCACTGAACAAACAGGATCATTGCTGGTGTAAGGAATAAAAATAATTGCATCTACTTCCTTCTCTATATGATCCTGAGGGGATGTGACGGGGTGTGTGAGGAAAGGATGTTTCCTTTTCATCATAGAATCTAGAACTAGATGGCAGTGTTTGAAAATGCAGGACAGCTGGTTTAATACTGAGATAAAGAGAATTTACTTTCTCACAGAGGCTGATGTGTCATTGGAATTCTCTTCCCCAGGGATACAGTGGTGGCTGACCTTTTAAAGCAAAGTTAGAGCAGTAGTTGTCAGGTTAGCGAGGATCAGTGAGAATGCACAGTCATCAGGTCAGCCACGGTCTCATCAAATGGCAGAGGGACTGGAGGGACTACTCTGTTATCCAAGATTGCCCCCACTGTTCCCATCGATCAGCTTCCATGGGTGAGCAGTACAATGTGGTTCTGCTGTTTTCCACAGCACAGTGCCTTGTTTTAATTTCTGGGCACTGTACCTTCCCAACACATAGAATATATGGCCCAGAAACAGGCCATTTGGCCCAACCTCTCCATCTTGTTTCGTTCAAGACTCCTCCCATCTTTCCTCATTTAACTCCATTCATCTTGCCCTCCATTTCTTTCACCCTCTGTATGCTTCTCCGAATTTCCTTATATGCCTCAACATTGTTGACCCCAATGGCAGCAGGTTCCACAATCTCGTCCTACTTTGGATGATGACATTTCTCCCAAGTTCCTTATTGGATTTCTTGGTGTTCATCATGCACTGACTGTTAATACCATGTTAATTACATTATCAAGGTTAAGGATATGCAGATGAAGGATGTCGTTTAATTAAGCCCTAGAACAAATATTTTGGCCAGTGTGGTGCAGTGGTAGTGTCCCTATCTCTGAGCCAAGGGAACTTGGGTGTAGTCCCACATGTTCCAGAGATATGTAATAGTATATCTGCACAGTTTGATGAGGAAATTATCAATAGCAAATAGAATGGGAGTGATGGTCTGGTGGTGTTGTCCCTAGACTGTTCATCCAGGGACCCAAGTAATGTCCTGGGGACCTGGATTTGAATCCCAATTTTAAGAAAAAAAATCTGGAGTATTTACTTTAATGATGACCATAAAATTGTTGTCAATTGTCAAAAACACCTGTCTGAAAGTGGTACATGTGGCCTCTTCTTCTGGAGAGGATCCTATTGATGTGCTGTAATTTTTCCCCAGTTAGTAATAGCAACTGAAGCATTAACCTGTGCATGCTGGGGGTCTGCTGGTGCACTGGTAATATCTCTCCCTCTGAACTAGTAGATCCAGGTTCAAATACTACCTGAGGTGTGTTCTGAACTCTCTGAAAAATATTGACACTTAGATTACATTAGATTAGATTACATTACATTACATTACAGTGTGGAAACAGGCCCTTCGGCCCAACAAGTCCACACCGACCCGCCGAAGCGTAACCCACCCATACCCCTACATTTACCCCTTACCTAACACTACGGGCAATTTAGCATGGCCAATTCACCTGACCTGCACATTTTTGGACTGTGGGAGGAAACCGGAGCACCCGGAGGAAACCCACGCAGACACGGGGAGAACGTGCAAACTCCACACAGTCTCTCCACACTTGGTGCCCCTTGGAGAGAACGCAGAGGTATCCATGGGTATCAATGCATGATAGATACCAAGAAATCCAATAAGGAAGACTGGTGATATGTCTTCACCCAGAGTGGGATGAGATTGTGGACCTTGCTACCATTAGGGTCAACAATGTTGATGCATGTTAAGAAATTCAGAGAAGCATACTGAGGGTCATGGGCATACATCATAACCTGTGGTCACTGCAGGCGCAAGAGGACATAATCTCTGCCCAAAGCAATGTTTTAATTTCATTTTAAATTTGTTTCAAATATGTTTTTTATTACATTGCCACCTTAAGGGGCTGTTACCTTTTAGTTTGGTCGAAGAGTATTACTTGTGACGCAGTATCTGCACATTAGTGAGGCCAACTTCTCAACACAGTCCCTCTAATAAGGGATCTTCGAAACATTGAAGATAGAAGCAAGGGTAGGCCATTCAGCCCCTCAAGCCTGTTCTGCCACTCAATGTGATCATGGCTCACCTGAGATCTTTGAATTGTAGCAGCCGTCTGAAAGGCAGCTGCTCATTAGCAACAAGGGATCCACTTCGGAACAAACTGGTGATGCCGCTGGGAGTTTGTCTAAGGGCCAACATTATTGAGGAACGGTCACTTTGCAGCGGTCACTGGGTTAAATGTCAGGTAGGTCTGTGATAAGCTGTCAGTGCATACCTCCCATGGGCAGAACAAGAAGTCTGACCTGGATCTAGCTTATCTCTGGATAAAAAAATACATTTACTACTGTACAGCTCCACCTGGAGAACCGGTTCTGGGTTCAGCCAGGAGTTCCCACTACGATAGCTTGGTTGTTGCAAACGAGTTTATCTCCTGTTGTTATTAGGGTGCACATCTCAAAAATCACAAGAAGAAAGTACTTTCATAGCTCAGGGCATTGGAATTCGAGTGCTATGGTGCAGTCAATTTTCATGTGATGTAGAAATATGTTTGTACCTTTCTGGAGGTGAGCTATCACCTTGCTGGGTGTTGCCTCTGAGTTTCTGACTCATTTGCAGATTAGTGCTGGCAGCTGGTTTGAGCCTGGGAAATGGTGATGATTCACTACGTTTGTGTCTAAAGCCTTTCAGCCCGAGCTCCCCAGAGGACTGGAATCTGTAGAAACCATTGGGTGGTCCTCCTGACGTTGTTCTGATCAGGAGTGAAGCAGCTCTCCTCTTTATCCCAGCACCCATTTGGCCACGACAAAGAATTTTACCTTTTATTTTAGCACTTCAGTTTAAATATAGAAATAGTCAAGATTAAGGAGCAAGATGTTTTTGAGTGAAAGGAAGAAAAATTTTATTGTTGTTAAACTGAAGAAAAATAAGAACAAAACACAACATCTCTCAAACCCACACGCACACGAACACATACACGTGCACACACACATACACGAGCACTCACAAGTACACACACACTAACACGAGCGCACACACATGCATACACCCGCGCACAGACTTGCATGCTCACACACACATGCACGCATGCTTGCACATGGGGGCACACAAGTACTCTCGCATGTGCACACGCGCGCGCGCATGCATGTGCGCACTAATACACTTGTGCACTCATGCACGTGCACACACAAACACATGAGCACATACATGCACTCACACGTGAACACATACACGAGCACTAACATACTCACACGTGCACAAACACACGCACACACGAGCACTCTCGAGCACGCGCGCACACTAACACAAACCAACCAATGCGCACATATGAGCACTTGCACACACATGCATGTATACATACACGCGCACACAAGCACTCACACACACGAGTACTCTCTCATGCATGCACACACACAAGAACACTCACGCATGCACGCACACCCACGAGCACGTATACACACGAGCACTCACACACACGAATACACACACATGCATACACATGCGCTCTCAAACATACAAACACATACCCACACACAAGCACTCTCTCTCTCTCTCTTTCTCTCTCTCACACACACACGGGTATAAAGTTTAAACAAAGGAGAATGTCAAGTATAAAAAAGGAAGATCAAGATCAGACAGATTAAAATAAAGTTCTGAAAATCCTTGAAGTGTTAGGTTTTATAGCTTTAAATTAAGGGGTGGTAGGTATAGGACAGATGTTAGGGGTAGGTTCTTTACTCAGCGAGTCGTGAGTTCATGGAATGCCCTGCCAGTAGCAGTGGTGGACTCTCCCTCATTATGGGCATTTAAGCGGGCATTGGATAGGCATATGGTGGGCTAGTGTAGGTTAGGTGGGCTTGGATTGGCGCAACATCGAGGGCCGAAGGGCCTGTACTGCGCTGTATTCTTCTATGTTCTATGTTTCAACCTGAGACCACAGTTGTTTAGTTGATAACTTGTATCCTCACCAGTAGCAACATTTGTAGCTATTGTTGAGTACTTGGTGAATGGATGTTCCTCCGATTTGCTCTTCAATGGGGCGGTGGGGATTGTTTTTTCAAAGGTTAAAAATAACAGATAAAGCAGGGGTGAGCCAGCCTTTGATTTCTGCTGTTATAAAACTTGTATGCTGCAATCATTTTGAGACATGTAAGGGTCAATTTGAATTTTGTTGACCCTTTTGTAATTTTCGAATTGAAATATCTTGTGATAAAGTTTTACACATTTTATGAATAAAATGTATTTTTGGGTAAAAGAAGATGCATTTTATTTGACCTCAAGGCAGAAACCTGAGGATCCCTGGGAAAGGAGAGAAACAGAAACCAGTCCTGATGGAAGGACAATGATGTTGGGTTGAATTTTGCCCCAATTTCAAGTTCTGACCCACACATCTGGCGTAGTTAATGGGAGACAGTCCTTTCAAAGGCTGGCCCACTACCCTCCACACACTTAAAGATGACAAGGGGCACAAAACTTTAAGTGGGCCAGTCAGAGGATCCAAAGGGAGGGCGGGGTGGCAGCCCCACTGGAGCAAGTGGGTACTCCTCAGGGAGAGGGTGAGCGAGAGGGCACCACAGGCCAAAGTGCTCAGCAAAGTGTCCAAAAGAGAGATGGAGAAACACCCGAGAGCACCAGTCTGGCAGGGGGACACAATTATTGCTGTAAATACACGGCTACAGTTGTTGGTCTCGCATGCGTCAGGCCAAATACAACATGGCCAATTTTCAAAACATCACAGCAAGTTTTATAGGACCGAAGAAAAGGGATGTTTGTTGGTTGACTAGTTGATTCTGATTGGTTGTACTGTTGCCAGGGAGAAAGAAATGGAGTCTATAGGCTCCTGGCACTTTGGGGTGACTCCGAGAGAGCACAAGGCTTGAATCTGTTCCTTTTGTTTGCAGAGGATGAGTCCCTGTGTATGGAAGTGTTTCATTTCGAGCTTGCTTGGGAACAAAATTACCTGATGGTTCCTGACGCTCTCTCCATGGCCACACCTCCACTATTCAGCTCCCTGGTTACTCCTGTGGTTCAAAGCGGTGTTACCATTTCAAATTTGGCATTCTTGCATTTGTCCTGATGGGCACGCGATGAAAAGGTTTGGCCACACTTTACTGTTTTCGGTGAGATTCAAGCTCCTGCTGCCAAGCATTCCTGCACAAATACATTCAGCCTGAGAGGTACACAGTTCATTGAAATTTACGTCGCAGGTAGACTGGGTGGTTAAAAACGTGTTTAGCGCGCTGACCTTCATTACTCAGTCCATTGAGTGTTGGAGTTGGGAGTCATGTTGAGGTCACTTTTCGAGTAATGTGTACAGTTTCTGTCATCCTGCTATACGAATGATAGTATTAAATTGGAGAGGGTTCAGAAAAGATTTACCACGATATTGCTGGGAATGGAGGGTGGATTTGAGTTATAAAGAGAGGCTGGATAGGCTGGGAATATTTTCTGGAGCATAGGAGGTTGAGGGGTGACCTTATAGAGGTTGATAAAATATTGAGGGGTATAGATAGGGTGACTGGTAGGTGTTGTTTCCTTGCTGGGGTTGGGGGTGTTGTTCAAAACTAGGGGGCATAGGTTTAAAGTGAGAGAAGAAAGATTTAAAAGGGACCTGAGGTGCAACCTTTCCACAAAGAGGGTGGTTTGTTCGTGGAATGAGCTGCCAGAGGAAGTGGTAGATGCAGGTACAATTACAACATTTAAAAGGTATTTGAATAAATACATGAATACATTGGCCAAATGCAGCCAGGTGGGTTCAGCTTGGGAAACTTGGTCAGCATGAATGTGCTGGGCTGAAGGGTCTCTTTCCGTGCTGTATGACTCTATGACTATGACTCCATGTACTATGTGCGCCTTTCTGAGCCTTGCGATGGATATATGTGGCGTGTCCCGCCTCAGAGACCACAAAACATAGGAGCAGAAATTAGACCATTCGGCCCATCAGGTCTGCTCTGTCATTCGATCATGGCCGATAGGTTTCTCAACCCCATTTTCCTGCCTTCCCTCCGTAATTTTTGAGGTCTGACCTAATCCGAGGTGTGGGCTCAGCAGGTGAAGGAGGGGAGGGCGGGGAGCTGTGCCACTCTGTCAGATGCCTTGCTGTCTGAACGCAGCTGCTCACTTCGGCCCATCTTCTTCAGGTGTGTTCCCGAGTTCAGCAAAGTGGGAAAATTGCCTGGAAAAAGGGGAGCGCTTTGCGGAGCCATTTTGATGGAGTTTTATGGCCAATCCTCCTCTGAACCTGGATCCCCAAGAAGCTGAGAGCGTTCTGGCCCTGTAACTCTACTGGAGTGGCTGGACATTGCCGATGTTTTTCTGTACTTCCTTTTAAAATTTCTCTGGCGGTGCAGCATTTGCAATCACAGTCCTCCTGTCCCTGAATGCCAGGGACCATTGGCACTGAGACTGTGGTGGTGGTGGTGGTGGTGGTCAGTGTGTCCTCCTGGTCAAGCAGCCCTGGTGCTGTGGGTCCGATGACCCTATCCTTGGCTTGTTGGTACTGAAAGGATTGTCAATGCCAGGCAAACTGCACTCTTCAGGAGAAGAGAGGGAAAATCTCTCTGCTGCATGAGCCTTCATTTCTCAGCAGCGGCTTGGTGACATTGAGGAAGGTTCTGATGCTGTTAGAGCTGAAACAAGATGGGAACACCGGGAGAAACATGGATAAATTGACAGAAATAAAGTTTGAGTAATAGTCCAATGAGTGCCACTAAGTGGAATAATCATAGAATCTCTACAGAGCTGAAAGAGGCCATTCGACCCTTCCTGTCCACACCAACCCTCCAAAGAGCATCCCACCCAGACACATAATCCCACATTTAGTGTGGCTAATCCGCCCAACCTGCACATCATTGGCCGGTGGGAGGAAGCTGGAGTAACTAATGGAAACCCATGTAGACACGGGGAGAACATAAAACGCCACCCAGACAGTGGCCCAAGGCTGGAATTGAACCCAGGTCCTTCGTGCTATGAGGCAACAGTGCTAACCACTTTCAATCAAAGGTCTGCCTCTGTGCTGTAGACCTCAATGACTCTGTGCTTCTGTGTGAATTGACCCAGTGAAAAACCAATTGCAGGTAGACGTAATGATAAACGATATGAGTCGGGACTCGATTTAGTTAAAGGCAAAGTAGGAAATAAATCTACTCTGTCCTAGCTAAAAATAGAACTTGCAAATAGGAAGTTTGCAGTGTCATAAAATATCACAACCAAGCTCCAATATTTGGCTGGTGTGCAGAGATAGGTGAGGGTTAGTGTTACTGAGCGCTGACAGCAGGGCACTTCAATAAGGATTGAGGGTTTTGGAGGAAAGCTGCTAAATGACAGTCGGCTAATGAGGAACTAAGCCTCTTTACTTCATGATCCATCCATGCTCGGAGCTGCTCTGTATCACCTCTTTAACCTTCCACATGAGGCTGTATTTGGTCTGATTCAGAATCCTTAATAACAGAAGATGGTGCTAGTCCTGTAACTGAGCTGTGATTGGACAGTCACTCTCCACAGGAAATTTTATACCAGTTAGGATGTTGGTTGGAGCAGCTTTGGGATTCATTCTCAGGAAGAGTTTAACCTTTGCCCCAGAGGACATCACTGATGAAAACTACGATGAGTGAGAGATTGATCTCTTCAATAACATCTTTGAAACTTTGCTGCCTTCCATCTGGAAGGCAAGGGTCAGCTGATACACGGGAATGCATCCACCTGCAAATTCCCCTCTGTGCCATTGACCATCCTGACTTTAGACCATAAGACTGTCAGACATAGGAGTAGAATTAGGCCTTAGGGCCCATTGAGTCTAAGCTGTCATTCGATCATGGCTGATACATTTCTCAACCCCATTTTCCTGCCTTCTCCCTGTGACCCCTGACCCCCTAACCAATCAGGAACCTATCTATCTGTGTCTTAAATACACTCAGTGACTAGGCCTCCACAGCCCTGTGCAGCAATGAGTTTCACAGATTCCCCACCCTCTCACTGAAGGAATTTCCTCATCCCAGTTCTGAAAGGTCATCCCTTCACTCTGAGGCTTTGCTCTTGGGTCCTACTAATAGAAACATCTTCTCCACATCCACTCTGTCCTGGTCTCTCAGTACTCTAAGTTTCAATCAGACTCCCACCTTATCCTTATAAGTTCCATCGAGTACAGACCCAGAGTCCTTAACCACTGTTTATACAACAAACCCTCAATCCCATTTCTGTAAACCACCCCTGGACCATATCACTGTTCCTTCAGGATCGCTGGGTTGAAATCCAGGGACTCCCTCCCCAACAGCATTGTGGGACCTCCTATAGCACACAGACTGCTGTGGTTCAAGAAGGCAGCTCATGTTCTCAAGGGCAAATAGGGACGGGCAATAAATGCTGCTTTGAGCTGTGTTGTCCACATTTTGTGAAATAAATTAAAAAGACTTTGTTAATATTTCCTTAGTCCCACTTTGCAAAACAGGAAATGTTCATAAAATAAAAAGAACAGATTCATTTTGCTGAAATATTCTTAATTTGTATTAAAATAATGCATAATATAATATTTTTGATATTTTAGACTTGAATACAAATATCATTTAGCAACAGTTGCATGTAAATTACAACTTTAACACAATATATGCCAAGTTTGTGAACAGAAAATTGAAAATTGGAACATGAGTGGCCATTCAGCCCTTCGAACCTGCTGTACCGTTCAGTATGATCATGATGTGGAGGTGCTGGTATTGGACTGGGGTGGACAAAGTCAGAAGACACACAACTCCATGTTATAGTCTCAGTGAACCTGATGAAGGGACACTGCTCCGAAAGCTTGTGATTTCATTAAACCTGTTGGGCTATAACCTGGTGTCATGTGACTTCTACCACTATGACCATGGTTGATCATTCAACTCTGTACCATGTTCCCACTTCCTCCCCATATCTTTTGATCCCTTTAGTCCTAAGAAATATGTCTATCCTCCATCTTGAAGATATTCTATATATTCTGAGAATTCCCAAAGCTCCCTACTCTCTGAATGAAGACGTTTCTCAGCTGAGGTGTAAATGGCCTACCTTGAATCCTAAGATGGTCATCCCTGGCTTTGGACTCTCTGGTCATAGGGAACATCCTTCCTGCATTTACCCTGTCTAGTCCTGTTAGAATTTTATAGGAGTCCACTACATCCCAGTTATTCTTCTAATCTCCAAAGTCCTAACCGATCTAGTCTCTCTTAGTATGTCAGTCCTCCCATCACTGGAATCATGATAAGTCACTGTAAAAATGTAAGTCTGTTCCTAGTGGTCAGGCCATCATCAACTATGTAGAACCCTGCCAGAGAGCACAAGCTGTAATGGCTGTTACTCCATCAATAGGCATACTGTCTGATGTTTGGATAGTTCCAGTGTTATTGAGTTGAGACTGAGGCATTTTGTACATGTGGAAGGTATCTCACGGATACAATTGTTGAATTTCATCTGTTGAATAGCCTTTAATTTTGCTTCCTCGTGGTTACTGAGCAATAGCCTGTCCAGGGCCAGTCCAGTGAGTGCAGGAAAGTTTAAGGACGCTGAGGAAATGCTGTCCCCTTTTTGCTGCTCCATGTCTCTGAAGGTCTCCAGTCATGGAGTTAACGTGGGAGTCTATTGCTCTGCTGATCCATCATTGCTTTGACCAGGATCCACCCGCCGGTCGGGGGTAAAATGGCCACTTCCGTTCGGGGAATGGAAAGCGTTCAGGACTGGAGGATTTGCACCCAGGTGTTTGAAACTAGCTCAGAAAGAATGCCAGTTTGTGCTGAATATAACATACGCCTGAAATTTCCTAATCCTTGGCATTTGTTTGGTTGATGTGGGGTCAAATTGTACAGAGAGATCGAGACAACTAGAAAGTCTCCCAGCTGGTGTATTAACTGTTCTACTAGAATCCCTATGGTGTGGAAGCAGGCCATTCAGCCCATCAAGTCCACACTGACTCTTTGTACAGTATCCCACCCAATCCTTGTAACCCTGCATTTCCCATGGTTGCTCAACCTGTGGGAGGGAATTGGAGCACCCAGAGGAAACTCACGCAGATGTGGGGAAAACGTGCCAACCCCCACACAGACAGTCACCCAAGGATAGAATCAAACGCAGGTTCCTGGCACTGTGAGGCAGCAGTGCTAACCACTGAACCATCATACCAACCTTGGGCCGGTTAAAGTCCTGCTCGGTTGAGTTATACAAGACAGTTACTTTCAAAGGGATTTGATGCCTTAAACGAAAATGCATTCATTCAATAATGTGTTAATCATCATTTGTTAGCAATTGGACATTGTGTTCTGAACATTGTGCGGCAATGTTAAGGTGCAAGCCAAATTCTCCCCATCAAGGGGCGCCATTGCTTCACTCTCCCCAGTCTGTGTCCTTTCAATCTGCGAATACTCTTGGCTCCTGTTCCAGCGAGCTCAGGGATTTACTTCTCACAAATTTGTGAATTGTACAGAACTGTCTTAATTACAAGCTGAAGCTTCTATGCTGTTTGTAAACATGGAAATAATTTTAACCTGAGGGTGATGCTGACACTGGTTTGACATTCGGAACTAATTTTATTGGCTGTCATGTAAAGTTGATTCTCTATGTGTCCTGCCTGGCAACTTAGATTCCAGTCGCACCCAATCAGTGTTTTGAAATTCCACTGTACACATTTTAGCATGACAACCTTTCAATTTATACGTAATTCCTTTGTCCATGATTCGAATCAATAAAAAGGATTGTCATTCCCGCTGTTGGTGTGGTATACCTGTGTGTACCTGGAAGCTATGTGCGTTAATACACATGGCCCTGCTCTTTACAGACCAAAAGAACATATATACACACACACACATACACGCACAATGTGCCTATTTCAACATGGTGATCACCATTCCTCAATTCATCAAATTCAATCAAAGTTAATCTGTCTGATGTGAAATTTAAACAAAACTTCCACAGTTAACTGTCAATCATCATTAACTGGTGTAGTCTCAAAGGGCAATCAGAGTCCATTTAGCAACCAGATGGCATTCCGCTCTCATATTGTATGCATGTTGTTTGCACTTGCCATTTTTATTCTTCATGGGATGTGTATGTCAACAAAGATCCAAAGAACAAAGAACAATACAGCACAGGAACAGGCCCTTCGGCCCTCCAAGCCTGTGCTGACAAATTTTGCCCTTCCATACTAAACTGTCTTCACTTACAGGATCCATGTCTCTCTAGTACCCTCCTATTCCTGTATTCCTCCAGGTGCCTCTTAAATGCTGCTATTGTATCTGCTCCCACCACCACCTCTGGCAGCGTGTTCCAGGCACTCACCACCCTTTGTGGGAAAAACTTTCCTTGCACATCTCTTTTAAGCTTCCCCCCTTTGTACCTTGAACCTGTGTCACCCAGTAACCAACCCCTGCACCCTGGGAAAAAAGCTTCATCTTTCCACTCTATCCATGCCATTCACAATCTTTTAAACTTCCAGGCCCACCATTTGTTGCCCGTTCCTAATTGCCCTTGAACTGAATGGCATGCTCAGGAAATCGAATTCTGATTTCTCTCCACAGATGCTGCCAGACCTGCTGAACTTTTCCAGCAGTTTATGTTTCTCTTTGATTTCCAGAATCAGCAGTTCTTTAGTTTTGTTTTGTAAAAGTCATCCATATTGGCTGTGAGTCTGGAGTCACGTGTAGGCCTGACTGGGTATGGACTAGAGTTGATTGTGTGGTGCTGGAAAAGCACAGCAGGTCAGGCAGCATCCGAGGAGCAGGAGATGAAGGCCCGAAACATCGACTCTCCTGCTCCTCGGATGCTGCCTGACCTGCTGTGTTTTTCCAGTAACATACTCTCGACTTTGATCTGCAGCATCTGCAGACCTCTCTTTCTACACGGTATGGACTAGAGATTTTCTTCCCTACAGGGCATAATGAAGCCATCTTTATAGGAAAAATGATAATTAATGGTTTGGCACTAGACTAGCTTTTTATGCTAGAATTTTATTGAATTCAGACTTTGTTATCAGCCATGGTAGGATTCAAACCACACAGACTGGCCTCACCCATCCCATGCACACCCCAAACCCCATCCAACCTGACCCACACCACTCCTCCCCAAGATTGAGTCCCTGATTTACTAGCCTTGTGACATTCCCACTGTGCCACTCATTACCTTTAAACAGTCAATGTAAGGTTGTGGGTCACCTGTTGTTGCCACCCTGCCACTGTACCCTTATGTGTACACGCTTGAGTGTACCAGTGGGGGTTGCTGACTTGCACTGGGATGGTACAAAAGGCCTCAACAACATCATAAATGTTCCTTCGACTGATTGCTGACTCCTGGGGATTACTGGCCATTCGATAAGGACGGTGCCGTGCTGGATTGTGCTTCTTGCACCAGTTGAATAGTTGGCCACAGCTGCCAATTACTGAGGAACACCACCCCCCCCCCCAAACAGGTTCCATCAGCCAAAGGATCCGAGATCTGGCAGCGGGCCAGCAGAGCTAAATTCCCAGTGTGAACATGTTGAGAGCTGAAGGATAATCTCCAGCCTCTAAGCCAGCCTGTAGTTTCAGGAATGGCAGACCCTGGAGAGATTTCTTTTGCTGAGAGTTGCTGCTTTCTGCTTCTGAGTTCTTCCATACATAGAGGAGAAGCTGCAGTTCCCAGCTTTGTAGCCTCAATCCTTATCCTCAGTAATCCTCGGCTTGGGTTGCCACATTCCCAGAAATGAAGAATTTCCATCCTCCTATGCTCGGCCAAATGAATTATACAACTGACAGCTGTTAGGAAGTGAGAGATCCAATTGAAGAATTGTCTATTTGACCCCTAATTAAAAGAAAACCTATCTTTTGTGCTTTATTAGGCAGGCTCTGATGTGAAGTCAGATTCACAGGTGAATAAATTCAATGCAGAACAAAAATAGTCTAACTGTCAAAATTCAGCTGAATCACAGCGTGGGTTTGTAATTTCAAATTTATATTGCTGTTAATAACCTTGTGACTCAGCATAACACATTGATTCATCATAACTTTTTATAGTTTGTTGAGTAATATAGATTGATTAATTTATTGTTGTCCCATGTACTGAGATACAGTGAAAAGTGTTATTTTATGTGCTATATAGGCAGATCGTACCATACAAGTGCGTCAGGGTAGCAGAACAGAGTGCAGAATACAGTGTTACTGTCGCAGAGAGAGAGAGAGAGATCAGCATTAACATTCGAGAGGTCCATTCAAAAGGCTGATAACAGTGGGGAAGAAGCTGTTCTCGAATCTGTTTGTACGTGTTTTCAAACTTTTATATCATTTGCCCGTGGGAGAGAGTATAACCTGGTTGGGAGGGGTCTTTGATGATGTTGGCTGCTTTCCCGAGGCTGGTTTGGGTGACGGACTGAGCTGTGTTCACAGCTCTCTAGTTACTTACAGTCTTGGGCGGAGCAATTGCCATACCGCACTGTGATTCATCCAGATAAGATACTTTTTGTGATGCATTTATAAAAAACGGTTAGAGTCCTTCTGGACGTGCTGAATTTCCTTAGCCTCATGGGGAAGTAGAGGCGTTGTTGATATTCTTGACCATCATGTCGAAGTGGGTGGACCAGGACAGATTGTGGGTGATGGAGCCTCCACTCCACTCCCTGAAGCTAATGACCAGCTTCCTTTGTTTTGTTGACATTGATGGGAGATTGTTGTCGTTACATCATGCCGCTAATCACTCAATCTCTTTCCTGTGCTCTGTCTTGTTGTTGTTTGAGATCCGACTCACAATGATGGTGTGATCAACAAACTGTGAATGGAGTTGGAGTGAAATTTGGCCGCAAAGTCGCGAGCGTGTAAGGTGTACAGTAAGGGACTGAGTACACAGCTATGTGGGGGCACAGGTCATAGAGATGTACAGCACAGAAACAGACCCTTCGGTCCAACTTGTCCATACCGACCAGATATACTAACCCAATCTAGTCCACCTGCCAGCACCTGGCCCATATCCCTCTAAACCCTTCCTATTCATATACCCATCCAGATGCCTTTTAAATATAGTGGAGGTGGTGTTGTCGCCTATTATTACTGACTGCGGTCTATAGGTCAGGAAGTGAAGGATACCGTTACAGAGGGGGGAGCTGAGGCCTTGGTCTCAGAGCTTAGAGATGGGTTTGTTTGGAATTATGGTGTTGAAGTTGGAATTGGACTCAATAAGTAGGAACCTGATGTCGGTGTCTAGATGTTGCAGGGATGAATGTAAGGCCAGGGAGATGGTGTCTGCGCGGACCTGTTGTGTCAGTGGGTGAATTACAAAGGATCAAAGCACTTCGGGAGGCTGGAGTTGGTATGAGCCATGACCGACCTCTGGAAGGACTTCATAATGATGGAGGTCAGAGCCACCGGGCAGTTGTCATCGAGGCATGCTGTGTGGTTTTTCTTTGTCACTGGGATGATGGTGGTCTTCTTGAAGCAGTTGGGGACTTCAGATCATAGTAAGGAGAGGTTCAATCTGTCTGAAAAAACTCCTGCCAGCATTCAGTTCCTTATTGAAATGTGGAGATTGAATTAGCAACCAAGTTTAAAACCAGAAAGTAACCCAAACTGGCTATCATTCTATCAGTTGGGACTGTGATGGGATACTCCCCACTTACTGGGATGGGTGCATCCCCAACAACACTCATGAAGCTTGTCACCATCCAAGGCAAAGCAGCCTGCTTGATTGATACCATATCCACCATCTTCAACATTTACTTTATTCATTCCTTTCAGTAGCAGCAGTGTGTGCTACCTACTGAAGCAACTCATCAAGGCTCCTTTGACAGTATCTTCCAAACTTGGGAAGGACAAGGACAGCAAAACCATCCCCTGCAAGTTCCCCTCCAAGCCACTCACCATCCTGATTTGGAAAATCCTAGAACTCTCTCCCCAAGGACATTGTGATGTCCATACACCCTATGGACTGCAGCAGTTCAAGATGGCAACTCATCATCACCTTCTTGTGGGCAGTTGATGGTCGGCGATGAATACTGGCTCAACCAGCGACACCCATAATCCCATGAGGGAACAGGAAAAATTACAAATAAAATGATTATGACTACATTTGTGCTTTATGTTGGAAATTGGAGAGATTTGGGCATTCTCTTTATTGTTAATAGTCACAGGGTCACAAAGAGTCCCACTTCAAAAACTGACATGAGCCTGACTTTTGCTGAAAGATCACACACAGTTCACATTCTCTCTGCTGGACAGGAATGCCTTTTCTAATCCTCCTGAATAGCTGCCTGACTCCTTTTAAATACACATTCCAAACTTTCCAACGTTGCACATTTTTGTCCTCCTGATGCATTGCGGGTTACAGAGTGACTTTGCCAAATTTGAGCTGTTTCACTTTCCCTCTCCAAGCGACCCCCCCAACCACCACCCCCACCTCCATCTCCATTAAAAACTCTTGTTGATTGAAGTGGACTGAATCCCAAAACTGTCAATGAGTGTGTGAAGGAATCAGATTCCAAATGGAAAATACCAAAACAGAAGCTCCAGGAGACCATTCATACCCTAACATTCAATAGGAAAATGGCTGATCCTTTACATCATTTTCACCATCTCCTCATCTCCTGTTGTCCTTTGATTCCCTGAGTACAAGAGCACTCAAAGCTCTATCAAACCCGACCTTGAGTGTACTTGATGCCCTGTCCCAAAGTTTGGAAGTCATTTTCTGAAAACTCTTGGAATATTTAAGCAGCTTTGGGATAATCTCTTGTGTTGCTGTAGCCTGCAGGGCTATGGGCCAAGAGCCTGAAAATGGGATTAATGTAGTCAGATCTTTGTTGACCAACATGGACATGATGGATCAAATGGCCTCCTTCTGTTCTGCAAATGATGTTTACGTATTTACAATCTCTTTGCTTTTGTTTTTTTTATATTCCTTAGTCCTTTATGTGCCTGTATATGTGTGTGTGCGCATGCTTTGTATGTGTGTGCACGTGTGCATATGTCTGTATTCCTGTATGTTTGTATGTGCACACCTATGCCTATGGCTCTGTGTGTGTGTGCATGCGTGCGTGCAGGCACGTGCACGTACACCTATGACTGTATGCCTGTGCATGTGTATGCACACCTATGTCCTTGTCTGTGTGGGTGTACCTCTGTGTGTGCCTGTATGCATGTATCTGTGTGTGTGTGTATCTGTGTGACTGCAACTGAGTTTGTGTTTGTCCAAATAATTTAATTCACATTTAATGACCAACAAACAAATGAGATCAGCCGAGGAAACGGTGTATGTGTTGAAAACACGGAAGACTGTTATTCCTTTTGATTGTTTCTTTCTTTCTAATAACTCTCACTTTTGGTAAGGGAGACACTGAGAGGAAGGGGCAACACTTTAGAATATCTGTCCCACCATGTTGGCGAAAGACCTTTTGCAAGAATGAGGAGAATATTAATTTAGTTTTAAATAAACCGGATTGAAAGGGTACTCTGTCCAGGGGAGACATTGGGGACATCATTCAAGTTATTGCAAACGTGGGGTATCTGTCATAATGTGCGTTGTGACATTATCTTCACATACAAATGATGACCTTCCTAATGTGTGAATTACCTCACAATTCAAGCCTGTATGTTCTGTCACACTGTCTTTTGGCTCATGAGACCCAAATTCCTCTTTTCAAATTGTTTGGGGATTTTTTTTTCTGTTGATGGAACTCAGTGTTGCCTCATCTACTTTTCTGAAATGAGGGTGGTTTCTTCATGCAACTTCCAACATTCAATATTGTCGCAATTTTTCAGCTGCTTTGTTTTAGCTTCTTCATTTCTTGGTAGGTTTAACACCAGCCGCAATTGAAGACAGCGGGATTAGATTAGATTAGATTCCCTACAGTATGGATACAGGCCCTTTGGCCCAACTAGTCCACACCGACCTTCCAAAGAGTAACCCACCTAGACCCATTCCCCTTCTCTGTATTTACCCCTGACTAATGCACCTAACACCATGGGAATTTAGCATGGCTAATTCACCTAATCTGCACATCTTTGGACTCTAATAGATTCATTACCTAACATCACTCCATTCCATGATGGAGTTGGCTTAGGAGCAAGTGTTGAACTAGTTGGGTTTATTCCTTATCTAAAGAAGCACATACTTGCTACACAGGGAGTGCAATGCATCTTCACCAGACTGGATTGGTAAGATTGTTCCAAGGGGAGAGGTTGAGAAGACTACACATGTATTCTCAGAGTTTGGAAGAATGAGAGATGACCTTGTTGAAACATACAAGATTCTTAGACTACTTGACAGGGTAGATATGGAGAAGTTGTTGTCCCATGTTGGAGAACCTCGGATCAGAGGGCATTATCTCAAACTATGTGGTTGCATGTTTAAGACAAGGATTTTTTTGACTGATAGTAGTGAATCTGTGGAAATTTTACAGAGGGTTATTGAGGCTGAGTCATTAATATATTCAAAGTGGAGACAGACAAGTTTTTAATGCGTAAGGGAATCAAGATTATGGGGCAAAGGCAGGAACATGGCGTTGTGGGTTATAATGTCAGCCATGACATCATTGAATGGGAGAGCAGGCTCGATGGGCTGATTGGCCTACTGCTGATCCTACGTTTTATAGTCTAATGGTCCTATGGTATGACCAGTTGAATGTTAGAAAGAGTGTTTCCCTTGTCTAGAACTAGGGGCACACTCTCAGAATAATGTACATCCTGTCAATCTTTAAATCCTGACAATTTAAGACTGAGGTGGGAAGAAATGTTTTTCATCAAAGGGCTTTGGAATTCTCGGCCTGAGGGGGCTGTGGGAATGCAGTCATTGAGCACATTTAAGACAGAGATTGATAGATTTCTAAATACTAATGACATCAAGAGATTTTAAGATAATACAAACAAATAAGATGGCACTGAGGTAGATGGTCAACCATGCAGTAGAATGGTGGAGGAGGCGAGAGGGGCCGAATAGCCTACTCCTGCTTCTATGTTGCTATGTTCCTATACTGTTGTACCTAAAGCATTGCCCCTTCCGCTCTGTGTCTCTCTTACCAAAAGCGAGAGCTTTGAGAAAGAAAGAAACAATCAATCAAAAGGAATAATGGTCTTCCGTGTTATCACCGTTTCCTTGGCTGGTCTCATTTGTTTGATGGTCACTAAATGTGAATTATATTATTTGGACAATCTGAGTGTTCACCTTTAACAACATTCTTTTACATCCAACTTGTCGTACTGACAGGTCATCACACAATCAGATACAGGAGCAGAAATGGACCATTCAGCCCATTGATGTGCTGTGTGTACACAATCTTACAACTCAGCCTGGCAATTATTCTGCTCTGTGTCTGCAAGCTGTACATGCAGAAATCAAGTGGATTGCTGTATATTTGTTTCATAACTTATACAGAGGCCCCGATTAACAAATATCTGACTTGCAAATGCTCATCGGGTTCAGCCAGGGTTAGGGTTACTGAAGAAGGGTCACTGGACCCGAATAGTTAACTCTGGTTTCTTCCACAGATGCTGCCAGACCTGCTGAGTTTCTCCAGCAATTTTTTGTTTTTGTTTCAGCATCCACAGTTCTTTATTTTTGTTTAAAATAGTTCAGTGCTTTTCCCCGGAGCGTTGGAGGCTGGGGGATGACCTTATAGAGGTTTATAAAATCATAAGGGACATGGAGAGGGTGAATAGTCAAGGTCTATTTTCCAGGGTAGGGGAGTCCAAAACTAGAGGACAAAGGTTTAAGGTGAAAAAGGAAAGATATAAAAGGGACCTGAGGGGAGACTTATTTACGCAGAGAGTGGTGCGTGTGTGGAATTAGCTGCCAGAGAAAGTGGTGGAGGCTGGTACAGTTACAGCATTTAAAAGGCATCTGGATGGGCATATGAATAGGAAGGGTTCAGAGAGATATGGGCCAAGTACTGGCAAATGGGACTAGATTAATTTAGGATATCCGTTCGGCGTGGATGGGTTGGACTAAAGGGTATGTTTCCGTCCTGTACATCTCTATGACTCTCTGCTTGTTTTTGACCAGCACAGACTCAATGGGCCGAAGAGCCTTTTGCTGTGCTGCAGATCTCTATGACATGAGCTCTGAAGCAGTCATCTCACTGAAATAACCCAAAACCATGTTTATGTTAATGATGCTCTCGTGATACACAATGCGTTATCGATTAAAAGTTAAACAGGCATTTAGCTGCTCAGCAGACTCCAAGCTAAATGCATTCTTGTCGTTTAAAAATGAAATGTAAATATTCCTACAATGACACAGTCAGAAAGAATGCATTTGGAACAAGTTTGAGTGAATATTTGTGCAGTTGTAAACTGACGTGTCTGAAATTGCGACACAATGATTTTTGTCAAAGAAAATGCTCAGTGGCTTTCATTGTGTAGGTGTATCTTTTGTCTTTTATAGCTCAACACTTTTGTTCTGTCATTCATTCTTACATTGTTATGGGCAAGCCTCCAAGCAGGGGCAGTGATTCTAACTGTGTGAAAGATTTCCATTGTCTGTTCTTGTACAGTGTAGTTCTGATCTGTATGTGTCAATGTGACCTCCCAGATAAAACTGCACTCTCTACCTTTAAATGGCAATGATCCTTTAAGCAATGTAGGAGGCTTAATTGTAAGAGGAAGGTCAACAAATTGGATTGGAAACTCTGCTGAATATTAACTTGTTGCAGCTGCAAGAATTTTTGGCACTGCAAAGCTTTTGACACACAGACTGAAGCAATCCCCATCTTAATCACTCATGCCTCAAAGTGTCCCTTCACTCAGGTTTGTGCCTCTTTTGTAATCCATTACTCTCCGGAAAGTTCTGGATATCCAGTCGTTGGGCACATTTTGAGGCTTAAGATGTATGGACCCTTCAGGGAGTGAGCAGATGATGGGGATTGGGGGAAAGGTTGGATTGATCTTGTTAGACAGGATCTTATTTAAAAGTGGAGCAGTGTGAGCGACTGCTCCCATTTCTTACATCCTTACGTACTTAGTGTTCTAACATTTATAGCATATGCATTGTCAGCTTCCTCGGGGAAAGTCATGTCATGCAGAACTTCAATTGAGTTTCTTTATATAGCAGGTAAATCTTGGATAATGCTGTAATAAGAGCCACATTGAGGTGGAGTTCTCAAAGTGAAGGTGGTATGACGAAACTTCCCAAACTTGTTTCCTGCAGCACAAACCACAGTGAAATGGAATGAGAAAGTGAGGACACTGACTCATCAAGAGCAGTTAATTTACTTATGAAAGTTACTGTAACAGAGAGCAGCTGCCTGTTATTTCTGAGGATACATATCGACATGAACAGCACGTGGACTCTGTGTATCCTCAGAAATACACTCTCTGTTAACCTTGATTAGTCAGTGTTCCCAACACAGGCTTCACATTTAGCTTTCACCTGTCAGGAGAGTTAGGTGTGACACCAATTTCCTAATCAGCGCCATAGTGGGGGCAGTGGGGTCTGTTCCTGAATTTCATGACTTTACCAGTTGTCCTTCTGCAAGAAATGGGGGAGGGAGGATGGAGAGACAGTTTCTCTAAAGTTGTTTTGATCTGGTGATGAGGAGAAAACTTGGGGCAGGAGTCATGGGGACCCACCGAGTTTGGGGTCTAATTTAAAGGAAGTGGCTGGGGTTTTGAAGGGGACCTCAGTGTTTTCTGTTGAGCAGTGAAAGAAGTGGGGGTCAGTTTGACTCTCCAGAGGAGGAAGTAGACCCCTACTGACTGTGTCCAGTGACTGTGCTATAGCATGGATGACCTGTCTAGCCAGGTATGGAAGCAGCTGAAGGTCTACCCTCCACTAGCTTTCCAGCATCTTGCGCCATGTTGAGATGATGTAGCCCCTCATGGGAGAGTCTATGGGCCGAGGGCACAGTCTCAGAATAAAGGGGTTCCAATTTAACATTGAGATAAGGAGGAATACCTTCTCTCAGAGGCTTGTGAGTCTTTGGAACTCGTTGCCACAGAGAGCTGTGGGGGCAGAGTCATAGAGCTGCACAGCACAGAAACAATCCCTTCGGTCCAACTCATCCATGCCCACCAGAAATCCTAAACTAGACAAAAGTGAGGACTGCAGATGCTGGAAACCAGAGTTTAGATTAGAGTGGTGCTGGAAAAGCACAGCCGGTCAGGCAGCATCTGAGGAGCAAAAAAATTGACATTTCAGGCAAAAGCCCTTCATCAGGAAACCTAAACTAGCCTAGTCCCATTTTCCAGCACTTGGCCCACATCCCTCTAAACCCTTCCAGATGCTTTTTAAATGTTGCAATTGTACCAGCCTCCACCACTTCCTCTGGCAGCTCGCTCCATACATGCACCACTTTCTGCGTGAAAAAGTTGCCCCTTTTAATTCTTTCCCTCTCACCCCACACCATTCTAAACAGGAGAATGAAGTTGTAGGTTTAGTGAGCACTGAGTTAAGGATATCTAGTTGCATGGACAAGTTGGACTGAAGGGTCTGTTTCCATGCTGTACAAATCTGTGACTCTAATATGTGAAAGCCTGGTCAGAGTCAGTTAAATTCAAATGTACTTCTTCAAAGTAATTTGTTGCATTATAAAATGCCAAACATTACACAATTTTAAGATCCAAATGACAAAAATTACAGGAATCTCAACTTCAAACAGTATTTTTTCATATTGCTGCATTCCAAACAATTTAAAAAACATTTTGTAATAAAAGCAGCACTGGCCCTAGTTAGTGGTCACGTGTATGTTCAAAACCAGTGTTTATTTTGCACAGATTATGTTTTCAGAAGGGGATCCAACAAAGATTCATCTCAGCAGCAGAGTGGGCATCCTTGTGTATATTTAAGGCTGAGATAGTTAGATTCTTGATCAGTCTTAATCAAGGCTTATGGGTAAAGGCCAGCAAAGTGGGTGTGAGGAATGTCGGATCAGCCATGATCCATTTGAATGACGGAGGGGCTGAATGGCCTACTCCTGTACGTTATGGTCTTATGGTCGCCATAGTCCCATTGTCCAGCTGCTGGTTCTACTTTTTATTGACTATTTAATGAGGTTGGTCAAAGCTCTATCCTCTGCTGAAGCCCACTCTCAATTATTTACCCTTTACTGCAGTTAGTTGACCTCGTCTCTCTCTCTCTCTCACACACACACTCTCTCTCACCCCCCTCTTTATCCCCCCCTTTATCCCCCCTCTCTCCCTTTCTCTCTCTCCCCCTCTCTCTCTCTCTTCCCCCCTCTCCCCTTCTCTCTCTCTCATCCCTCTTCTCCTCCCCTCTCTCTCTCTCTCCCCCCTCTCTCTCTCTCCCCCCTCTCTCTCTCCCCCCCCTCTCTCTCTCTCTTCCCCCTCTCTCTCTCTCTCTTCCCCCTCTCTCTCTCTCCCCCCCCTCTCTCTCTCTCCCCCCTTCTGTATCTTTTTCTCTGGAACATCTCTGATTGACCCTCCAAATTCGAGATCCCACTTCGCACCTTTACTTAGTCAAGGAGTCAGTGCAGCGCAGGGGCATGTTGTCCAAAATCTCACTGAGTGACTGGTCTCCTCTCCCCGAGGCTGGATCTGCCAATCAGAACAGGCCTGTGCTCCGGTGTTTTATTCCAAGGTGAAAACTCAGATCATGGGGACGATAGGTGGTTTAAGCGTTAGCGGATAAATAATGTTTTTAAAAGCTGCCATTACATGTTTCACACAGAGGAGGCCTTGGTGTAAACTGCTGATGGTCTTGGCTGCAGATTGGCAGATCCGTGTGAGGAAAACTTCAAGAGGGGGCAGACTTGGAGAATGGCCATGGTCCCCCACCTTCTCTCAGGGACCAGCAGCCCGCTCCGATGGTGCTTTTTGACAGCTCCTGCTGATGAGGGGGTGAGAACGAGGGGCATGAGGATACAGTCAACCTCAGGGTCCTGCAGCAAGAACTTGCAATGCTCACTGCATTGTTCACCCAGACAGCCTGAGCTGGTGGAGGGCATTGGTTTAGGGTGAGAGGGGGAAAGATATAAAAGGGACCTAAGGGGTAAGTTTTTCACGCACAGTGTGGTGCGTGTATGGAATAAGCTGCCAGAGGAAGTGGTGGAGATTGGTACAATTGCAGTATTTGAAAGGCATCTGGATGGGTATATGAATGGGAAGGATTCAGAGAGATAGGGCCAAGTGCTAGCAAATGGGACTAGATTAGGTTAGGATATCTGGTCGAAAAGTGTGGTGCTGGAAAAGCACAACCGGTCAGGCAGCATCCGAAGAGCAGGAGAGTTATTACCTCAGGTGCTGCCTGACTTGCTGTGCTTCTCTAGCACCACACTTTTCGACTCTGATCTCCAGCACCTGAGTCCTCACTTTCTCCTAATTTAGGATATCTGTTTGGCATTGAGGAGTTGGACCAAAGGGTCTGTTTCTGTGCTGTACATCTCTATGTCTCCATGCCTCTGTATGCATTTTTATACACTAGTTAAGACAATTTCACTCTGCTTATTGTTGGGTGTGGATTGAACAGTGTAACAGTGGGTGATTCACCTGGGGGTGGAGTTCCTCCTGAACTATTGAGGGATCAAAACCAACCTTTGAGAACTCCATAGACTTGGGCTGATGTTATAAATGTCCCTGTCGGTTGCTTGGAAGGAGTTGGAACAGAGCGCTGGGTGTATCTTCAAGGCTGATTGACAGCAGCTCCTGCACATGGTCTTGGTACTCACCTCTAGGTTCTTGTGTGAAGATCCTCACTGGTAACTGCCTGACATTGGCACCCTTTTGTGGGAAGGTAGTGTTTTGTGGAATGTGAGACGGCAGGACTTTCCCCTCCATCTGTCAGCCTGGGTCCCCCCTGTGTCACAAACAGTAGATGAAGAGTACCCATGATGTTGCTGATCTTGTGATCTGCAATCTCTTTGGGAATTTTAAACCCCTCTGAGTGGCCCTCAGTCCATTTGAGACAAGACCACTTCTGTATGTGAGTGCTGAAAATGAACCAGTACTGCTCCACAATACACACTTAGCTCCAGGAATCTCATTCTCCAGCTTCTCTCAGGCACAAGTTACAAGCAGTAAGCTGTCTCAGTTGAAGTTGATGAGACAGTAGCTCCTTCATTTGGACCTTTTCTGTGTGGTGACCTAGGACCATGTCTACTGGGATTTCGGTGAAGTAATGTAGTGCCCCTCATTCTAAACCGACTGACTGCAGAATCATTGAATCATAGAGATGTACAGCACAGAATCAGACCCTTCGGTCCAACTCATCCGCGTTGACCAGATATCCCACCCCAGTCTAGTCCCACCTGCCAGCACCCAGGCAATATCCCTCCAAACCCTTCCTATTCATATACCCATCCAGATGCCTTTTAAATGTTGCAATTGTACCAGCCTCCACCACTTCCTCTGGCAGTTCATTCCATACACGCACCACCCTCTGTGTGAAACAGTTGCCCCGTAGGTCTCTTTTATATCTTTCCTCTCTCACCCTAAACCTATGCCCTCTAGTTCTGGACTCCCCCAACCCAGGGGAAAGACTTTGTCTATTTATCCTATCCATGCCCCTCATAATTTTATAAATCTCTGTAAGGTCACCCCTCAACCTCCGACGCTCCAAGGAAAACAGCCCCAGTCTATTCAACCTCTCCCCATAGCTCAGATCCTCCAACCCTGGCAACATCCTTGTAAATCTTTTCTGGACCCTTTCAAGTTTTACAACATTCTTCCAATAGGAAGGAGACCAGAATTGCATGTAATATTCCACAAGTCCTGTACAGCCTAACCAATGTCCTATACAACTGCAACATGACTTCCCATTTCCTGTACTCAATCCTCTGACCAATAAAGGAAAGCATACCAAATGCCTTCTTCACTATCCTATCTACCTGCGACTCCACTTTCAAAGAGATATGAATCTTCATTCCAAGGTCTCTTTCCAAACAACACTCCCTAGGACCTTCCCATTAAGTGCATAAGTTCTGCTCTGATTTGCTTTCCCAAAATGCAGCACCTCGCATTTATCTACATTAAACTCCATCTGCCACTCCCCTGCCCATTAGCCCATCTGATCAAGATCCTGTTGTAATCTGAGGTAACCCTCTTCGCTGTCCACTACACCTCCAATTTTGGTCTCATCTGCAAACTTACTAACTATACCTCTTATGCTCGCATCCAAATATTTATATAAATGACAAAAAGTAGTGGACCCAGCACCGATCCTTGTGGCACTCCACTGGTCACAGGCCTCCAGTCTGAAAAAGAACCCTCCACCACCACCCTCTGTCTTCTACCTTCGAATCAATTGTGAGAGTCGGTGCAGGTGGTGACGTAGTGGTACAGTCAGTCGACGAATTCATCCAGAGGCCATATGGCTGATGGTGAAAGTTGAATTCAGTAAAGGTCTGGAACTTCAAAAAATAAACTAGCCTAATGATTAATTGTTGTTAAACATTCCATCCAGTTCACTAATGTCCTCTCGGGAAGGAAAGTGCCATCCTTACCTGATCTGGCCTACATGTGACTCCAGACCCACAGCAATGTGGGTGACTGTCAGCTGCCCCTCTTATGGCAGTTAGGGATGGACAATAAATGCTGGCCTAGCCAGTGACGCCCTCATCCTGTGAATGAATTTTTAAAAAAGCATTGGAAACTAGATTCTGGGCCTCTTTCCCTCGCGCTTAGTGACAAGCTTACTGTGGAAATGATGAGTCTGTTTGGGATGCTGAAGTGGAGGTTCAGAACAAAATTATCGTTTAATCAGATGTGGGCATTGATGATAAGGCCAGCATTGGCCATCCCTGATTGCCCGCTAACTGAATGGCTCTCTCAGCCATTTCAGAGTCAGCCACATTGCTGTGGTCTGGAGTCACATGTAATCCAGATTGGATATGGACAACACGTTTTCATCACATTCATGAAACAGATGGACTTTTAGAATAATTGATAATCAATTTCTTGGCTGCTGTTACTGAGATGCGTTTAGGTTTAGGATTGAAGTTAAATTCCATCCAGTGCCCAGGTAGAAGATTTGAGCCTGTATCACTAGGACTGGTTCGGGGACAAGGGTGGGGACATATCTGGGCCCAATGATGGAGGCTGAAGTGGTTGGGCATGGCCACCCTGATTAGGTTGGGGGTCGAGACCAGGATCAGCATTAGTACCTGTGATTTCAGTCACTGTACCAGAGATGAAACTTTATTGCTGGAACAGCACAGCAGGTCAGGCAGCATCCAGGGAACAGGGGATTCGACGTTTCGGGCACAGGCCCTTCTTCAGGAATGAGCAGAGAGTGTTCAGCAGGAGAAGATAAAAGGTAGGGAGGAGGGACTTTGAGGAGGGGCGTTGGAAATGTGATAGGTGGAAAGAGGTCAAGGTGAGGGTGATAGGTTGGAGTAGGATGGAGGCGGAGAGGTCAAGAAGAAGACTGCAGGTCAGGAAGGCGGTGCCGGGCTGGAGGGATTCGGCTGAGACAAGGTGGGGGGAGGGGGGATGAAGAAACTGGTGAAGTCCAAGTTCATCCCCTGTGGTTGGAGGGTTCCCAGTCGGAAGATAAGACACTCCTCCTCCGACCGTCGCGTTGTTGTGGTTTGGCGGTGGATGAGTCCAATGACCTGCATATCCTCGGTGGAGTGGGGGGGGGAGTTGAAATGCTGTGCTACAGGGTGGTTGGGTTGGTTCGTCCGGGTGGCCCAGAGGTGCTCTCTGAATCGCTCCGCAAGTAGGCGGCCTGTCTCCCCAATATAGAGGAGGCCACACCGGCTGCAGCGGATGCAGTAGATGATGTGGGTGGAGGTGCAGGTGAATCTGTGGCGGATATGGAAGTTTCCTTTGGGGCCTTGGAGAGAAGTGAGGGGGGAGGTGTGGGCGCAAGTGTTGCACCTCCTGCGGTTGCAAGGGAAGGTGCCGGGAGTGGAGGTTGGGTCGGTGGGGGGTGTGGATCTGATAAGGGAGTCGCGGAGGGAGTGGTCTCTACGGAAAGCTGATAGGGGAGGGGAGGGAAATATATCCTTGGTGCTGGGGTCTGTTTGGAGGTGGCGGATGTGACGGCGGATGATGCGCTGTACATGGAGATTGGTGGGGTGGTAGGTGAGGACCAGTGGGGTTCTGTCCTGGTGGCGGTTGGGTACCAGAGAGATGACCTTGGCTTCAGGATAACTAGGAGACAGTGAGAACTGCAGATGCTGGAGAGTCAGAGTGGATAAAGTATGGAGTTTGGAAAAACACAGCAGGTCAGGAAAGAATTTTTCATCCTGATGACGCCCCTTCCTCTCTGATTTTGGCTGACCTGCAGTGCTTTCTCCAGCTCCACTCTTTATCCACTCAGGATAACCAGCCCAGAACATTACCATAGCGTCACCACCTCTCCCAATCCCGGACTTGGGAGCTGGAGCAGAGAATACTGCGAGATTGTAAGGATGAAGAAAGAGATAGGGATGGTAGGGGGGTGGCAAAGAGAGGGACTTGTGTTTTATTTATTTGATGTTCCACACAACCCAGACGGGCCAGGACATCACACAAGGTTTGAACTGATTGTCATGCCCGCTTATCTGGGGCATTAAGTGAGAACAGTGAGGAACGATCATCTTTTCTATTTTTCCAATCAACCATTTCAAGGATTTTATTACACACCTCTGCAGCAGGTGGGACTTGAAACTGGGCCTCTCGGTTCAGAGGTAGGGCCACTACCACTGCCCCCACAAGATGACCCTGATGGCTAGTGGTCATCTGCTGGACTTCCCGTGGCTGCTGTCCAAAGATCCTTCTAAATATCAACAGGGGGTCAATACCTGGAGAAAGAGGGGACTGCAGATGCTGGATCGATCAGAATCAAGAGTGTGTTGCTGGAAAAGCACAGCAGGTCAAGCAGCATGCCAGGAGCAGGCAAGAGCCCTTCATCAGGAATCTGAGGAGCAGGAGATTCCTGGTGAAGGGCTTTTACCCGAAACGTTGACTCTCCTGCTCCTCGGATGCTGCCTGACCTGCTGTGCTTTTCCAGCGCCACACTCTCGAGGGAGACAATACCTACCTGCTCTGCATTGCTCCTGAACATATGCTTACAGGAAGGGAGCACTTGGTTGAAATGCAAAATGTACGATCTCACAGCTGAAGTAGGGCTCTTGTGGGGGCAGTGGCAGTGACCCTACCCTCTGAACCAGGAGGCCCAGTTTCAACTCCCACCTGTTCCAGAGGTGTGTAATACCATGTCTGAACAGGTTGAGCAAGAATATCTCAGTTACTCAGAGTTGCTGCTGCACCTTGAGTGCGTGCACATGTGTGGAAGGAGATGGGAGAGCTGCTGGCATCACATGTGGCTCATTGCTCTGCAATAAATGCATGTGTAATTGCAACAGCTATAAACACACCATCCACCCCCACCTCCCCAGGAAACCTCCTGAAGTCCCCAGCCAATGTGAAACAGGTTGAAAATGAAGGCTGTGTCTCTCCAGGCTTTGTGCATCACCATTTTGTGTTCACGTCCTGGGAATAAACACGCCCTGTGCCAGAGAGAGTGGAAAAGCAGCCCTAATGATATTGAAATCGAACTGTGCCATATAAGATTAGATTACTTACAGTGTGGAAACAGGCCCTTCGGCCCAACAAGTCCACACCGACCCGCCGAAGCGCAACCCACCCATACCCCTACATTTACCCCTATAACCTAACACTACGGGCAATTTAGCATGGCCAATTCACCTGACCTGCACATCTTTGGACTGTGGGAGGAAACCGGAGCATCCGGAGGAAACCCACGCAGACACGGGGAGAATGTGCAAACTCCACACAGTCAGTCGCCTGAGTCGGGAAATGAACCCGGGTCTCTGGCGCTGTGAGGCAGCAGTGCTAACCACTGTGCCACCGTGCCGCCCACCGTGGGCGGCACGGTGGTTAGCACTGCTGCCTCACAGCGCCAGAGACCCGGGTTCAATTCCTGCCTCAGGCGACTGACTGTGTGGAGTTTGCACGTTCTCCCCGTGTCTGCGTGGGTTTCCTCCGGGTGCTCCGGTTTCCTCCCACAGTCCAAAAGATGTGCAGGGTCAGGTGAATTGGCCATGCTAAATTGCCCGTAGTGTTAGGTAAGGGGTAAATGTAGGGGTATGGGTGGGTTTCGCTTCGGCGGGTCGGTGTGGACTTGTTGGGCCGAAGGGCCTGTTTCTACACTGTAATGTAATCTAATCTAATATAAATGTCATTGCAATAGGATGCTCATTTGAACCACGTCTGTGTTGTTAGTAAGAAAGGCCAAAGGATTCAGTGGGAATGCATGATCATTATGTAGCTCTTACCAGGAGTCTCCTGCTCCTCGGATTCCTGATGAAGGGCTCTTGCCTGCTCCTGGGATGCTGCCTGACCTGCTGTGCTTTTCCAGCAACACACTCTTGATTCTGATCGATCCAGCATCTGCAGTCCCCTCTTTCTCCAGGTATTGACCCCCTGTTGATATTTAGAAGGATCTTTGGACAGCAGCCACGGGAAGTCCAGCAGATGACCACTAGCCATCAGGGGCAGTGGTAGTGGCCCTACCTCTGGACCGAGAGGCCCAGTTTCAAGTCCCACCTGCTGCAGAGGTGTGTAATAAAATCCTTGAAATGGTTGATTGGAAAAATAGAAAAGATGATTGTTCCTCACTGTTCTCACTTAATGCCCCAGATAAGCGGGCATGACAATCAGTTCAAACCTTGTGTGATGTCCTGGCCCGTCTGGGTTGTGTGGAACATCAAATAACAAAAACACAAATCCCTCTCTCCTTTCTCTCTTTGCCACCCCACTACTTCAAGGTCAGTCTAAGTTCACTTTGGTAGGAGGAACAGAGGTGCAGGATATTTCTTAAATGGTGATAGATTGGTAAGTGTGATGTCCAAATGGACCTGGGTACCATTTTGCATTTGTCATGAAAGCTAAGTACAATTGTGTAAGTCATTACGAAGGCAATTGGTATATTAGCCTTTCTCATGAGAGAGTATTTCAACAGGAGTTTTGCTTCAGTTGTGTGGACCCTTGTTGAGAGTACACTTTGGAATATTATGTGCAGTGGAGGGTTGGAGTAGAACCCGCCTATGAAGAGATTGAGGAAACTTGGCCTGTATTCTCTGGAGTTTAGAAGAATGGGAGGTGATCGCATAGAAACTTAAAAACTTTTTCTCAAGACCTTGAAAGGAGAAATGCCGAAGAATAGTTCCTCTGGTTGTAGGGTCTCGAACTGGGGAACACAATCCCTCAGTGAGGGGCAAGCAGTTTAGGACTCAGTTGAGGAGGAGCTTGTTCACTCAGAGGCTGGTGGGCTTTTGGAATTCCCTATGCCTTAGGGCCTTGGAAGCTCAATCATTGAGTTTAATAATCAAGAGAGAGTTCAAGAGATACCTAGAACTGGAGAGATATGGGGAGAAACCAGGAATATGGTGTTGAGTGAGATGATCAGCTAAAATCTAGAATGGGAGACAGAGAGATCTGCAGATGCTGGATATCAGAGTTGAGAATGTGTTGCTGGAAAAGCACAGCAGGTCAGGCAGCATCCGAGGAGCTGGAGAATCGACATTTTGGGCCGGAGCCCTTCATCAGGAATCCTCGGATGCTGCCTGACCTACTGTGCTTTTCCAGCAACACACTCTCAGCTAAAATCTAGAATGACAGAGCCAGTTTGAGGGGCCTAATGGCTTGCCCCATCTCCTTGCTCGTGTGCCTGGGTGCCTTAAGAGTTTCAGCCTTGCACATACCAGTGAGTTTAGGGAGGGACTTGAAGTTAAGATTCCACAGCCGTGCTGGAGAGTGAGCTGGTCTCCTTTGGTCAGACAGAACCTGGTGTTGTCGTTCAAGCTACCGATGGTAGAGAGTACCTCACTGAACACGACTAGGCAGAAAGCTGTTGGATCTAATGCTCGTAAGACTTGGAAAGTATACTTTATTCTTTCCACAGACACTACCAGACCTGCTGATTTCTTCAGCGCTTCCTGTTTTCATTTTGGAATGTGGGTCACAATTAAAGTTGTGCCCTGGTGCTGAGCAGTGGGTTTATGTGATTAATAGGAGAAAGTGAGGTCTGCAGACGCTGGAGATCAGAGCTGAAAATGTGTTGCTGGAAAAGCGCAGGAAGAAGGTCTTATGCCCGAAACGTCGATTCTCCTGTTCCCTGGATGCTGCCTGACCTGCTGCGCTTTTCCAGCAACACATTTTCAGCTCAGTTATGTGATTAATAGCCTAGTTGTGAAATGTGAAGCTAACTGATATGGTCACCATAAAAAGCTAAAGTGGAGGATGTCAGCTTTACAGGAATTGGTACGACAAGCTGAATGTTGTGTTTGGGTATATCACACTTAACTGCAGTCTTGAGGCTTGTAATTTATTCTCATCTTATTCACGACTAACACCATGCCTCACATTTCCTCTGTTGGCATTCTCATGAGTTTCTCTCAGACTGCTCGACAATATGCGCGGAGCGAAACAGATTCTCAAAACTTAACCAGACAGTGTGACTCTCACCAGAACAAACCACAGATCACACGGTCCAACTGGGATGAAATCCTGACGATTAGATTCTCGTTGTAGTTTTGATAAATGAGCATTTCTTTATTTGTGAATCCGAGCAGATTTTTTAAGTGCCGTGACAAGCAGATTCAGTAAAGGCAATTAATACACCAGAAATCTCAGAGTTTAAAAAAAAATAGCAGCTGGATTCATGTGTAGAAGAAAATAAATCTTTCTGTAGACTGCTGAACAGTCGTAGAGATATACAGCACAGAAATAGTCCCTTTAAGCCAACTCGTCCATGCTGACCAGATACAGGTGTACCCCACTATCCGAAAGTAGAGCGTTCCTATGAACCTTTCGTAAGCTGAAATGGCGTAAAGCAAAGAAGCATTAATTTATATGGGAAAAGGTTCACCTGTTTTTTGTAAATGCAAGAAACCTCTTCAGAATTCTTTTGGTTAAGAACAGGTACTAATATAGGTGTTTCGTAAATGTGAAGTGGCATAAAGCAAACTTCCGAAAAGCGGGATGTAGCTGTAACCTCAATTAGTGTTTTCAGAAGGGGATCCAACAAAGGGAGCGGGATCATAAGATTCATCTCAGCAGCAGAGTGGGCTTCCTTGTGTATATTTAAGGCTGATATAGTTAGATTCTTGATCAGTCATAATCAAAGCTTATGGGTAAAGGCCAGCAAAGTGGGTGTGAGGAATGTCTGATCAGCCATAATCCAATTAGTGTTGAGAGTGTGGTGCTGGAAAAGCACAGCAGATCAGGCAGCATCCGAGGGGCAGGAAAATTGACATTTCGGGTCAGAGCCCTTCATCAGGAATAATACTGAGCTTTTCCAGCAACTCTAATCTCCATCATCTGCAGACCTCACTATCTCCTCTAACCTAAACTAATTTAGTCCCATTTTCCAGCACTTGGCCCATATCCCTCTACATCCTTCCTATTCATATACCCATCCAGATGCCTTTTAAATGTTGCAATTGTACCAGCCTCCACCACTTCCTCTGGCAGCTCATTCCACACACACACCACCCTCTGAGTAAAACTGTTGCCCCTCAGGTCCCTTTTAAATCTGCTGCTCCCTGCTGGCTGGAGGGGTTTCGCTGCAGCGTTTGCTGTCTCCAAAGCCAGGAAGCTTCTGCATCCCACACGTGGCCCACTCTCGTTACATGCCAATGCTGCCCAATAACCCGCTGCAAAAAGCTTTAAAGAAAAGAAAAATGAATGAGAAGACACAAGAGAAAAAAAGAAAAAGAGCAGAGTTTAAAAGAAATAAAAAGGAAAGGAGCAGTTGCCATCTTGAATCTTTAAGACCCAGGCTAATGTTCTGGGGATATGAGTTTTGAATACCACCTTGGCAAATGGTGAGATCTGAACTCCATAACAAAAATATCTGCAGTAAAAAGCTAGTGTGATGATCCCCATGAAATCATTCTTATGAAGAGCCATGGCTCACTAATTTCCTTCAAGCCCTACATGTTTTTTCGGACTCATAGCAATGTCGTTGACTTCCTAACTGCCCTGTCACATCCCTAACTACTATTGGGTTGGGCATCGAATGTTGGCTTAGCCAATGGCACCCATTTCCCATGAAAGAAAATGTCACCCTGGTGATGCAAATTCTTAAACTCTTTCCTTGCTGATTGTCATGGTTCAGGGTAGTCTCTCATTGATAGTTAGATCAACACTTGTTATTTGGCTGGAGGCTGGTGTGCAATACATCGTGATGCCAACAGCACTGACTGATGTTACCATGATTGTCCCACCTCTCAATCTCTCCCCTCAGCTGAGGTGTGGTGACCCTCAGGTTAAACTCACCACCAGTCATCTTTCTCTAATGAGAGAGCAGTCCCATGGTTCTCTGGGACTAAGACACTTTTACTGTTACATGTTATGGAGGCATGCCACTCCTAAATACCTGTTGCAGAGTTGCTAATTTTCTAATGATCTATGACACAAACAATCCAATGATTAATGGTGCACGTTTTCAGTGTTGACAAATGTGAGGTCTTCAGGGTATAGAACTTTGTTTGACTTCTGACGCCTGTGTTCCCGTTGTATTTCTAGAAATGTGTAAATCAGAGAGTGAACCCTGGCTTCAAACCACAGCAGCGATCCCTAAAGCCACTGTTGCTCTGTTTAAAGACACCGTGCAAATTGCTAATGTTGAAATAAATCCATGCCTCTGCCACAGTTTCTGTCTCTTGCTGACTCAGACATATTGAGGGATTTGGAAATTCTTGTGACTAATGCACATCATTAGATTGACTGCAGACAGCTGAGTGACCATGCACAACAGGTCAGCAAACTCAGAAAGTTCCCAACAGTGTATTAATGTCTTGACGGATTTTAACTCTGATTTTTTATTTTCTCTGAGTGGAATTTGGTTCTTACAGGCACCCTCAACTTTCTGGTGTTCAGGTCATGACTGTTGATTCACCAGTGACTGTCAGTCGATATTGACCCCTGTGCTGACTGTATGCAGAATGTGGATGTGACATGGGATGGCTGTAAAATAGCCAGGAGCAGAATAGCTCTCGTCCCATTCTCCCAAACACAAATATATGGTGACCGACTGTTGCATCCCAGCTATTGGTCTGTTTGAGATCAACGACAACCAATGGATGACCTGGCATCTTTCCCAGTCTGTACGGCTCGGGGAGTGAAGTTTTGGCTTGGTAACATATTTAGGAATCCAGTTGGTGAAGCATGGAAAAGGAAGGAACAGTTTGGACTAGCCACTGTGTGCAGAGGTCGCCAATGGAGTAGACTTAACAAACAGTGTTTGTTTGTGCATTGTTATCGTAGAATGGTCACATTACAGGTGGATGCCATTCAGCCCATCATATTGGTGTCAGCTCTCTGAAGGAGGGACTCATCTGGCCTCTCTCCCCCACCTCATTCCCCATAGCCCTGCAAATGATGCCCCATCAGGTGTCTAGCGAGTCCCTGGAAGTTGCTCCCACCACACACTCAGGCAGCACGTTCCAGACACCAGGCATCGTTGTGTGAAAGGGTTTCTCCTCATGTCACCCTTTGCCAGTGAAAAGCACGGGGGAGGGAGAACCAGAACATCAGGAACTGGGGTGGGGCCTCAGCCTGGGGGGATGGTGAGGAGGGAAGTTGGGACAGCCATAGGTAAACCTCTCCCTCCACTGCCAACCCAGGCCCCACCCATTGATTTCTCTGGTGGCCTCCATCATTTTAATTAAAGGCTTAAAACTGTTGGGAGTATAGAAAATAGGAGCAGGAGTAGGCCTTTTGGCCCTTTGAGCCTGCTCTACCATTCAGTATGATTATGGCTGATCATTTAACTCAGTCCCCTCTTGCTGATTTCTCCCCCATACCCTGTGATCCCTTTAGTCCAAAGAACTATATCTAAAACATTCAATGTTTTGGCCTCAGCTGCTTTCTGTGGAGATAATTCCATAGGCTCACCACTCTCTGGGTGAAGATATTTTTCTCAATTCAGTCCTGAATGTGCTATCCAATATCCTTAGATGTCACCCCCTGGTTCTGGACTCCCTGGCCACCAGGAACATCCTTCCTGCATTTACCCAGTCTTGTCCTCTTTGAATTTTATAGATTTCTACAAGAGACTACAGTGAATAAAGTCCAAGTCAATCCAGTCCTAAGCCTGTCTTCTGGCCAGTGGAGGGAATGCCCCTTGTGAAAGCCCCATTTAGTGACAGTTGCTCTCCCCCCCCCCCCCCCCGCCCCGGGCATAGGTTTAGGACCAGGGAACATCCCAACAGGAAGTTCCTGCTCTGTCTCCCAAGGAGGTAACAACCTTCAACCAGGAAGGGAAGCATAGAATCCCTAAAGTGTGGCAGCAGGCCATTCAGCCCATCAAGTCCACACCAACCCTCTGAAGAGTATCCCATGCAGATCAACCCTATAACCTGTGCATTTCCCATAACTAATCCACCTGGCCAATGCATCCCTGGACACTGTGGACACTTTAGCACGGCCAATCCACCTAAACCTGCACATCTTTGGACTGTGGGAGGAAACCGGAGCACCAGGAGGAACCCCACGTAGACATGGGGAGAATATGCAAACTTCACCTAGACAATCACCCAAGGAATTGAACCCAGGTCCCTGGCGCTGTGAGGCAGCAGTGCTAACCACTGAGCTACACCAGACAGTAATATTGACATCCATTGTCAAATGTTGCTTGGCATCTGAAAGGGTTTGCAGCTTTGATGGCAGCTTTCACTAAAACAGCAAAAATCACGAACGTATTTTCCTCTGTCAGATCTGACCTGCTGTGCAGCTCCAGTATTTTCTATTTTTATTTCTTATACCTGGCCTTATTATGAGCTCTGTACATAATGATATTTTTAACTGCCAGTGAATCATTCCCTTGGGTAAAATATAGGTCAAAAGACAAAATGCATTGCCTAGCTTCAAATTTCCATTATATTACTGAGTAGCCAGGCATGATGTATGAGAGCATGTTACATCTGTACAGGACATTGGTTAGACCACTGTTGGAATATTGTGTGCAATTCTGGTCTCCCTGCTGTAGGAAAGATGTTGTGAAACTTGAAAGAGTTCAGAAAAAATTTACAAGGATGTCGCCAGGGTTGGAGGATTTGAGCTATAGGGAGAGGCTGAATAGGCTGGGGCTGTTTTCCCTGGAGCGTCGGAGGCTGAGGGGTGACCTTATAGAGGTTTACAAAATTATGAGGGGCATGGATAGGATAAAAATACAAAGTCTTTTCCCTGGGGTGGGGGAGTCCAAAACTAGAGGGCATAGGTTTAGGGTGAGAGGGGAAAGATATAAAAGAGACCTAAGGGGCGACTTTTTCACGCAGCGGGTGGTGCGTGCATGGAATGAGCTGCCAGAGGAAGCGGTGGAGGCTGGTACAATTGCAACATTTAAAAGGCATTTGGATGAGTATATGAATAGGAAGGGTTTGGAGGGATATGGGCTGGGTGCTGGCAGGTGGGACTAGATTGGGTTGGGATATCTGGTCGGCATGGACGGGTTGGACCAAAGGGTCTGTTTCCATACTGTACATCTCTGACTCTATTGAAAAGGCAACTGGATGGGTATATAGGAAGAGTTTAGAGGAGTATGGGCCAAGTGCTGGCAAATCAGACTAGATTAGTTTAGGATATCTGGTCGGCATGGATGTGTTGGACCAAGAGGTCTGTACACCTCTATGACGCTATAAATGCATGGGTGAAGCTTACTGCAGCTTGTCCCCTTGCCTGATTTTTCTTAAAAACTCAGAATCAGGAGGATGAAATATATTCCAATATTCTGATGATTGATTTTGCCATTTCCTCATCATGAAGTTTGCTTGAGATAAAACTTTGCATCCAGTCTCAAAGCCAAAAGAATTCTTCTGAGGAAGAGACCCCAATAAATGCTAGCTTTGGTGATGAAGCTTAGCCCAGGAACAAATAACAAAAATAAAATAGATTTTCCAGCCAAATTCCATGTTTCATGAAATATATCGGTTTGGAATTATGATTCAGAAGATTCATGATTCATTTACGATTGAGGCACAAAGAAAGAACACGTTTTTCGGAGAAGACACAAACAGTTTGCAGCAGGATTTGGATGGGTTGACTGAGTGAGCAAAAATCCGACATATCGAATAAAACTTGGGGAAAATATAAAGTTATTCACTTTGGCAGGAAGTTTGAGAAAGCAGATTATTATTTGATCCAGCAATGATGGCAGAAATCCAAGGTACAGAGGGATACAGGTGTTCCAGTGCGTGAGTCAGAAATTGTTAGTACTCAGGTGCAGCACGGAATTGAAAAGCTAATGGGAGGCTACCATTTATGATGAGAAGAATTGAGCATAAAAGTAATGATGTTATGCTTCAGATGTACAGGGCATTGATGGGACCACATTTCAAATGCTGTGTGTAGCTTTGGTCTCCCCTAACTTGACTACACGTGGCAATAAATCTAATTCTAATTCTAGGGAAGACTGTAAGTGGATTGGACTTGGTTCAGAGAAGGTTTACAGGATTGATATCTGGAATAAGGGGGTTATTTTATGAGGATAGGTTGAACAGACTGGGCTGGTTTCCATTGGAGTTGAGAAGAGTGAAGGCTGACTTTATTGAAATGTCTAAGATCCTGAACAGTCTTGACAAAGCAGATATAGAAAGGATGGCTCCTCATGTTTGTGAGTCCAGAACTAAGGGACACTGGTTTAAAATTAGGCCTGTTTTAAATCCAGCCTGTTAGAGCTAAATATACTTTCAGAACTGGGAATCTGCCATTCTTACCTGATCTGGCCCTTATGGGATTCCAGACCTACAGCGTTATGTGGTTGACCCTTAACTTGCTGGGGAGGTGATGGCTTAAGGGTATTATCACGGGCCTGTTAATCTGGGAACTCAGATGGTGTTCTTGGGACCTGGGTTCAAACCCTGCCATGTTAGGTGGTGGAATTTGAATTCAATTTTTTAAAATAAGATGGAATAAATACTGGAATCAATGATGACCATTGCCAATTGTTGGGGAAAGGCCCATCTGATTCACTAATGTCCTTTAGGGAGGGAAGCTGCTAACCTTACCTGGTCTGGACTACCTGTGTTTCCAGACCAACAGCAATGTGGTTGTCTCTTAACTGCCCTCTGGACAATTAGGGATGGGCAGTAAATGCTGGGCCTAGCCAGTGATAACCTCATCCCATGAATGAGTGAAACAAACTGCCATCTGACCAATTAGGGATGGGCGATAAAAGCTGGTCTAGACACCCACAAACATATTTTTAAAAAGTGCTCAGGGTATGTTATTTTGCAGATTTGTTTTGTTTACATTGTTTTATTTCTGCAGTGTGCGTGGTAGGTTGTTTACTGAAGCTATGGGAACTATTAATAGTTGTTTTGATAATTCTGTGTCATCCTTGTTTCTGTTATTGATTGTTTTTAACATATGGTTGATAATTGTAAAGTGTTGCAGAGTCTGAATAAAACTAAACAAACTCTAATTAAGTGCCTTGTCCAGTTTGTCCTTTCAGGGAGGAACAGAATTGTTTCTGAAAGGATAAGAGGCAGATCAGGTAAAACAAGGTCTGTCCATTGAATGGCAATGGGCAGAGGTTACTGGAATCCATTCAGGGAGCTTTCAGTGGGCCAGATGTCCAGGTTAAATCTCTTGGGATGTAGGTTCAAATCCTACCATGGAATTTAACTCTAATTAATAAATCTGGAATTGAAAACTACTCTGAAATACAACCATATGTTATCAGTTCACTAATGTGCTCCAGGAAGGAAATTTGCCCTCCTTTCCTGTACCTGACTCCGACTCTACCACAATGTGGTTGACTCTTAACCATCTAGCCAGTCACTCAAGAGCATTCTGGGATGGATGACAAATGCTTACTTTGCTTTTTTTCTATTCCCTCATGGAAGACAGATGTTGCTGCCAGCATTTATTGCCTGTCCCTAGTTGCCCTTGAGAAGGAGTTGGTGACCTACTGCAGTCTGTGACACCTAACTCCCATCAAGAGACGGAGGGGTATTTTAAAAAAGTCCTTAAAGTTGAGGGTCAGGGGAGTGGGGGTGGGGTGTGGGGGTGGAGAGGGAATCACAAGTAAAGAGTTTGGCCTGGTTGCCAACACCTTCCCTCCTCTGGTCACTTTTCTGTGGCGAACTGTCAGCACATCATGTTTGTAAGTCCCGTTAAGGCATATTGGGAGACAAGTAGCATTGTTTTTAAGCGGTTTAATGACCAAAGTCCTCAACCATTCATCATCTGACAAGCCCTTTATCCCTGGGTTATTCTTGTAAACCTCCTCCGGACTCCCACCAAGGTCAGCACATCCTTCCATGGATATGGGACCCAAAACTGCTCACAATATTACAAATTAAATCTGACCAGAAGCTTATACAACATCAGTAGTACATCTCTGCTCTTGTATTCTAGCCCTCTTGAAATGAATGCTAACATTGTATTTGCTTTCCTAACTGCCAACTGATCCCTTTGTGCTTCAGATGTCTGAAGCCTTTCCCCATTTTGAAAATATTCTACCTCCCTGTATTCTTCCTACCAAACTGCATAACCTCACATTTTCCCACATTGTATTCCATCTGCCATTCTTTGTCCCCCCTCCTAGCCTGTCCAAATGCTTCTGCATCCTCCCTGCTTCCACAACATGAATGCTCCTGTACCAACCTTTATGCCATCTGCAAATTTAGCAACAATGCCCACAGTACCTTTGTCCAGATCGTTAATGTACAACATGAATAGTTGTGAGCCCAACACTGACCCCTGCGGAACTCCACTGGTCACCGACTGTCATCCTGAAAAAGACCCTTTATCTCAACTCTCTGGTTTCCGCCAGTCAGCCAATCGTCTATCCGTGCCAGTACCTTTGACCTAACACCACGGGCTCTTGGCTTATTTAGCAGCCTCCTATATAGTACCTTGTCAAAGGCCTTCTAGAAATCTGAAAAGATCACATTTACTGGCTCTCCTTTGTATAAGTTGCTTGTTACCTCCGTACAGAATTCTAACAGATTAGTTAGGCATGACCTCCCCTCACTAGTCCTCACTGACCAGTCCTCACTATCTCTCCCTCTTGACAAAGCTGCACTGACCCTACCTTATTTTACCATGCATTTCCAAGTACTCTGCAATCTCATCATTAATAACGAACTCTAAAATCTTACCAAAGACTGAGCTCAGGCTAACCCCTATAGTTTCCTGTCTTCTTCCTCCCTCGCTTCTTAAACTGAGGTGTTGCATTAGCCATTTTCCAGTCATCTCGGGCCCTCTCTGACTCCAGTGATTCCTGAAAGAACACCACCTATACCTCTACAATCTCCTCAGCTATCTCCTTCAAAACCCTGGGGTGTAGTCCATCTGGTCCAGGTGATTTATCCACCTTCAGACCCTTCAGTTTCCCCAGCAGCTTCTCTTTTCTGATGACCTCTGCCCCCTGACTCTCTTGAAGTTCTGCTATGCTGCTGGTGTCTTCCACTGTGAAGACTGATGCAAAATACCAAACTAGTTCCGACACCATTTCTTTGTTCTCCTTTACTATTTCTCCAGCCTTATTTTCCAGTGGTCCAATGTCCACTCTTGCCTCTCTCTTACCTTATAGTCATCTTAAAAAAAACTTTCCAATCTTCTTCTTTTATATTACTAGCTAACTTACTGACATATTTCATCTTCTCCCCCCTTATTGCTGTTTTAGTTATCTGCTGTTGGATTTTGAAGGTTTGAACTAATCTTCAGTACACTGTGTGCTTTTTCTTTTGTTTTTACGCTTTCCATGGCTTCCCTTGTTAGCCATGATTGCCTTATCCTCCTCTTAATAGGTTTCTTCTTCCTTGAGATGAATTTCTGCGAATTACCTCCCGAATGACCCCAGGGACTCCTGTCATTGGTGCACTGTCTTCTCTGCTAGGCTCCCCTTCCAATCAGCTTTTGCCACTCCTCCCTCATGTCTTTGTAGTTACCTTTACTCAATTGTAATACCGTGACATGTGATTACAGCTTCTTCCTCTCAAACTGCAGGATGAATTCTATCATATTATGGTCATTGTCCTCTAGGGGTTCCTTCACCTTAAGCTCTTTGATCAAGTCTGTCTCAATACAGATCACCAAATCCAGAAATGCCCGTTCCTAGTGGGCTCTATCATAAGCTGCTCCAAAAAACTGGAATGATATAGGTTAAGGGAGAGTTGTATTGAGAGGATTGGTCTTACGAACCTTACTTGTGCTCCCCTGTGTTTAAAAGTTTGTGAGATGATATGCTTGAATTTTCTGAAATAATTAAAGTGGGTGCTGAAAGGGTGTTTCCCCTTGTGGCAGAGACTGTCACTAGGAACATGGTTTTAAAACAAGATGAGAGTTAAGGAGCATTTTTGTTTTCCCTGAGGATTGTATGACTATAGAACTCACTTCCTCAGAGAACAGTGGAAATGGGGATCATTTGAGTGTTTTTAAAGTGAAAGCAGATAGATTCTTGACCAATAAGAGAGTCAAAGGGTATCAGGGAAGGCAAGAAAGTGGAGTTTAGGCCACAGTTGGATCAGCTATGGTCTTAATGAATGGCAGCGTTGATTTGAGTGACCTATCCTGCTCCACACTGGTAAGTTATGGGACTGATAGTTGACACAGTGCAGAAGCTTAGCAATAAATTTGAGACACTTAAGAGAGTATTCTTTTTTTCACAAGTATTCTTGAATATCTTCTTTGCAGAATGGTTGAGGTTAAATCAGTTGAAATATGTAAGACTGATGGTAGGCAATGATACCAAAATGTATGGAGCAAAGGGTGGTTAGCACTGTTGCCTCACAGCACCAGGGTCCCTGATTTGGTTCTAGCCTCAGGTGACTGTCTGTGTTGAGTTTGCACATTCTCCCCGTGTCTGTGTGGGTTTCCTCCCACAGTCCAAAGATGTGCAGGTCATTGCCCATTGTGCTAGTTGCATTAGTCAGAGGGAAATAAGTCTGGGTGGGTTACTCTTCGGGGGGGTCGGTGTGGACTTGTTGGGCTGAAGGGCCTGTTTCCACACTGTCGGGAATCTAATCTAAAAAAGGAGGTTCAGGTAGAATCAGTCAGAATTCAGTTAAAAGACAGAATGGCTTGAAGGGTCTGAACAGCCTCCTGCTATTACTGTATTATTCCATGTAAAGACAATTGTTTAAATGATGCCTGATGTGGGTGATGCTCAGGTGTTCTACCTCTGTGACCCTCAGCAACAACATTGATTTCTTGTGTGTGCAGTGACTGTGCAACTATGTGATATCTGCAACGAAAAATTAATACTAATTAGGACAATGAAATATAACTCTAATGTGCTTTCATGCTTGCCATTCAGAAAAGCACTGCCATGCTACAGAAGTAATGCTTTCATATTCTGCCAGAGAATTGGAACAGCAAATTTCTCTCTCTGGTTTAGATCCCTTAGGGAATAAAACAGCATCTATTTTCCCTGATATTTGGTGCAAAGATGATTACGACAAGTTTTTACAAATAACTAGGAAATGTTTCGGGCATCGTTTGGTTGACCGCAGCCAAGCAAAGACACTTCCTGCTGATCTAAGACAGCTGCCCACAGTGATCCAGTTGATCTCTTTGCTGTGGGTATCCCCTTTTCAGACATATGTTTAAATCTGCCGACCCGTCATGGGGATCTCCTGGCATGTAGCAGCGGTGATGTCAGCAAGCAGATAAGGAGCCAATCGTGTTTAACTATTCCCTGCACTCCGATTTTCAAGTAGCAAAACTAGAGATTAGATCAAGGTGGAAACTAAAATAAAAGGTTTAAGAACTTATTTGAAAAAAAAAATTATGTTTCTAACAAAGTAGTGGGTTATTTTGATGAAAATAAAATCAAGGATGCTGGAAATCTGAATCAACCACCGAGAATGCTGGAGAAACTCAGAAGGTCTGGCAGCATCAATAGAGAGAAATTGAGTTAACATTTCGAGTCTCTTCTTTAGAACTAGGTGGCACAGTGGCTCAGTGGTTAGCATTGCTGCTTCACAGTGCCAGGGACCCGGGTTTCCCCGATTGGGGAACTGTGTGTGCAGAGTTTGCACGTTCTCACCATGTCTGTGTGGGTTTCCTCCCATAGTTCGAAGATGTGCACTTTGGGGGAATGGCCATGGTCAATGTGTCCAGTGTGACCATCCTGCCCCTTTTACAAGGTTATTCTGTCCTTTTTCAAGAAGGGATTGTAAAGGCAGAGGTGCCGAAATGTCTTGGAAAGAGCTTACTTTACTCAATGGAAGGGGAGTGGCCAGTTCTCCCAGTTCAGGCTTTTTCTAGTTTGATTTGTTTTTTTTAGCAGACTTGCACAAAACTGCTGGTAGCAGGGACACAGCTACAGTGAAAAGAGGTTCCATGCTTCAGCAGAGGTCTTGCTTGGGCTTTCTCTCTGAAATCTCTCCTCCCTGTAAGAACCTGTGTTTAAATTTACCTTTTACCAAGGGGTGTGTTTATGAGATGCTGCAGGGGTTGGAACAGCTCCTTCTTTAGGTTGCAATAGAGTTAGTTGGCTTATCAAATAAGCTAAGTTATTCTAAATTCTGTTTTCTTTTGTTTGTGTTTCATCCATAGTGATTTTAAAAATCCTGTTTTGTTTAAAGCCCAGTGGTTTGACCAGCTGCATCACTCCTGGAATATCCACTCACATCTGCCTTTAAAATAAGAAAAAAGTTAGGGTCTGGGCTACCTTAGTAAAACATTTTGAGGGGGTCTGGCCTGGTCCATAACACCAAGGAAGTGCAGGGTAGATGGATTAGCCATGGGAAATGCAGGGTTACAAGGATAAGATGGTGGGATGGGTCTGGATGGGATAATCTTCGGAGCGTTGGTGTGGACTTGATGGTTAATGGCCTGCTTCCACACTGTAGGGCTTCTACGAACTGGGAACAGTGGATTAAGATAGATAGGTCATAGAACAAAGAACAGTACAGCACAGTACAGGCCCTTCGGCCCTCGATGTCGTACCAGCCTTTTATCCCACTCTAAGATCAGACTAACCTACATTACCTTCATTGTACTATCTTCCATGTGCCTCTCCAACAGTCGCTTATTTCAACTCCTCCTGAAGCATGTATAAATTTGCTGGCAAGGGGTTAAAGAAATCTGATTGTTTAATAATGTGAGTGCCCCTTGTATCATTGGATAAATTGATTTTGTCCCATCCCTATAATCAGTGTTTTTGAAGATATCACTGAAGAAGTGAAATGCAATAACAGGGAAACAGCACTAACAGTTGGTCTATTCAACTTGCTTTTGTGTTAAGTGTTAGCACAGATAAGGGCTCTTACAGTTTAGTCCTAGGGATACATATGCTTATCACGTTGAGAGATTTGTGATGATAAGTGCTACCTGCCTCTATATACTGGAGATCTTCACTGAGACTGGAAATGTCTACCCCAGGCTGAATTTAGGAGAGACAATTTCAGCATTTGGAGAAACAGGTTGCAGTGAGTAAAGTGTGGAATTTTCAAACCAGAAACATGGCAATTTATTTTCTTACAAATGCCATAGCAAGTGGGCTGATTCTTCACCAACTTGGTAAAAGTATATTCAGCAGACACAAAAACAGAAATAGATAAAAACAAGGACTGCAGATGCTGGAAACCAGAGTCTAAATTAGAATGGTGCTGGAAAAGCACAGCAGGTCAGGCAGCATCCGAGGAGAAGGAAAATCGACGTTTCGGGCAAAAGCCCTTCATCAGGAATAGAGGCAGGGTGCCTGCATAGTGGAGAGATAAATGAGAGGAGGGTGGGGGTGAGGGTGGGGACTAGGTAGCATAGAGTACAATGGGTGAATGGGGGTGGGGATGGAGGTGATAGGTCAGGGAGTAGGGTGGAGTGGATAGATGGGAAGGAAGATTGGCAGATAGGACAGGTCATGAGGGCGGTGCTGAGCTGGAAGGTTAGAGCTGGGGTGAGGTGGGGGAAGGGGAAATGAGGAAACTGGTGAAATCCACATTGATGCCCTGGGGTTGTAGTGTTCCGAGGCAGAAGATGAGACGTTCTTCCTCCAGGCGTCGGGTGGTGAGGGAGCAGCCGTGGAGAAGACCCAGGACCTGTATGTCCTTGGTAGAGTGGGAGGGGGAGTTGAAATGTTGGGCCACAGAGTGGTGGGGATGTTTGGTGCGGGTGTCCCGGAGATGTTCCCTAAAGCGTTCTGCTAGGAGGCGTCCAGTGTCCCCAATGTAGAGGAGACCGCATCGGGAGCAACAGATACAGTAAATGACATTGGTGGATGTGCAGGTAAAACTTTGATGGATGGGGAAGGCTCCTTTGGGGCCTTGGATGGAGGTGAGGGAGGAGATGTGGGCGCATGTTTGCAATTCCTGCGGCAGCAGGGGAGGGTGCCAGGAGGGGAGGGTGGGTTGTTGGGGGGCGTGGACCTGACCAGGTAGTCATGGAGGGAATGCTTTTTGCGGAAAGTGGAAATGGGTGGGGAGGGAAATATATCCCTGATGGTGGGGTCTGTTTGGAGGTGGAGGAAAAACAGAAATTGCTGGAAAACCTCAGCAGGTCTATCAGCATCTATGGAGAGAAATCAGAGATAACATTTCAATTCAAGTGACCTTGCCTCAGAATGTTACCTCTGATTTCTCTCCACAGATGCTGCCAGACCTGCTGAGCTTTTCCAGCAATTTCTGTTCTTGTTTCTGATATACAGTTTCTGCAGTTCTTTCCATTTTTAGTTATAGGCAGTGGACACATTATTAGTAAGAAATTTATATGCAACCAGGTTTGGAGAGCAAGTTAGGGTTATAAGCAAGAAATTGGATGCATCTATTTAGGAAGCAGAATTGAAAATGCTCTGGAATTATCCATAGTTCAGATACATTTTAAAAGGCTTCCTGTTCTCCTTAGTAACTAATCAGAACAAGGAATTAAATAAATCAATTTTATTTTTGTTATTTCTTGTTTTGCCAAAGAAGGTGTCAGTAGAACTTGTCTTTGTATTTGTAACCTGGAATTCACAAAGGTGACAGCAAAGGTAGAAGTCACATCATATACGCAAAGTGGTGCCACAGAATCGCATGGCATTCCTTTGTAAAAGAGTGCCCTGGTATTGGTTTTATAAGCCTAAGTGTATTTAGTGGTGCTAATGAAACCCAGATGATTACTCTATGATACATTTCAGTGCTGAATCAATGCTGCCTTTCAGACAATTCTGAACGTGCACACAGGCATGTAGACATCCAGACACACGCTCAGATTGTTTCTCTGGGAGAATCAGGAAATTAGCTGCTGACTTTACAATTATGAAAACAGGTTCTGTTGTCTTGTGAGCAGCATCTGATGATCAAACAAAAGATTTAAGAGTTTTTGGTGCTAGGTATCTAGAGCAGTAAAATAGTATTCGTGTGCCATACTATAATCGATTCCAATAATATTAGGCTCCCTACGCTGGTGCATGACCACATACAGCTGACTTGAATCATAGAGTCACAGGTTACATGACACCAGGTTATAGTCCGATGGGTTTATTTGAAATCACAAGCTTTCGAAGCACTGCTCCTTCTTGAGGTTCACCTGCTGGATTATAACCTGGTGTCATGTGACTTCTGAATTTGTCCACCCCAGTCCAACACTGGCACGTCCACATCATTGAATTATAGAATCATATAGTACAGAAGATGTTCTTTGGCCCATTGAGTCTGTACTGCCAAAGCTACACTAGTCACACTTTCCCACACTAGGCCCATAGCCTTGAATGTTATGACATTTTACGTCCACAGTGTGATGCTGGAAAAGCACAGCAGGTCAGGCAGTATCAGAGGAGCAGGAGAATCGACGTTTCGGGTAAAAGCTGTATGATATTTCAAGTGCTCTTTTTGAAGATTCTGAGGTTACCTGCCTCCCAGGCAGCACATTCCAGAAACCCACCACCCACTGAGTGAAAACTTAGAGTCATAGAGATGTACAGTATGGAAACAGATCCTTGGATCCAAGGTGCCCATGCCGTCCAGATATCCCAACCCAATCTAGCCCCACTTGCCAGCACCCGGCCCATATCCCTCCAAACCCTTCCTATTCATATACCAATCCAGATGCCTTTTAAATGTTGTAATTGTACCAGCCTTCGCCACTTCCTCTGGCAGCTCATTCCATACACGTACCACCCTCTGCGTGAAAACGTTTCCCCTTAGGTCTCTTTTATACCTTTCTTCTCTCACCCTAAACCTATTCCCTCTAGTTCTGGAGCACCCCCACCTCCCCCCAGGGAAAAGACCATGTCTATTTACCCTATCCATGTCCCTCATGATTTTATAAACCTCTACAAGGTCACCCCTCAGCCTCCAACACTCCAAGGAAAACAGACCCAGCCTATTCAGCCTCTCCCTGTAGCTCAAATCCTCCAACCCTGGCAACATCCTTCTGAACATTTTCTGAACCCTTTCAAGTTTCACAACTAACTTCCGATAGGAAGGAGACCAGAAGTGCACACAATATTTCAAATGTGGCCTAACCAATGTCATGTACACCCACAGCTTGACCTCCCAACACCTATGCTCAATACTTTGACCAATAAAGGAAAGCATACCAAACGCCTTCTTCACTATCCTATCTACCAGTGACTCTACTTCCAAAGAACTATGAACCTGCACTCCAAGGTCTCTCTGTTCAGCAACACTCCCTAGGACCTTACCATTCAGTGTATCTTTCCTCAAATCTCCTTTTACTTTGTTGATCCTTTTACCAAGGGGAACAGCTGCTTTCTATCCACCCTTTCCACACCCCTCATTATCTTAGACACTCCCATCAGGTTCGCCCCTCAATCATTTCTGCTCTAAAGAAAACGGCCTTAGCTTATTCAGCCCCTCTTCAACACTGAACTGCTCCGTCCCAGGCAACCTCCTCTGCACCCTCTCCAGTGCAATCACATACTTCCTGCTTTTATATACCAGTGCTGCCGTTTGCAAGGTAGATAAAAAGAGCAGAGAATGCTGAGGGGAGATTTAATTGAGGTGTTCAAAATTGTAATGTGTTTTGACCTGCTGGAGGGTAGGTAACCAGAGGTCACCACTATAAGATAACTGATGATGGCCCTGGGTGGGAGGGAGCTGACTGGAAACAAATATTGTGGAAAACTCCCCTGAATACACTGCAAGAACTTTTGCCCATCTCCTATCCCTTCTACATTCAAGTAATTAACGTCCCACTTTTTAACTATTCTGTATTTCTTGCATGCCGCTGCAATTTGTTTCTCCAATTCTTCCCTACCACTTGATGGCTGACAGAATGCAACCAGCTCAGTAACATTACCACCATGGTTTCCCCCGGGTGCTCCGGTTTCGTCCCACAGTCCAAACATGTGCAGCTGAGGTGAATTGGCCATGCTAAGTTGCCCATAGTGTTTAGGTGCATTAGTCAGGGGTAAACATGGGTAGGGGAATGGGTCTGAGTGTGTTACTCTTTGGAAGGTTGGTGTGGACTTGTTGGGCCAAATGGCCTGTTTCTGCACTGTAGAGATTCTATGATTCTTCTGCACTATCTCTCCATGCACTCATCAGTTCTATCCAATTTGATGAAAGCTTCAAAATTCTCTAGTGTTCCTACCCAACTTCTGAATTTAAATAATTAATTTAATGCTGATTGTAATTGTATGATAGGTTATCAAATTGTGTTTTGTGCTAATTAATTAATCTTATTTTACTTTCAATTTGTTTATTTCATTATATCAGCTGTTCACCTGTATACTCATCCCAAAGATGTCTTTATTCCTCATGTTGAGATTGGTCTCATAGTTCAATCACATACATTTAACCTGTCCATTTTGCCTCTACATTTCACATAAATGGATTACACTTAAGAAACTTAACACCATTCAGGACAAAACAGCCCACTTGATTGGCACCACATCCACACACATCCACTCCCTCCACCACCGACACTCAGTAGCAATAATATGTACTATCTACAAGGTGCACTGCAGAATTCACAAAGGATCCTTAGACAGACAGAACCTTCCAAGTCCACAACCACTTCCATCTAAAGGACAACAGGCAGCAGGTGCATGGGGACACCATTACCTTCAAGTACCCCTCCAAGTCACTCACCATCCTTGAATTGGAAACATGTCACCATTCCTTCTGTCGCTGGGTCAAATCCTGGAATTCCCTCCCTTAGGGCATTGTGGGTCAACCAACAGCACATAGACTGCCGCAGTTCAAGAAGACAGCTCACCCCACCTTCTCAATGGACACCCAGTGATTGGTAATAAATACTGGCCCAGCCAACGAAACCCATGTGCCATAATACTCACCGTAAAAACCTCTAGTCTTGCTACTCCTTTTGTTCATCCGATCGGGGATATGGATGTCACTGGCTGGGCCAGCATTTAATGTCCATCATTGGAGAATATTACCGCAGATGCTGAAATCTGAATTGAAAACAACAAATGCTGGAGATCACAATGGGCCAGGCAGCATCTGTGGAGAGATAGCGAGCTAACGTTTCAAGTCTAGATAAGTCTTCATCAGAGCTGATCTGCCTTCTTCAACTGCTGCAGTCTACAAGCTGAGCTCTGATGAAGAGTAATCTGGACTCGAAACGTCAGCTTGCTGTCTCTCCACGGATGCTGCCCAACCCACTGTGATCGCCAGCATTTGTTGTTTTCATTTAATGCCCATCTCGGGGTACCTTACGGAAGATGATAGATGGTGAGCTGCCTTCTCGAATCATTGCCGTCCATTCATTATAGGTAGACCAAGCAATATCATTGAGGAGGGAATTCCTGGATTATAACCCATCAACACTGAAGGAATGGCGATAAGTTCCTTCCTAGGGTCGCAATGGTCTGGGATGGGAGTGGGGGCTTGAAGGGGGTCAGAGGATGGGATCACTAGACTTTGACTTCAGTTCACTCACTGCAAGCCTCCTGATGTTAGTAATGTTTGTGTTTGACTTGGAAATTAGATAAGATTATCATGAGGGCTCATTCTGATACAAAAGCACTGTTTCTTCTTAAACCCAATGAATAAAAAGACTTGCCAATTCTAATTACATTTGAAATAGGACAGTGATATTGCTGTTTTTGTTTTGATGCTGTGGCCAGAGGATGATCTCAGGGGGGTTGATGACAGGAGTTTGTGTGTGTGTGTGTGTGATTCTGTGATTACCTTTACAGAGGGAGCTAGTGAACCACCCACAGCCCCTACACTGCAGCTCCTGCGGACTCAGTGCACTGAGATAATGCTGGCTCCTCTCTGCAGAGTTTCTCCAGCACTGTCTGTTTCTGACACAAAGGAGTTCATACGCGAGGGGGAAATGTTAACTAACTCTGTGTCTCCCTGCACAGCTGCTGTCAGACCTGCTGAGTTTCTCTAGCGTTCTCTGAGGTTGTTTCAGATTTCCACCATTGTGCCTTTATGACTACAACCATGAGGGGGACAGACTAATCAATTGACCCTTCTGTGGCAGCATCCATTAATAGGATAAAAGAGTGCAGAGATTGAATACACCCCACAATAAAGGCAGATGCCACTTGCACACGTATTCACTAAGTCAGGAAGACTGGTTGGGAGCACTTTTTAAACGGTTTGAGCTAACAGGCTGAGGAATTGCACGGACATCGAAGTATTTAGGAGACACCCTCATAAATGCTTACTGAGTGTACCTTTGTTAAGAACAAGACAGATAAGTTTCCATTCTAATTTTTGGATGTATAGTGTCCACACACACACACACACAGGCACCGTTTGGTTCAGTTTTAAAGGAATAAAACTCCTTCAGCAATAAAGTAACACCAGGATAGATGTTTAGATAAAACACCTGGACCTGGAATAAACACAATGAGGGAGAGTTGTGGACCACAACGGAGATTTTTTTTAATACCGCAGTTCCCTCGGACTGGAAATACTCACGGAGGTGCTAATGTGCCGGCTGAGTCACCGAGTGAAAAGAGGGAGGAGAGAGCAGGGGCTTTGTGTCTTACTCAGTACGTGAGGAACGTGCCTAGGGATCCCCCCATCCCTCATTCGGAATCTAGTCCAGAGTTTTTTTAAAAATCTCCCTTAGAATAGTCTAGACGATTGAATTAGTAACCCATTGCTTGGCACAAAGAAATATCTTAGTTTAGACACAAAATACAAAGAAAGTGTGCATTATGAAAATCTCTGGATTAAAAAAATTTGGTAGATTACATCTTTTAAGCGCATGATAAATAAATTTGCTGCAGAAAAATGTAATTTATTTTATATTTGGAAATGTTAGAAAAAGGAATTAAAATTAAAAATACGAGTTAATAAAGTAATTCTTTATAGTTGTGTCGAACTGGTTTACTTTTATCAAGTTACAATGTTTGGGGGAATTTCATAAAAGCACACTTTAATCCCATTGTTTGCTGTGCGAGTGGACAATGAGTACAAAGAAAACGATCTGAAAGAATTCTTATTCACTAGTATCCTCGAAATTTAAGGTCATTCGGAACAAAAGGCGAAAAATTACCTTCGCACCAACACAAGACATCTTTATTATCATTCTATAAACTTGTCGTTTTTCAGTATCGATTAAAGTGAAGCAATGTCATGGAATTAGATGGAACAACTGTGGAACTAATGCAGGTTTGCAAAAAAGTTTCTGTATTCTTCCAGGGGCTTTGTAATTGAATTGTTTCATTTAGAGCATATATCAGAAAATTGCTTCCATATTTTGTCTCTGGGTGTATTTTCTGGGCATGTCACTTTTTCATATGGGTATACATTTCATTGAGTATGTTATTGTTCCTCAATGTATATTTTTTTCCTTTAGGAATATTCCTCTTCCCTCTGAGTGTATATATCATGTACAATGTTTTGACTTTCTTTCTTTTCTTGATGTGTTCCATTTCTTGTGAGTTCCCTTCTTCCTATTTCCTTACGAATATTTTCTCCTCTGGGTATACCCCTGGATCTACATTTTATATACAATCTATACATACGTCTTCTGGATATATTCTTTCTCAGCTGGACGTACAATTTTTGAGTATACATTTTCTCCTGGATATATGTTCTGTTTTCCTGTGAACATATTCCTTTTTAAAAATCTGAATATATACTTTTTTTCTCTGGGTATGTCATTTTCCGAGTATATTTCTTTATTCCTCTGGGTATTTCCTTTATTCCTCTGACTATATATTTTTCTAAGTATTGTTTTCCAGGGTATATTCCTCTTTTTCCTGCGGTATGTTCCAGTTTATTCCCCTCTGGGTTTATTCTCTTCTTATTCTGGCCATTTGTCTGAGAATACATCCCCTTAGCCCTGTTAACATTTCGACCTATTTTGGAATCTGCCTCTTTGAGGGGAGGACATTATCTCAAGGAAAGGGGCGGCGTCCCCCACGCCCTCGCTGATTGGCGTTGCTCGGAGGCAAAGGGCCAATAGGCACCTGGGGTGGGCGGGGCCACGTGCGGCTGATTTGCATACCTCCCCGCTATTGGCCGGGGCGTGTGGATGACGTGTGAGGGAGCCGGTGATTGGGTTAAAAGAGCCGGCCGGCGCTGAGTCACTCTCACGAGGTGCAGCTCCAGCCTCAGCTCTGGCTCCTGCAGCATCAGCTACTGCGGCATTGCGGAGTAAACGGGAGCCGGCCCGGTACAGCCTAACCCGGGACAGCAAAGCCCAGCCCAGCCCAGCCCAGCCCAGCCCAGTCTCGGAGCACTGCACCCCTGACAATCAGCGTTACCATCCCCACCCAGCCTTCTCCACCTTCCCCTCTCCCAACACCACCTTGTAGCAGACCCTGGTTTCCCCCCCCCCCCCCCCCCCTCTCTCTCCATCCTTGGCCAGCAGCAGCAGCAGCAACACAATGCCCAGGGAGTTAACGCGGAACCCGATGCAGAAAATCTGGATCCCTTACAAGGATGAGCGGCCGGCGTTACTGTCCCGACGTGAGTGTGTGTGTGTGTGAAAACAGGGGAGGGGGTGTCTGGTTGTTACCCTGGGTGGTGGGGGATGCTCTCTCTCTCTGTTTCAGTCAGTCTCTGTTTCTCTATCTGTATCTCTCTCTCTCCCTCTGTCTCTCTGTCCGGTTCCTCCGGGCAGGAGGTATCCCCGATCATGGGGACCAGTGGACCAGACCCGTGTGTCTGTGCTGCTACCCCGGGGCTCTCTGCCCCCTGCCCCTACCCCCGGGGCTCTCTGTCCCCTGCCCCTACCCCGGGGCTCTCTGCCCCCTGCCCCTACCCCCGGGGCTCTCTGTCCCCTGCCCCTACCCCGGGGCTCTCTGCCCCCTGCCCCTACCCCCGGGGCTCTCTGCCCCCTGCCCCTACCCCGGGGCTCTCTGCCCCCTGCCCCTACCCCGGGGCTCTCTGTCCCCTGCCCCTACCCCCGGGGCTCTCTGCCCCCTGCCCCTACCCCCGGGGCTCTCTGCCCCCTGCCCCTACCCCGGGGCTCTCTGCCCCCTGCCCCTACCCCGGGGCTCTCTGTCCCCTGCCCCTACCCCCGGGGCTCTCTGCCCCCTGCCCCTACCCCGGGGCTCTCTGTCCCCTGCCCCTACCCCGGGGCTCTCTAAGCCAGTGTCCTACCTGTCAGGGAAAGGCAGTCCGTTTTTTTTTTGTTGTAAAGTCAGCTTTCACCCGCTCCTCTTTTATTTTCTTTTTAATGGAGATCACACATTGAGTTCCTCTCCGGCTTCAGCAGCCGATTCAATCCAGACATTATTTTTTGGCAATATTTTAAAAAGCTCTTTTGAGCTGCACACGTGACTGCGTTGTGGGGACCGCAGAGCTGCTGGGTTATTTAAGGATACGGCGATCCCCGTGCTGTGAGGAGCTAGGTACTGTATACTCCCAATACCCTGCTCTCTGTTTGTAACAACACTCCGGCTCAGCCTTTCTCCGTGCTCTCTGTTAACTTGGACCTGCACTTACTGACACCGTTCAGTCAGGGTTTGATGGATCAGTTATGGTCACCAGTACACAAACCTCCAGTCAAACCCGTCCCTTGTACAGAGATTGCTGGAGAAACTCGGCGGGTCTGCCAATACATGTGGAGGGAAACAGTCAACGTTTCAAGTCCAGTGACTCTTCATCAGTTGCTTTCTTCCCACAGATGCAGCCAGACCTGCTGAGTTTCTCCAGCAATTTCTGCCTTTTCTTCCTTGTTTCAAACCTTCAGTATCTTTGCTTTAATTTTTGGTACGCCTGGTACACGTGGATAAACGGTGTGTGTATAAAATATTACAGTAATTTAATGTGCGCTTGTATAATGTTTCGGCCGAAATTAGGAATCTAATTTCTCTTGACAATGAGCTAGATATCTGTTCGTGTGGGAGTTGTTGAAATATTCCAAACGAATTTTAGGTGCGGAGACACTTTTGTAGTTTTTAGATGATTTGAGACTTTGAGTCATCGAGATGTTCAGCACAGAATCACACCCTTCGGTCCAACTCGTCCCATGCTTTTTGAAAATGAAGTTTTACTTTTGTATGAAGTTGTAGCCTGGTGTGTGCCTGGGCCGTGCGATTTCTTCCGGAGTGACATTAGATCATTTTTCAGAAATTCCCGACAGTCGCTGGAACTTTCAGTTTTGGCGTAACCGGCTCGGAGCTGAACCTGTGCGTGTGCGCGCCTCTGATAGAGAAGGGGCGGGGGGGGGGGGGGTAGGTGGTGGTGCTCTTGCCTCTAGTTTGCAGTCTCCGTTTGGGAGTGGTAATCATTACATCACTCTGTCTGCCTGCTTCCCCACGCTGCAGTTTGCCGGCTCCCATTCAGAGACTTCTGAAAGGAAGCAGTTTAAAATCCCAGCTGGACTTAGATGGGCCAGCGACAGTTTCTTTGCATCAACATGAGATTCCACCCCTTGTATGTGAGAATTTGCTACAGCACCTCCATAAATATCATATGGACTGGGGTGGACAAAGTTTTAAAAAAAAATCACAACACTTGGAGGCACTAGCTTTCAGAGCGCTGTTCCTTCATCAGGTACCTGACAAAGGAGCAGCAGTCTGAAAGCTAGTGATTCCAAACAAACCTGTTGGACTATAACCTGGTGTAATTAAATGTAGAATCCCTACAGTATGGAAACAAGCCCTTCAGCCTAACAAGTTCACAACAACCCTCCAAAGAGTAACCCACCCTGTCCCTTACGTTCAACCACTGAGTAATGCACCCAACCTACACATCCCTGAACACTGTGGGCAATTTAGCATGGCCAATTCACTCAACCTGCACATCTTAGGACTGTGGGAGGAAACCAGAGCACCCAGAGGAAACCCACGCAGACAGTCACCCTGAAGGTGGAATTGAACCCAGGTCTCTGGTGCATTGAGGCAACAGTGCTAACCACTGGCTGATCAAATAATTCCCCCCTTCAGCTGTCTTATCTACATAACCTTTTGGTTCCCCAATCTACCTCTGTCTTGGATCCACAAGGACCTAGCTTTAACAGCCCTCCATGATAATGAATTTCACAGACTCGCCATCTTCTGAGAGAAGAAGTTCCTCCAACTGTCTGGGCTTTAGGGGAATGAGGTGACCCTGTTGAAAAGTCTGAGATTCTTAGGGAGAGTTGACAAGGATAGATGGGGGGGGAAAGTGTTTTCCCCTCGAGTCTAGAAACAGAGGGTATGATCTCTAAAAATAAAGGCTCACACAGATGAGGAATTTCTTGAGAATGATGAATCTGTGGAATTGTTTACCTCCAGGGCTGTTGAGGCTGGGTCCTGAGTACAGTACATTCAAGGTTATGTTAAACAGATTGTTAATCAGTAAAGAAATCGAGAGTTACGGGGAAATGGCAGCAAAGTGGAGTTGAGGATTGATCTGGTTAAGGTTACAAATTCACTTGCCATTCCAAGAGTCCCTACCTCCTGAAGTGAAGGATCTGTAATACTGTATTTTCAAAGGGACAACTTCCTCCTTCTGGCTTTCAAAGCTGAGTGCTGAACTAACTTATCTGGTTAACAAAATATTTGCTTTTGCATAGGTGCTACTCTGACAATGGTAACAGATTTTACTTCCAACTGTTTATCCAATGGCCTGTTTGAGGTTTTAGTGCAGAATTTGCCTGTGGTCAGTTTAAATAAACTTTTTACAAATTCAAATGACTTTGCTTTGGATTGAAAGAGTGGCTGTTGTTGTGGCAACACAGGACCTCAGCTGATGCTGCTGCCTCTGCTACTGAATAAATGGATTCATTCAGCTCTCCTCCTCCCTGGTTGAATGCAGCTTGGAAAAAGGTTTCCGAGAGAGTGAGAGAGAGGCTTGCATTTATATAGTGCCTTTTGCAACCTTGGGACCCACCCAGGATTATTCAATCAAAAGTATGAATGGCAACTTTATAGTTTGAAATACAAATCCGATCTGCTTTCTTTCACCATTCTATGAATTATTTAGCAATCTAAAGCTGCCCAGTCAGTTAGAGGCTGCTACAGTAATGTGGATTTGTGAGCAAGATATTTTCATGTGTATATACACCCAATATATCTTCGACAGATCTTGGTATTTGCAGGTAACATCAGGGCTTTATTCAGTTATAGAGTCATAGAAATGTACAGCATGGAAACAGACCCTTCGGTCCACCCGTCCATGCCGACCAGATATCCCATCCCAACTGCCAGCACTCGGCCCATATCCTTCCAAACACTTCCTATTGATATAACCATCCAAATGCCTCTTAAATGTTGCAATTGTACCCACCTCCACCACTTCCTCTGGCAGCTCATTCCATACATGCACCACCCTCTGCGTGATAAAGTTGCCCTGTAAGTCTCTTATATCTTTCCCCTCTCACCCTCAACCTATGCCCTCTAGTTCTGGACTCCCTGACCCCAGAGAAAAGACTTTGTCTATTTATACTATCCATGCCCCTCATAATTTTGTAAATCTCTAAGGTCACCCCTCAGCCTCCGCTCCAGGGAAAACAGCCCCAGCCTGTTCAGACTCCCTGTAACTCAGAACCTCCAACTCTGGCAACATCCTTGTAAATCTTTTCTGAACCCTTTCAAGTTTCACAACATTTTTCCTGATAGGAAGGAAACCAGAATTGCACACAATATTTCAACAGTGGCCCAACCAATGTCCTGTACAGTCCCAACATGACCTCCCAACTCCTGTACTCAATACTCTGACCAATAAAGGAAAGCATACCAACGCCGCCTTCACTATCCTATCTACCTGCGACTCCACTTTCAAGGAGCTATGAACCTGCACTCCAAGGTCTCTTTGTTCAGCAACATCCCTAGGGCCTTACCATTACGTGTATAAGTCCTGCTAAGATTTGCTTTCCCAAAATGCAGCACCTCGCATTTATCTGAATTAAACTTCTTGGCCCATCTGGTCCAGATCCTGTTGTAATCTGAGGTAACGCTCTTTGCTGTCCACTACACCTCCAATTTTGGTGTCATCTGCAAACTTACTAACTGTACCTCTTATGCTCACATCCAGATCATTTATATAAATGACAAAGTAAAGGGCCCAGCACTGATCCTTGTGGCACTCCACTGGTCACAGGCCTCCAGTCTGGAAAACGACCCTCCACCACCACTCTGTCTTCTACCTTTGAGTCAGTTCTGTATCCAAATGGCTAGTTCTTCCTGTATTCCGTGAGATCTAACCTTGCTAATCAGTCTCCCATGGGGAACCTTGTCGAATGCCTTACTGAAGTCCATATAGATCATATCTGCTCTGCCCTTATCAATCCTCTTTGTTACTTCTTCAAAAAATTCATTCTTTTCTTCAGTTATCGGATAAGCTGGTAATTGTAAGCTGGTAATTGGCTGGCCAACATTCATTGCTGTCTTGAACCTCTGCAGTCCATGTACTGTGGGTGTTTGACTTTGTAGTAATTGAGCTGAAAAAATGTGTTGCTGGAAAAGCGCAACAGGTCAGGCAGCATCCAAGGAGCAGGGGAAATCGACATTTCGAGCATAAGCCCTTCTTCAGGATTCCTGAAGAAGGGCTTGTGCCCAAAATGTCGTTTTTTTTTTCCCCCCCTGCTCCTTGGATGCTGCCTGACCTCCTGTTCTTTTCCAGCAACACATTTTTCAGCTCTGATCTGCAGTCCTCACTTTCTCCTTTTTTTTTTTGTAGTAATTGATACAACTGAGTGGCTTACTAGTCCATTTTGGAGAGCAGTTAAGAGTGACCACATTACTGTGGGTTGACTGCAGTTACTGGTAGGCCAGATCAAGTGAGGTTGGCAGATTTTCTTCCCTGAAGGACATTAATGAATCAGATGGATTTTCCAACAATCAGCAATGGTTTCATGGTCTTTGGTAGATTCCTAACTTCATACTGTTAAAATTGTTTTCAAATTCCATAATCTGCTATGGTGGTCTTTGAGCCGGAGTCCACAGAGCATTAGCTGACTCTCTGGAATAATAGGAGAAGTGAGGATTGCAGATGCTGAAGAAGGGCTTATGCCTGAAACATCAATTCTCCTGCTCCTTGGATGCTGCCTGGCCTGCTGTGTTTTTTCAGCACATCATTTTTCATTTCTGGAATAATAGGCTACTGATTGATAATCTTCTCTTCTTCTCCCCCCCCCCCCCCCCCCCATGTAGTTCTTCAGTCTTGAAAGTAATCCTATGCCTCAGTAATGAGCACACTATTCAAGTACGCAGTTGCACTGGTCATTTTTGAGCGAGCTTTCTAAACAGTTTGCAGACTTCCAAGGCCTCTATTATGGTTTTAATGGAAATGGATCTCTTTGTTGGGGGATGGGGTATGTAACGTTCCAGGTCCATTTGTCATCCTTGTCCTTCTGTTCTTGGCTTGCCTCAACCTTTACTCCAAGCGCAGTGTCGTTGTGTAGAGCTGCAGTGACTTTCCACTTAAACTAATGCTCGAGGTGTGTTGATAGTGTCAACAATTTTTGTTGACACGACAGTGTCTGAAGTATATTTTGTGATTTAATTGCCATTGTCTTACATTTTTAATTCCTGAGCCTGTAGATCTGGGAATTTCAAACTGACTCTAAGGTAATTAGTATTCAGTGAATACATAGTGGTGTTAGAGACTCCAGGGTTGTTGCTCAATGACATACTCCCATTTTTTTTAATGGTGTTCTTGAGGGATCCTGTCACTGTTTCAGTATTACCACTAGAAGTAACATATTGGCAATCTTGTTCTGTATTTGTGTGTATTGAAACATCGATTGCTCACCCACACCAAAGTCTGACCCATGCTGTTGAGGTGTAACTTGTACACACTGAGCTCCATCTTAACTCCTGATCTGACCAGTCGTGTAGTCTTCCTTTGCAGAACGCTGGTGGTGGGAGGGCTTGTGTCAAATTCCTGTCTGACCTAAAGGCAATCAAAAAAAGTTCCAGGGCATTGGGAGAGTTATCCTCCAACACCCCAGTTTCCTTCTTGTACATAGTGAGCTAATGTCCGGAAGTTGTCAATCTCCCAGTAGACTGCCTGTAGCGAAGCTTCACTCTTTTGCACTAGCTGACAATTTAATACATAGTCACTGGTCAGCACCTCATTGTGAATCTATTACCCTTTGATTTTGCTCTTGGGATGCTGCCACTTAGATACTAATTGTTTTTTGTTATATTGCTGGTGTCTGAATGAATGGGAGGCTCAACCTAATTCTTGTACTCAATCCAAATGATTAACAATAAGCCAGGAGTTCCCAACTTTATTGTTTGGGGTGACTTTTTGATTCTGAGATCGCCACCTTTTTTCGATGGCCTTCAAAAGAGGATTGGATAAATATTTGGAAGTAGGGAAGCATGCAGGAAAATGGAGGAAGTGGTTTGGAGGGATATGGGCCAAGCGCAGGCAGGTGGGACTAGTTTATTTTGGGAACATTGTTGGTGTGGACTGGTTGGACTGAAGGGTCTGTTTCCATGCTGCATGACTCAGTGGGTGTTAATTGGTGATGGTTGGGTCATTGAATATTTTTAAGGCAGAAATAGATCATTTTATGAATGAAGGAGACTGAGGGTTTGCAGAAGAAATTGGAATTGAGGCCATGATTTGATCAACCAGGATCTTTATTCAGTGGTGTAGCAGAGGGACTGAAGGGCTTTCTCCTGTACCTACATTCCTCATTTTTGTCTGTGAGCAAGGGGACTGAACACTGCATTTATAAACATTTCTGGATAGTACCAGCTGTTCAGTCTGAATGTTTTGGGGCTTTCGAAATGGCGAATTGTTCTTTTGAGGTGGCTTTAAATCTTGACATGTACTGTGCATTGTGTTGAGTTTTTTTTTCAGATCTGAAGTTTTGTTCTAGATTCTGTATGTCAGTAATTTGATTGTGTTTTTTTTTAAGGATGTAAACATGAAGTCACCAAAGTACAGCTATTCAGTTCTCTGGGGCTGTCAGTAGGGAGAGATGACTGCTGTTGGTTTAGCCTGAGGCTCACCATGCCTGAGGCACAGGGTGAGGTCAAGAAGGTGCAGGCCTTTATGGTAACCTTCATGGAATGTGGGTTTTGAACTGCACAATTGGCGTCATTCTGTATCACAAACAGAACGTCTTAAGGAGACAATATAACAAGAATGGCGTGCCAATTGTAAGGCTCAAGCAAGATGTATGGACTTGAGTTCAAGCTTGTGCCAACTGACACATTGGAGAGAAATATACTTAACATTCGACCAGAAGACTGAGATGTTTTGTGACCCAGAACTACTTTTCCTATTTCTGTGCCTCACAGTTGTGATAACACACCATTTTCACTTGCCCACTTGACCGGTCCAGGTCCAGCCCCAGCACTTGTGTTGATACCATTACTTGTAACTGAATTGGATCAATATCAGAAAGTGACCTAGTGAATTGAGCCTGATGCCATTTTGGCTTTAAAGGGGGAGAAAGTGCTACTCACTCCAGTGTAATTTCAAAGTCCTGGTGTTTTTAGTTTGTAAAGCTAGTTTTCCTTAATTCTAATAGCATTCCCAATGAGGATTTGCTGAGTTTTTCTCTTGGTACAGTATATCTCTTTTATTCTGGGAAATTTAGTCCATTGACATTTTCAATATTGAAAGGCCTCCCACCAGTGTTTTGCTACTAAATTTTAAACATCACTTCAGGTTATTAATATCTGGGAGAGTTAGTTACATGTCTCTGCTGAAAGCAGAGCCTTGCTAGGGACGGCAATTCATAATTGTCTTGTTCAGACTACCATCTTTTGGGCTTGTTTGAAGTGCAAAGGGTGTATGAATAGATAAAGAATTAGACCATTTTGTGTCTGTGTTAATTGCCTTCTCAAGGTAAACTCATGCACATGCTGCAGGTAATTCTCTCCGATATAATTTCCTGTTGCCCTAGATTCAAGGGCATGTTCATGTGTTTGATGATTAATCCTTTTAAATCCACAGTAGTGTGATTGCACCCTGTGTATTACAGTATAATTTATTAGCTGTTTGATGGATCTTGTCTTGTCTTTGAGGATTATTGCTAAGTGTTTCTTTGTAGTTTGAGTGAGCAACCCTCTCAAAATTTTGTCCTCCTGTCACTAGTAAATTCATTCTATTTTAGCTAACTTCATTGTCTCTTTTGAGAGGAAAGTGTGCATCATGTATTCAGCAGAAATAGTGGAGCTGATCTGTGTAGCTTTTCTGGTTGGAGATGCTGTTATTGTGGTGTTTTCCGTATAGTTTTATGCAAATCTATTCCATGCAGGAATATTGATTTTAGGGAATGCACACTTTATTTACTGATTTTAAAATGCTTGTCTTTCTTTGAACAGTCCTGGAATTTCTCAAGCTCTTGAGTATTTTAGTGACGTTTACAAAACTGAGACACTGAGGATCAAAGACGTAACCTCTCTTGACATGTGACATGATCATTAAAGTTTACTTTTAGTTCACTGAATATGTTTGGGCATGTATTAAATTGTCCACTGCCTTAATTAAAGGAAGTTGCTTATTTGATCTTCACTCATTGATTTAGCCAATCTCTTTTTGTGTGGGAAATCAATACATTATATCCGTTTGTAAAATGTACATTTTGATTTAATCCCAGTCCTGTCTTGAGAACTGTTGGTCAGTACTGATTGGCTTGATTCACAGACCTCGTAGACTCCAGTTTCCTCCCACTGTCCAAAGATGTGCAGGTTAGGGTGGATTGTCAGTGGGAAATTGCCCCGAGTGTCCAGGGATGTGCAAGCTGGGTGGGTTAGCCAGTGGAAATGCAGGGTAACAAGGATAGAGTAGGGGTTGGGATGTTCTTCAGAGGGATGGTGTAGACTCGATGGGCCACATCCCCTGCTTCTGCACTGATTGATTCTATGATATCTAGACCTGCACACAACAATTTTGAAAATTGATTGGTGGTCAGCACTCTTATTACAGATTATCAGCTGGCTGCCTGTGTTTTTGATACATAACCCTATCTGTACAGATGGTACCCAATTGAGGGAGGATCGTGGTTTTCACTTATGCCTCATTCTGCTGTTTCATCTCAGCAACATCAGCTCGAATGTCGAGGTACCTCAGTTCCTTTTTTGTTAAAACAAAATTTGAGTTGATGGATGAATAACTTTGGTTGAAATACTAGGGAGTTCATTTTCCCCTCTGACCTGTCGCTCCCTATGGCATCTGTCACCAGCTGTTTTGTAGCTCATTGCTAACATGATACAGAGATGGATTCCGTCTGCTGCTTACAAAGAAATATTTAAACGTGTGTTGGTGAAAAATACGTGACTCAAGTCCATGGTGGGGAAAGGGACTGTCACTACCTGTGCTTTACATTTGCTTTTTCATCTACATTCCTGATGTATGGGTCTTTTCTTTTTCTCTCTCGAATAGCATCTGTTCCCCACCTGACCAATTCCCCCACTGTGATTGTGATGGTGGGATTACCAGCTCGAGGGAAGACCTATATTGCTAAGAAACTGACTCGCTACCTCAATTGGATTGGAGCCCCGACTAAAGGCAAGTATACCAACACAGAAGTGCTGTTGAAATAAGGGTGTTGTTTAAAGGTTCAATTACATAATTGAGTTGGTGCATGCAAGGGAGTAATGATATTAATTTTAGATTCTTCTTGTTAGCGAGTAGTCACGTGTTGCAAGAAATTACTAGGTTTTAAAAAGATCAACCACAAACAGGCTATGGAAATATCATGGAAGATTTGTTGTGAGCTCAGCGTATGTGCCTCCTATTAAATTGAAAATGTGAAGGCAGTGAATAGTTGAGGAAATGTTTTGTTAAATAAATGCCTTATTCAGAAGTTGTAACTACCTCCTGGTATGTTGTGATTTATTGGAAGGAAGAAAAGTTTGGCTAATAAAGATGTTTGTTTTTTTTTTAAATTTGAAACCCAATTCCTCGCTTGCACCTTCTGCTAAATTCAGACTTTCTATTCCTAATTTAAACAGTGAAATAATACAGAGATTGTTGCTTTAGAGATTTTAAAGTGGGATGCAGTTAGGATCATTGTTGGACAGAAGGAGTCCATTCTGTCCATTACTCTGTTCAATTTTAAAATTGGGCATGATCCACATTGAGAGATTTTAAACTCTGGAGAAATTTGGTCTTGCAGTATAACAGCTGAAGTCCACCTAGTGAAGTGTAACTAAGCTGCGTGAATCTGAAAGATGAAGGAAAACACTTGTTGACCATGGTAATAGCAAGGAGATGAAAATAAAATACAATTAGAGGAGAAAGCAGTTGTGAACTCTTCCAACTTTTTCAGCTGGGCCGGACTAATAATCCCCTGTCACTACTTTACACAGTCTTTAATGTTGGAGAATACCGTCGAGAGGCTGTAAAATGGTACCGTTCTTATGACTTCTTCCGGCATGACAATGAAGATGCAATGAAGATTAGAAAGTGAGTGGATTGATGTATACCTTAATGCATAACCTGCGATATGAGTGTGTAATAGCATTTCTGATTTTTCTCACTCTAATGTATCTGAGAAAGTCTATGCTTTCTGTGCACACCAGTTGGTTTTAGATGTTGGAAAGCTGTGGAAAAATAGAGGGCTACTCCCAATAATTGTCTGCTCAAGGAATACTTTTTGGCTGGATTCACACCACCAAGGAACTAACTATGGGCACCATATGGTTTTTTTTTGGGGGGGGGGGGTGGAGAGAATGCAGGGGGTAGTGGAGTTGGTAACTTCAAAAAGAAACTTCCTCATTTAAGAGTTAAAACGATATGGTCACAACTGATTCTGGGTAATGAAGGACTGGGGAGAAGAGAAGTGAAGCTGTAATCGTACAGTAGATGGCAAAGACAAAATCAAAGCCTGAGAAAAGTAGATGGATGAGCAAGACTGATGTGGAAGCACATTGTAGACTTGGCTAGCTATCCAAGTGATTTTTTTTTTTTTTTTTTGAAATGTGGACTTTGTTATACTGAATCCATTGACTAAAATACTTGTTAATTATTTGCATTGTTCATGCAGTTTAACTTTCTGCCCACAATGGAGAGGGATATGGGGCACAGTCTGAGAATTGGGGCAAGATGCAATGTCAGGCTGTACCTCCACACACACACGCTGATAGATGTTTGGACCCCTTTCCACAATGCTGGAACAGTTTTTAATTTTAAATGTGAGATAAATATATATTTGCTCAACAATTTTTTTAAAGGATACAGGCTAAAGGCAAGTATATGGAGTTAGGCTTCACATCAGCCATGATGTCTTTGAACAGCACAGCAGACTCCAGGGGCTGAATGGCCTACTCCATTCCGATTGTGTTTTCATTGCCCACAACTGCGCTTTATTCCAAAGGTCAGTTGTTATTAAAAATAATCATTTTGTGTAACTTTGTAGTTGCAATGGTGTATTAAGCCATGTGGATATTTTGAAAGCACTTTCTATATTTTCCAGTTTAACAATACTGATTTAAGGAAAATATTTTGCACCAATATATTCCATTAACATTCCAAACCAAGATGTTGCACTGTGAGCAGTACTAGATGGGAAGGAAATATTGAAGAGTGCTGAGAACAATTTAATTTATTGGAGCTCCGAGTGTAACAAATTCAAGGCTATTTTAACTGTCGGTGTCTGGATTACAATGCAATGATGAATCCATTTCAGTTATTATGCTAAACCTCTCTACCTGACTGTTTCCTTTCTTGCTGTCTCCAGGCAGTGTGCATTAGCGGCCTTAAGAGATGCAAAATCCTACCTTACTGAGGATGGTGGTCAGATTGCAGTAAGTACCCTCCCCATGACTGTCAGACTAAGCAACATACTTTTTATAGTGGAATAATCTCTGCCAAGGTTTCCCACAGACCCGAGGGAGCTGTTTCCCATCACTGGACTTGGTTTTTCAGTCAGTATCTGGGTCAGAGTTTGGATTTTCTTTTAAAAACAACAGTGCTTGACTTCATGACCCAGTGAAGAATAGCAATGCTAGAGCTATGCAGTTATTTTCCTCCTCTGTTCTTCTTGAACAAAGTGCCTAGGTTTAAAATTGAAAGAGTTGGGCATTTCTTTGGCTCCGAGTATAACCATTATTTTGAGTCCTGTAGTAGTTAACATTACCTTGACAGAACAACATTTTAGTCCATGTGTTGTACAAGTTGTAATTCTTAGTTTCATGATTCAATATTTTGTAACTGTTTATAATGAAGTCTCATATACTTGTGCTAAATTTTCTGGTATACTGTGTACTAATCATTGAAACTGAAATAGAATAGACCTTTCTAAACACCATTGTGATGAAAGCATTTGTCTTCCATTTACAGTTGAGTTAATTGAGAATGCTGTTGCTTTGAGCAAATACTTGAGCATAATGTAAGTTGCTGACCCTTGTGACCAGAGCTCCTGTTATTTTATTTTAAGGTTTTTGATGCTACAAATACCACAAGAGAAAGGAGAGAGATGATCCTAAACTTTGCCAAAGAACATGAATGGAAGGTCAGTATAGTTTAAAGACCATTCCAAGTAGCTGGCCTGTTACTAGATTCTTCTCAACCAGAACCACCTCAATTGTTTCACGTCTTGTCTTTAAACAGAGGGTAGCATAATGGTCTGGGTTATAGTCTAGGCTGGTTTATGCTTAGCGATGGTGTTCCCCCATAACTTTGGACCTTGAGCAGTTCAACTCTTTTTTTTGTTTTCCCTTTAATTTTGTTCTGAGGATATGTACTGCACATTCGAGTGCTATGATTGTGTGGAGTGCAAATAAATCTGATTCTGAATGGGGCTCCCATTTCCTGCAGTAGCATCTATATTTTCCTTTCCTTACCAATATGTGAAAGTCAGTCAGTATTCTGAACACACCATTCCCTTGAGTCTCTTCAGTGGTGGATTGAAATTTTCATTTCCCACCACAACTCTGTATGCAGCAGAGAATTTGTGGTGTTGATAGTAGCCATAATGTGGAGGTGACAATGTCAGAAGTCACATGGCACCAGGTTATAGTCCAACAGGCTTAGTTGAAATCACAAGCTTTCGGAGCGCTGCCCCTTCATCCGGTGAAGGACTTGACCTGATGCAGGGAGCAACACTCCGAAAGCTTGTGATTTCAAATAACCCTATTGGACTATAACCTGGTGCTATGTGACTTCTGACATTGAGAACTTGTCAGCAGGCTTCAGAATTGGAAGCTTTTCCCCCTTTTTTTTGTTTTTATTTTTCTTTTTGAAGCAATATTCATATTCTCTCTCTCTCGCGCTCGCTCTCGCTCTCGCTCTCTCGTGTGAAATTATTAAAAATGCTGTCTTTCCTTCACAGGTATTTTTCGTGGAATCTGTTTGTGATGATCCAAGTGTGGTGGCTGCAAACATTATGGTAAGTGGGAGAATTATTGTGTTTGTTCCAATTGCAATTCATCAAATTTTTGGGTGTCCTTTTTTGAGAAGATTAATTAATCAGTAAGACTGATGGTGTTTCATGATACACAGGATGTGAAAGTGTCGAGTCCAGATTATATGGATTGTAACAGAACAGATGCAATGGAAGACTTCCTGAAGAGAATTGAATGCTATAAAGCAACATACCAGCCCTTGGACCCAGATCATTATGACAAGTAAATTGCTATTTTTCTTTTTGTTATTGGGATATCAATACAATGTCTGTGCTTGCAACTTTGACTGTTATACAATGCTACCAAATACAGGTAGTTCTCCTATAATGCTGTAGTTGCATTCCAGTGAAACCTTGCTTAATAGAAAATTGCTGAATAGATATAATGGGGCCTATGGGATGAGTGGGGATTGGGGCAGACCAGCCAAAAATATCACACTCTCTCTCTCACCTCGCTCAAAAATCGCCCAAAAGTCTAATGCAAAGTATAACACAGCCTGAATGAAAGTTGAAATCATACTTATTAACTAAACAAAAGTAAATTTAACACAGTACGTTTTAAAACAAATGTAAGGAAGCTGCTCTCTGTATAGTATCTCTCACAGCTGCTCTGTTGGCAGCTGACATCGTGTATATGCAGAATGGCATGGAGATTTCGGTGTGGATATCGGCGCGTGCACAGAATGAACCACGTGAACCGATCCCTGCTGGAATCGCGCTATTGCCAACAGAGGTAAGTGTTCCCCGGTTCTTCAGCAACATTGCCAAATCGTGCTGCCGAAGTGCACTTTATATGAGAACTACCTGTACCATAATTATTCACTTGGAGTGGGAATGATGCTCAATCATTTGACACAGCCTGACTGTACTCTGTCTTGAAGATTGCATGCTGAAAGTTGTGTTGTTTTTTTTTTGGTATGAAGAAATGGGCTTAAGGCCTGATGCAGACTTGTAGAAAACGTGCCTTTTGGCAGTCTGGATAAATGCAAGAATGATGTTCCCAGTGACCCTGGAGTGTAGAACCAGAGGGTCACAGTCTAAGGATAAGGGATAGACTGTTTAGGACTGAAATTAGGAGAAATTTCTTTACGCAGTGGTGAGCTTGTGGGAATTTTTAACAACAAAGCAGTTGAGGCCAAAATCTTGAATATTTTCAAGACGCAGTTAGATGTAGTTCCTTTTGGTCTGAAGGGATCAAAGGATATATAGAGAAAGGTGGGATCAGGGGCCTGGGTTGGATGGTCAGCCATAAGCCTAATGAATGACCAAGCAAGCTGCTAATTTCTATGTTGCTATATCATGTGGAAGTGATGGGTGCAGGTACAATTACGACAGTGGGCGGCACGGTGGCACAGTGGTTAGCACTGCTGCCTCACAGCGCCAGAGACCCGGGTTCAGTTCCCGCCTCAGGCGACTGACTGTGTGGAGTTTGCACATTCTCCCCGTGTCTGCGTGGGTTTCCTCCGGGTGCTCCGGTTTCCTCCCACAGTTCCAAAGATGTGCAGGTCAGGTGAATTGGCCATGCTAAATTGTCCGTAGTGTTAGGTAAGGGGTAAATGTAGGGGTATGGGTGGTTTGCGCTTCGGCGGGTCGGTGTGGACTTGTTGGGCCGAAGGGCCTGTTTCCACACTGTAAAGTAATCTAATCTAATTTGAAAATGTACATGAATAGGAAAGGTTTTGGAGGGATAACTCGTCAAGCAGGTGGGACGAGTTTAGTTGGGATTATATTCGGCATGGACTGGTTGGACCAAAGGATTTGTTTCCGTGCCGTATGACTCTGACTATATATCGTGTTGCTCTCACTGTTTCTCTTGTGCTACCCATTCAGTCCTTAACTAATGGGATCAGGTCAAACTTTGTCTATTATCCTATTTTGCAAAGGTTCTGAAAGACATTTTTATTGTAATTGAGGTCCTTGGGTGTCCCTTCTAACAATACACATGACATTTATGGTGCTGCTTCTGTAGAGTTGTGATCAAAGTAATGTTGCTGGGTTATTGTGAAGAGCATTAAAATTGTACTGAACATCTGTACTAACTATTTCCACTTCTTTTTGTTTAGGGATCTGTCATTCATCAAAGTGATTAACGTAGGCCGGAGATTCCTTGTGAACCGGGTCCAAGATCACATCCAGAGCAAAATAGTTTATTACCTGATGAATATTCATATCCAGCCTCGGACAATCTACTTGTGTCGCCATGGGGAAAGTGAATACAATATCCAAGGCCGGATTGGTGGGGACTCTGGCCTCTCATACAGAGGAAAGAAGGTACCTATTAACACTGGCAACGTTTTTGTGAATTAAAAATAGCCAATGAAGCACAGGGCTATTAAAAGGCCTTTCAATCTCTGACTTGTGAGCACATGCATTTGTGAATACAATCTCATTTGGAGTGTAGTTTTAAAGAGCTGACATACAAACACTGTTTGTTTATGAATGGTTCCTTAATGTTGTACTGCATTGTGTTCCAACTTGGAAATGGGCTCCAGGAAGGTATCTGTTTGGACTGTCTGAATGCAGATATAGCCTAGATTAGAATGGTGATGGGAAAGCGCAGCAGGTCAGGCAGCATTCGAAGAGCAGGAAAAATTGATGTTTCGGGCAAAAGCCCTTCATCGGAGCTTTTCCTGATGAAGGGCTTTTGCCCGAAATGTCTTTTTTTTTTTTCCTTCTCCTTGGATGCTGCCTAACCTGCTGTGCTTTTCCAGCACCACTCGAATCTAGGCTCTGATCTCCAGCATCTGCAGTCCTCACTTCCGCCTGAATGTGGAATTAGGTTTCTAACATTTTGACCCCTTGTTCTGGGTCTGTCATTCAGTTCTATTCTGACTGATCTGAGACCTAACTCCCATATTCCCACCTTTTTTGCTCCAATGACCTTTTAGTTTACTTAGTGTGGGAACAGGTCCTTTGGCCCAACAAGTCCACACCGACCGTCCAAAGAGCAAACCACCCAGACCTATTCCCCTACACCTAACACTACAGGCAATTTAGCATGGCCAATTCACCTAACCTGCACGTCTTTGGACTAGGGGAGGAAACCCGCACAGGCACTGGGAGAACGTGCAAACTCCACACAGATAGTTGCCTGAGGCGGGGCATTGAACCCAGGTCTCTGGCGCTGTGAGGCAGCAGTGCTAACCACCGTGCCGTTAAATAAACAAAACCGGTCATCTCCGTTATAAATTAAGCATTTGATCTTATGTTGATCGCAATTTAAGAAAGAGTTCCCAACTCTTATTCCTGAAGAAACTCGGCAAGTCTGGCAGCATCAGTGGAGAGAGAAAGCAGAGTTAATGTTTCGCGTCTTCTTTAGTTCTTTAGTTCTGATGGAGCCTTGCCAGACTCGGACCTGCTGAGTTTCTCCAACAATTTCTGTTTTTGTTTAAGATCTTCAGCATCTGCTGTTCTTTGTTTTATTTCAGCAAAAATAGTTTCCTAACCCTAAAATGTTCCCCATAAACATTAATCATGTTTGATCAAATCTCCCCTTTTTTTTTAACTAAATTCCAGGGGAGTACTGCTGCAGTTTGTGTACTATTTAAGCTAGTGGTATTCCTCCTTTTGAACATAAAAAACACAAGATTGCTAACTTGGTGTTTTTAGCAATTACTTTATTCACTGCTTTGCCTGGTTCACTTCCCAACTCATTTGACATCTACATGCAGCCTCACAGCACCAGGGACCTGGGTTCGATTCCAGCCTTTGACGACTGTGCAAACTCCACCCAGATAGACACATTCTCTCCGTGTCTGCGTGGGTTTCCTCCAGGTGCTCTGGTTTTCTCCCACAGTCCAGAGATGTTCCGGTCCAGTAGATTGGCCATGCTAAATTGCAGGTAGTGTTAGGTGCATTAATCAGAGGGAAACGGCTCTGGGTGGGTTACTCCTTCAGAGGGTTGTGTGGACTTGTTGGGCTGAAGGGCCTGTTTCCATACTGTAGGGAATTGAATCTAATCTACGAATACATGTAATAGCCAATGTGATCTGCTGAGTCACTTCTCTCCCGGTAATGTCAATGATTTTTCTTCTCTAGTTCAAAACCAAGTTCAAATGTTGTCCTTGTTTTGTTTGACTATATGCAATTGTGGCACTGTGGTAGTGTCCCTACCTCTGGCCCAGGTTGAAGTCCCACATCCCCCAGAAGTTTGTAATAATCCTCAAACCTTTTAGGATTTTAGAATAATAACTATTTTAGTGCTAAGTTTTTGAGTTGGTACAGTTAGCATTCATGAAAGTGCTGAAATAAGTTAATGGGGGTGGCTGGTTTACACTGTTTGGGGATTAGCTAGCCCTGACTGCTGTCTTCAGGATCAGATGGTGCCTCTTTCTGCCTCCTTTCTTCAAATAAATGGTCGAACTATATTTGCAAGTGTTCAGGTCTGGTCACCTTAGTTAATTAAAGACATAACCCTCTCGAGTGCAAAGGAGATTTTACTGGAATGATATCTAGAAGAAGGATTTTAGATACAAGGAATGGTTAGAGGAATTGGGTTAGGAGCAGTAGATTTAAGAAGGGGCATGTATTGAGGTGTTTAAAATTTTTTGAACAAATTTTGACAGGGTAAATAAGGATATTCATTTTCCACTAGTTAGCTCTCTCGCTGACCATCTTGAAATTGTGAACCCTAGTTACTGTCGTGCTAGGAGCGAGATGAGGAGAAACTTCTTAACTCCAAATATTAGGATTTGGAATGTGCTATCTGGGAACATGTAGGTTGATTTCCATAGGTTTCAAGAGAGCTTGATTTATATATTTGATAGTGGTGAATTGGAGGGGTATGGAAATAGGGCTGGAGAGTGGGACCAGCTGGGTAGCTTTTTTGAGAACTGTTACAGGCGCAATGGGTCAAATGGCCTGCTCTGCTATAAATACTATGACATGAGAGCATTTGAAAAAGAAATGCTCTTTCCTTCCTTGACAGTTTTTTTTATTTGTGCTTAATTTTTTTTTTCAGTTTTCCTCTGCACTCAGCACCTTTCTGGAGGAACAGAATCTTAAGGATCTGAAAGTATGGACCAGCCAACTGAAACGAACCATCCAAACAGCTGAGGTTTTGGGAGGTCGATATGAGCAATGGAAGGCTCTGAATGAAATTGATGCTGTAAGGTTTTTTTTTTAATTACTGATTTTTAAACAGTATTTCAGTGTTTGTGCCCAGGCTGCCACCTATTGCTCTACTGTCTGTAAATGAACGGAGAACTCTATGTACAGTTAGCAAACAGACCATTCAACCTATTCTTGCACTTCGTTTAGCTGCTGCTGCCCTCTTCAAGGGTTGCCGCCTAACTTTTTTAGAAGGGTGTTATCATGGGTACCAACCAGTGAACTTCCTGCCACAGTATCCTTCCCTGAGTATTGGGCATCAATTGAGATAAAGTTGGAATACTCCCAGAAGAGGCTTTCTCATTAGGGAGGGGATTAGTGGTGATTTTGACCTGAGGGTCACCATGCCCTGAGTGAGGGAGTACGGTAGATGGGATGAGACCTTGATCTCTTGCTGTCACAATCCAGCCACCAACTCCATTCTCCCCATCCCCTGAGCATCGAGTAATACATTGTACCTACTGCTCAAGGAATCCTACTGCTTCTGTGCTCTCGCTCCCAGTGTAATCGATGCCAAATCTATATATTAGAGCATGATCCATTTCAAACAATCCAAGGAGAAATGATTAATAAATTATTTGGGCAAAACTGAATCGTTTCCTTGTTTGTAATGACGTGGACGAGAACATTGATTTTTGATTTATTCTGGCAAGCTTGGTTTTATAGGCTTCTCATGGGTTAATTCCAGATCCATTTTGTATTCGATTTTTTTTTTAATCTACTCATGGGACTAGTGTATTGGCTAAGCAGCACCTCTTTGTTGCCCGTCCCTAGTTGCCCCTAGAAGTTGAGGGTGAGCTGCCTCCTTGAACCGCTGCAGTGCACATGCTGCAGGTTGACCCACAATGCCCTTGGGAAGGAAATTCCAGGATTTTGACCCAGTGACGCTGAAGGAACGGTGATATATTATCAAATCAGGATTGTGAGTTGCTTAGAGGGCATCTTGTAGTGGTGGCGCTCCCATGTATCAGCTGCTTTCATCATTTTGGAAGACACCAAACTCTTGGCTCTGTTTCGGGAACGGATGAAGTCCGTTTCAAAGTCTGTTTCAAAAACTGGCTTTATGATCCTTCTTTTTGAAGGGTGTAATTTCCATAGCGACATCCAGGATGTATGTTTCCTTCATTCTCAACAACGAGTAAGTGAATTTTGAAAGCTAGAATTCCTGAGAAACATTTTGGATATCCTCCGATTGCAAATGGTGCTATATAATGGAAGTTTCTTTTTTTTTAAAAAAGCTTTTTTTGGAAGGTAACCAGTGATAACTTTTTTTTTCCCTTTTTTTTCAAACTTGCGTATTGACCTATAGTCCTCCATGTTGCATCTGCTGTTTGGGGTAAGTTATGAAATGTTTTAACTGACATTTTGTTTATTGCAGGGTGTATGTGAGGACCTAACCTATGAAGAAATCAAGGAACAGCATCCTGAGGAATATGCATTACGTGAACAGGACAAATATTATTACCGCTACCCAACCGGTGAGGTAGGTAGCAGCTTGTAGTATTGACTGAGCATGATTGCTTCGCTTTGGGAAGGAAACACTTTGAAGCTTAATCCATTTAACAAAGTGAAGACACCAAACTCTTGGCTCTGTTTCGGGAACGGATGAAGTCCGTTTCAAAGTCTGTTTCAAAAACTGGCTTTATGATCCTTCTTTTTGAAGGGTGTAATTTCCATAGCGACATCCAGGATGTATACCAGACTGTACTCCTCTTGTACAGATGCCGCTGGTGATAATCCAAAACAATACTTAACCCCTCCCCTTTGATTCTGTAATCCTGTTGGATTTACCTCCTGAAAAGTGTTACTTTTGAAATTGTAAATTAAATGGTGGTTTTTGTTTTTTTTGTTTTAGTCTTACCAAGACTTGGTGCAGCGTTTAGAACCAGTCATCATGGAGCTGGAGAGACAGGGAAATGTATTGGTCATATGTCACCAGGCTGTCATGCGTTGTCTCCTTGCTTATTTTCTAGATAAAAGTGCAGGTACGTGTATTGAAGAACACTTTTTTTTTGTTGTATCCAATTTTTGTTCTATTCAATAGACCAGTGACCAGCTTTCTCTTGCTGATGAAACAGCAAGTCTAGATGATTTCAGTGTCATATAATCAGCAGTAGTGCAATGTGGTTGGACTCAGCTGTGTATCAGTCATGCATCATATTAAATGTTGAACCTAACAAGGAGATGAAGTGTAATATGATGACTAATGGTATTGGGTTGTTTCTGTTTTTGTAGACGAGCTGCCCTACCTAAAGTGTCCTCTTCACACTGTATTAAAATTGACTCCATTTGCTTATGGTGAGTTTGGTTTTCTTTTGCATGTTATTTGGTTTGATTTTACATTCAAATGGATGATGAGCTTAATTTTCTTTCTTTTTACATTCAATTAGGCTGCAAGGTTGAGTCTATCTTTTTAAATGTGGAAGCAGTAAACACACACAGAGATCGACCAGAGGTGAGTATTTGGTTTCTCACACGTACAATACAGTTTGTTTTCCCTTTTTAAAGCAGTTGCTGCATCATTGTTTTTAAGCAAATTGTCTGAGGCAGCAGAGAATGTTATGGGGCAGGAACTGAGTGAAAACTTAAACCGGGGTCACATCAAGTAGGGCAAATATCTGCACAAAGGAGCTGGGGATGTCTTGATCTTTTAACTGAAGAGCGAATCCAGCCAAGCGCTGAGCTTGCTGCAGTGCCTCAGTTGATTCCTCGCAGCTGGCTTGCATTAATTTGCAAGCCTATTTTGAATTGCTTTACCAATGTCATGGGTTCAAGAGTTCCTTTTTATGAGGAAGGAGAGTCTGATGATTTCCAGTCGTCATATTTTGCAATGAAGGGTAACCTAAGGCTGTGCTTTCCTCATCTCCAGATTGTATAAGGGCTATTTTGGAAATTGGTATTTTGTCACCAATGAAGGCATTGGATTCCACCCCCTCACACCTGACCCCTCTCTCTCCTTTTTTCTGAAGTGTTTTTGCTGTTGATTGATTTGGGTCAGTGTTTTGTGGCAGGGCCAGCTTATGGTGTTGCTAGATGACCATATACCATGAAGTGAATGGGAAAGATCAGTGTGTTCCCTGACTGGTCAGCTTGCTCTGCATTGCATATCAGAAGGATTGAATGTGTAACTTGTTAGGTTGTGCTGTCGATCTATGCATTCTCTGCTTTGCTGCAGGATAGTCTAACTGGCCACCTGTTCCCTTCAGAGGAGAGCACACTCAATTCTGCTGATTTTTTTTTTGACTAAGTTGATGTCAAAAAGCTTTGTGTCCTATTTTAGCTTGAGACTTGCCTACCCTGTCTTTCCACCGTCTGAGTTTTTAGTGTCTTTTCAGTTTGTTTTTCGAAGAAGGGCAGACTGTTGATATCTGAGAATTGTTCAGTTCTGCAATTTTTGGATTGCTGAAGAAATGTGCTCACTCTCTGGTAGTGTCCCTCCTGAGCTGACTGCTGGGAAGTGTGCAAAAGAGAAAATGTCAAAGGGATTTTTGAACAGTCTTAATTGTGGTATAAAGCACCAAATCCTTTAATGACCTAAACTACAGCTGTCTTGACTTGCCTATTTGTGGTTATTTACTTTTTGTCTGAGACCGTGCTGTTTTGTTCTCCTCTGTCTAATATAAAATAAAATGGAAATGCTTCTGTCCTGGGAGTCGATGCATAATCACTGACTTAAATTTAGCTGCCTTCCCCAGTGCAGTTGGGAATGGACTCTAACTCTCGGCCTGCCATCAATGAACCAATAATAAATGGTTCACTGGAGTTAACTGTTTGGCTGATTTGGGTGTTGCAGCAGGATCAAGGGACAACTAATTGTATTAACAATAGGACCTGTACTGTCATGGACCATTCAGTACACCTCTCCAGGAATCTCCAAAGCATGGCATTCATTGAATGACATGCTCTTATGTGAGTCAGCATTACACCTACATACACCCACCCATAACTTCCAGATGAATTACAGAAATATGCTGCTACATTTGTACATCATTAGAGATGAAACAGAGTAAGTCCTATATGGAGGAGGTTCAGTCTCTCCTCTTGCTTATTTATCTCTGTGCTGGCTTTAAACATCTTGGGCAACAGCCATGGATGTGCCCTTCTACTGATCATCCAGAGAGGCTCTTGTATTCATGCATTGATTATTCATTTAATGACTTGATCCCACTAATGATTTAGGGAATATACTTTGCCCTATAACCTGGGGGTGGTATATCCGAGTTGCCACATTACAACATTTTTGAGTTTGTTAATTTAAACTGGGTGACTTCAGCCCCACTGGGAGGTGTGCGCACATATCTTTTCAGGAGGACAGTGATCAACTCCTGAGATTTCTTCCTATTTTAGTCATCTATGAACTTCCATACGAATACAGGTATGGATGAAACAAAAGTCACAATCTGTTAATAGGGGCATGGAGTACATCATCTTGCTCTTGTACAAGACACTTGTTAGACTCCCCAGAAGTACTATGTACAGTTGTGGGGTCCACGTTACATGAAAGAGATGAATGCATTGGACAGAACGTAGAAGTGATTCTCAAGAATGGTTTCAGGATTGAGACATCAATTATGGGGAGGTTTATTTGAGACTCTTTATTTTCCTAGAGAGAAGGTGGCTGTAAGCAGATTTGATAAGTTTTCAAAATCCTGGGTGGGCTAGAGTAGATAGGGAGATGCTGGTCACACTTGTGCAAGGAACAAAGTAGAGGGTGTAGACATCTCTTAAAGAAACCAGGATAATGTGAGGGGAGGGGGAAAGCTTTTTTTTTCCCCTCAGAGTGGCTCAGGTCGAGAATGCACTCTTTGGGAATGTGATGGAGGCAGGTTCAATTGGGGCATTGGATGGTTATTTAGATAGAAATAGTGTGCAAGGATGTGGGGAAAAGACAGGGGATTGACACTTGGTAATGATGCTCTGGTTGAAGAGCCAGTGCAGGTAGTGTGGAGCCAATCACTTCCTGCCCATTACAATTGTGATCTGACAGAATTCTAACTCAATTGCTATTATATTTGAGGGGAAAAAATGGATTTTGGGAGAAAGAGTCCATTAAACTTTGCATTTTGATTTTCTTTGACATTTGTATGTTATTCATTGGCTATAAACTCTGCCACACTTCAGTTTAGAAGACATATTGTCCCTTTAGAGCAGCCTTTAGCTGTTCGTTCAGTCTGCTGTTTTAAATTCTTGTTCAGCAGAAACATTGGTACTGCACTGAGTGATATTTCTCACCTTTTTTATTCTTAGCACTGTATCACTGGGAAGTTGTTTTACAACGAGTTTTTGTGAGCACGTGTTTCTAGACACTGGGCAATTTATACAGCTCTCTTTCAGAGCAGGAGATTTACTAGTCTGCCTCTGCTAAAACCAGCTTCACTTTTAATTTCTGTCGCAGGAACTGAAGTCTGAGGATTGCTTTAGAAATGTTTTGTAAACTGCTGTCCCTGATCTGTCGACTTAGTAACAAGATTGGGCTCCTGAGAGTGTGATAGCTCTTGTCCAAATATGAAGTTTCTAGATAGAATAATGCTCAAGATTCTATCACCAAATTATTGAACCATTTTAATTTGGGGCTCATTTTAAAGTTTTACCCACTTGTAATGGGTGGGAATGGATGTGGGCAGGTTTCACTAAGTACAACACACACAGTGTGTAGTCATGTGACCTTGATCTGACTTTACTACTTTCTCCTTCTGCTCTGCCTTGGTCAGACAGAATGTATAGACTTGAAGTGATTTTATTGAAATTTTTGGAATGCTCCTATTGTAATTTAGCTTTCTTTTCTTTTTCTTTACGTTTTTTGTTTCTCCCCATTCACTTTGACCAGGACATTGGTAAGAAGGGATCTAACCCACTCATGCGTCGCAATAGTGTTACCCCTCTGGCAAGCCCAGAACCCAACAAAAAGCCGAGGATTGAAGGCCTAGATGACCACGTGGCCTCCTCTTCCTCTGCCATGCCCGTCTGCCTGGCTTCTGAAGTGTCCACACCCCTGCCTGGACAAGTTAGTTGAATATTCTGTACCATTATGGCTGTCTCTGCTGCTGCTTTTTCTTTTATTTTGCTGATCATCTGCAGATTGAATATACCTTCGGCATAAAACATTTTAGCTCTGTGCTCCATAATAATATTACTAATCGCTGACCTAAAATTCAGCTGTATGTGAAAATAGCTGTGCTACTTCGTTGCTTTTGTGAATAAGTGTTGAATTGAAATAGCTGTGCAATGTTTCATTTTGGGTTTGTGCTGGTTCAGTCTGCTTGCTTGCTTAGATATAGCTGAAGTGTTTTGGCTTTGCTGTACGTTCCTAAGAATACAAAACGAGACTATTTCTCTGTGAACTCCTATTTATGAAGATATAGAACTTTTAAATTAGTTATGTTAATGTAATTAACCATCTCTTTAATTGTAGAATGTACACTAACAGCTGTCTTTAGTTTTTAAAAAGCTGCTTTTTTTTATGAAGAATGTACTCCCAGTTGCTTTGGAAAATGCCACACATTAAGGTTATCCGTTTTCAATAGCAATCTGCCCTTGCTTAATTCTGACTTTATTTAATTCTATATTATAATAAAAATAATGCAATTTTGATGCGAATGAGGACTTTGGTAGAATTTCCAGTTGAATTATGATATTTTGAATGGGCTGGTGTCTCTGTTGTGTTGATCTAATCCATGTTTATCTCACAATAGTATCAAATTTTCCTTCTGTTCAGCTGGGGTATCTGGGAGACCAGACAGAGTTTTTGGAAAAAAAAAAAAAATTCACACTTGGTGAACTAACTTAAATTTTGAATGAAGATCAAATCCAGAATTAAAAGCTAGCTTCAGTAACCAAACCATAAAACCATCGTTTGTCATTTTTAAAGCTCATCTGGTTCATCAATTTCCCTTTTTCTCTTGGGTGGAGGTGGAGGAAATCTGCCATCCTAGCACAGCCTGGCCTACATGTGGCTCCAACCACCCAGCTAATGGTCCTCCACAATGGCCTGAAAGCTCCTTAGTTCAAAGTCAACTGGAGATGGGTAAGAGATGTTACCCTTGCCAGTGATGCCCTCATCCTGTGAGAGAATAGAGGGGGAAATAAAACTAATAGATATTGTAATGATAAACACCAAGAATTTTTATCATTACTCCAAATGTGATGTTGACTTAATTCATTTCAATAAGTGGATGCTTAAACTCGATTGGCTGCACTAAGGACATTCTTTGTTAAAGCTCCAACGTTTGTCTGTTTCATTCAAAGTTTCCCTTTTTTCTTTTAATTAACCAGGTTTCCGTCAGAGTTTGATAGCCAAGGGGTTGAGGGGGTGTTGGGGGATAACTTGTGATTTGGTAGAATTAGTGTAGAGTTAAATAGATCTGGTTTCATTCCAAAGGAGGCAGGTTCTGAATCCTCCAGTTCAAATGGATGGTGGAGGCAGAAAGTGATTTTACTCATTTGAAAAAAACAAAATTTTATGATGTGCTGTAACCTACAACGAGATCATCAGCACTGTGGGGGACCCTATGCCCTGAACTGCAGTAATTTCTTAAAGACCACCACCATCTGGGCAATTGTGGATAGTTAACTTGGGCTGACCAAAGTTACTGATGCTTCTGTTCCATGAATGAACTTTTTAAAACCTAAAAATCTAGCATGTGGGATTAGACCAGGTAATGCAGTTTGGACCAGTACATACGATGGGCTGAATGGACTCCTGGTTTGAGTATGACCCTGCATGGAGGGAGCAGGAAAGAAGACCACTTTGTGCCCTCCAGTAGCTATTTTCCCTGTAGTTTGTGAAATGCAGTTGCTACCTGACTCTAATAGCCACTGGAGGGTTGTACAGAGATATGGAGTCCTTTCACATTCCAGGGATCTGTATTCAAATAGAACAAAACCCTGGATGTTGGGGATCTGAAAGACACCAAAGCAGGAATTGCTGGAGATACTGAACAGTTCTGGCAGCATCTGTGGAGAGAAAAATGTTTTGCATTGAGTTCAGTGGGCCACCTTCAGAATTGGGCTTACTCTTAACACAGTTGCTGCCAGATCTATATTTGTATCTGATTCTGATATGATTAGTGCTCTCCCATATTTAATTTGGATTGGTTTTACAGTGCCCTATTGGTCTGGGCCTACAATATAAAATTGTTCCCAAGTCACCAATGAAATGCGGTGTAACCAGATTCTCCATATCTTTGAGCCAATGCTTTGGGGACTTGAACAGCAGGGATGTTAGCTCTTTGCTCGAGGTAAAGTTTTGAATTTGTTCAGCAGCTACTCATAAAATTGTCAAAGTTGTGGGGAAATTTGCTTAATTCCTCACTTCTACTGCACAGTAGAACCATTTTGCACTCCCAGTTCTGACGTCCAGCTCTTATTTTTGTGTGAGCTACCAAATCTTTAATATCTACATCCTAGTTTGAATTGAGCAAAACTGTGGGGAACCTGAAATGCCTGTGTGGAATACTCAGCAGATCAGGCAGCGTCTGTCAAATAAATCTTACTTTGCGTCAACTATTCGGCAGGATTGTGGAGTAATTTCCTGCACCTAATTTCTATCTTTAACAAGTAGGAGTAGGCTACTCAAGCCTGCTGTGGTATTCAATCAGATACTGTACTGGCTGGTCCTGCATCACAATAGTATATTCTGACTTTCTCCTCCTACTCCTTGATGCCTTTTAAAAATCTAAAGAGATATCCATTTGTTTCTTTTTGAATCTATTCAGTGACTTGGCTTCCACAGCATTCTGCTGTCGAGAACTCCACAGATTCATTACCCTCCAGAGTGAAGAGTTTTTTTTTTCCTGATCTCCGAGCCTAAATGGCTTACCCCCATATCCTGAGTTTGTCCCCTGATTCTAGAGTCCCCACCCAGGGGAAATATGCTCCCTGCATCTAGTCTGTCCAGCATTGTGAGCATTTTGTTTCAATCTGATCCTCCTCCTAACATTTCAGTACTACCCCTACACCTGTCCAAAACTAAATCTCCTTCAGCCTTCCATAAGTCAAGTGATTATAAACCCAGTTGAACCAATCTCTCCTAGGACAGTTGTATGGTAGATCTCTGAAAACAGTGTAGTGAATCTCTATAGCAAGGATATCCTTCCTTGGTTAGGGAAGCAATAATGGTGCACACCACTTAAGGTGTGGTCTCAAAGGCCCTGTATAATTGCAGTAAGACATTCCTATTTCTAAACTCCAATCTATATGCACACTCCTGCCTAACACCATCTGAAGTGTCTTTTGTTCTCCTCTTGCTCCTGTTTGCACCAACCCTGCCTGCCTCTGTACTTGTTCAAAACCTGTTACATCTGTAACTTCTGTAATCCCAGTCCCAATGATCATTTGTTGACCTGAAACGTTAACTCTGATTTCTGTCTTCACAAATGCTGCCTGACCTGCTCAGTGTTCATACCATTTTTGACTTTAGTGGTTTAGACATGTTAAAAGTCTGCACTTAAAAAGACATCTTTGAATAGTGAAAAGGTGTCCTCCAATAATAGAATGTGAACTCATGGCTGTCAGTTTGTCTGGGCTATTTGTTTCTGTGACTTCCCATTTTTTGTTTTGAAGTAAGTTTTTTTTTTAAATAAGTATCCCATATACTTGTTAACTAGCTTTGATCAAGAGAAAGATGCGTTTGATTTTTTTTTATCTTGAAAGTCTTTGGCTAAGTCTGTGCTGAATTTATGAAGTGGTTTGTGTTCTCTACAATTTTTTTTGTTTCTTTTCATAATTCTTTCTTTCACTCTTCAGTCTTTACTAGGCAAGGCTTACCTGTAAGTATTTTCTCTTTTATCTGTCTTGACTTTTCAAGTGGCAGTTTATTAGTGTTAGTCCTGACAAATTAAAAGATTTGGCTTTGGATCAATCTACAAGCTTTTGTCTTGGAATTGAACTGGAACTAACAAACCCAATTGGAGATGGAAAGCAACTTTTTGGCTAATTTTGTGTGTGAAGTTTACTTTGGATTGATGTACCCATCTAGATGTCTTTTTAAACGTTGTAATTATACCAGCCTCCACCACTTCCTCTGGCAGCTCATTCCATACACGCACCACCATCTCTGTGAAAATGTTGTCCCTTGGATCCCTTTTAAATCTTTCTCCACTCACCTTAAACCTATGCCCTCCTAGTTTTGGACTCCACCCCAGGGAAAATACCTGTCTATTTATCCTATCCATGCCCCTCATGACTTTATAAACCTCTATAATGTCAGCCTTCCGTCTCCGATGCTCCAGGGAAAACAGCCCCAGCCTGTTCAGCCTCTCCCTATAGCTCAAACCCTCTAACCCTGGCAACATCCTTGTAAATCTTTTCTGAACCCTTTCAAATTTAATGACATTCTTCCGCTAGACCAGAGACCAGAATTGTACACCGTATTCCAAAAGTGGCTGAACCAATATCCTGTCTTCTACCTTCAAGCCACTTCTGTATGGACAAAGCTAGTTCTCCCTCCATGCAGTGTGATCTAACCTTGCTAAAATAGGTGGTAGAAGTATTGAAAAGAAGTTGAATGGAGCTCACTTAAGAATTTGACAACTCCTGTGTGCGTCATTTGATTTACTAATCAGCTCCAGGTTGTACTGTGCTTGAACATTTTTAAAAAATCTAAAACTGACCCATGGCCACCTCATTCTGATCTTGAGTGGCAGGGCATGGTGGTGAAGTGGACTGCTATTTCATGACTCGCTGCTTTGTACTAGTTAACATGTGTCGCCTTGTGTCCATCACACTGTTGTTGGATACTAATCACGACATTTATTTCTGGCCTCCTTCCAATTTTATTGCCTGGATTAAAGCATTTTTAAACAGGTTTGCAGACTAGCATTCTTCTACATCATAACTGGCCAATGTCTGGGGAGAATTTTGGTTTAGTGGTAATCTGCCTCTTCCCCAATATCCCCTCACACACACCATTTTATGTTCCAATCACCTGGTGTCCTCTTTAATGCCTCTCCTCCACATTTCCAGAAAGTGCATTCCGCAACTAAACTACTCGCTCAGCAAAATGTTTTTTTTTCCCTCCAATCTTGTTTTCAAAGTTTGTCCCCTCGAGGTTTTCTCATGTAAGGTGACCAAGGGCCAATGAACGTTTCTGTACTCTGTCCCATTTCCATGACTGCTTTCTGCTGTATTTCTTATGGTGACCAGTTTATTTCTGCCCCCATGCCCACCACCCAACAATGGCCTTTTTTTGTAGAAGAACTTTGATTGGAAAAATCGCCTCCATTTAAAAAAAAATCAGAACTTGCAATGACAGTAGTGAGAGGTGACCGATACAATTTTTTACAATGAGCGAATGTCTGTCTGGTTCATACTTTTCCAACTTTTTCACTTGGATTTCTTCTGAAATGGTTTGATCCTCCATTCAGGAGGGTAGACCGGAAGATGCATGTCCCCTTGATGGAGGGATCCATGACTAGGGGTAGAACGTTTAGAGGAGAGGTGAGGGAAAAACTTGCTCACCCAGAGGCTGGTGGGAAATCTTGATCTCTCTGTCTGTAAGGATCGGAGAGGCAGAAGCCCTCATCACATTGAAGCAATATTTAGATCAGCACTTTAGATGTCAAGGTACATCAGGCTATAGGCTAGGTGTTGGAAAATGGGATTAGAAAAAGGTAGGTTTTTTTATGACTGGTGCGGACTCAGTGGGCTGAAGGATCTTTGGCAGCTATTGATCTGACTATCTAAACCTGGGTGACCTTAAGGAGCCAAAGGGAGATGTCTTTTATAGCTCTCTTTCCTGCTTGGTTTTTTTTTTAAAGTCGTCACAAAAGACACTTTTTATCAATGCAAAACAAAGTTTGAATTTGACCTATTTTTCTAATCAATCTGTTCAGAGATGTTACTGCACACATCTGGAACAGCTGGGACTTGACCTTGGACACCTCAGTCCAGGGGAACTGACACTATCACTGCACCACAAGTTTATGAATTGATGTGCACACTTTGCATAAAACAAAATTTTGTTTTGTTAACAGACCTTTGAGATGCAACAAATGTACTTCTTTCTCATTGGCTGATGCTTGCATCTGGTTCACTGTGTTCAGTCATCTTTCTCTCTCTCCATTTTCTCCCTTCTCAGACATACAGTTTTTCGTTATCTCAACATTTTATTCTTGTTAATCCTTCGAAGGTAACTGGCTAAATGCATGCTGGCTGTGCCCTTTGACCCTATAGAGATCCCATTAGTGGTTCTTGTGCAGGGGCTATTTAGAAATGAAATCTTTCACTGGTGGAAGATCTTTCATTTTTCCATCTAATGGATATAGGGGCACTTTGCTCTTTGAGAATTATGGGATGCCACCTTGATGCTACTGGTAAGACTGGTAGATGTGGGGGTTGCATGGGTTGGCTAGGGATGGCATAAGGAAAGGGTTTAGCGTGCAAACAAATACAGTTAAAATCGAACTTTCCTTGAAAACTACAGTACCTTGCTGAACTCCTTGTCCAGATAAAGACTACATCCCTCATAATTTTGAAAAGTTTAAGTCTACGGATGTGTAATTGAATGTATTAAGTCTTGAGTACAACTCTGTGCTACTGTGCGAAAATAAATAGTGACACAAGTGTATTCCATCACTATATCTTTTGTATTTATGTAGCAAAATGCTGCTCAATGATTTGATAAACAAAATTTGAGCCTGAGGCTCATGGAAGTATTGGGACCCATGGCCAGAAGCAAGGCCAAAGATTTTGAGGCATGTCTTAAGCTTCATCTCTTCCCTCCTCCCTAAGGAGAGAGCTCCAGAGTTTGGGGTCTAGGCATTTGAAAGTATGGCTACCAATGTTGGACTGAAGTAACATTGAGAATGGGCAAGAGGTCAAAGTTGGAGGGGTGAGACCTTGCAAGGATTTGAAAATGCGGGTGACTATTTTGATAACAAAACCATTGCGTAGGGGCAGTGTAGGTCAACAAACACAAGGGTGATGGGCAAACAGATTAAATCGATGAGTTGACTTTTATTCACACCTTTTTTTAATAGGTAAGGCATTCTTCCCTTTTTGGTTTGCAATGGAACATTCTTGTAAATTTGGTTCAAGTGTCTAAACTTGGCAAATGTTGTCTAAAAACGTTGACCACCTTTTTGGGGTGGGGTTGAGGGGAAAGGAGTCAAAATGTGTAACCTATAATGGAATGGCTCTTCCAATAATGGAGTGCATCTTTCCTTCAACTGTCTCCCAAAAGATAAGTATCCAGACTTGAATAAAGTTTTGGAACTAAAATGGATATTGGAAATTCTCTAATTTTTTTTTTCTCTTGTATCTTACTCAAAGGTAGACTTTAAATATTCCTGGAGAGTACCATTATACATAGCCAGTCAATCCAAGTGTTGAAGTTGGCTGTACTGCATTTTTGAATTTGTCTTGTAATCCCCTGTGTCATTTAATTTTTCTATTTATAAAATGCAGTTTAAAGAATTTCTCAGAACTTGCCTTGTCTTTTTTGCATGACCCTTTGTCTTCCTGGATATGTAAATAGGCATTCTGTTGTCTCCAGTTGTGGTGGGTTTAGTAAGAAATTCTCTGGATTAATTTTTAATCCATCCTAAATTAATCTTCCCAAGCAAGGAGAGGCGTGTTGTGGCAAATGTAAGTAGAGGTTCTGGCCATTCTCTCCAATGGCATTGTAGCTGTGCGGTCTGTGGACCTTGTAATCAAAGCATTCTTATGATGATTTGTACATAATGTTTATTGCAAGAATTTCACATGTTGAGGAGGGAGTCAGGACATTTTGTTTAGTGAAGCGCACACTCTCGCTACTTTTTTTGTAGCATAATATGCAACAAATACGCTTCATTGATCAGCTATTTTAGTTGCTTGCATGCATGTGGCTTCATGGGTTTTCCTTTTTGTTGGTTTGATTAGAATTACTTTTATTTGCATGTATTCTCAACTATCTCTCCACTCAACAGATAGTGAATGAGGTCCCAAGATCTTCGGAGGTTGTCTGACCGTCTTTCTCATATCAAGAATGAAACCTTCCTTTCAATTTTAAAGAACTTATGAAGCTACATTCATCCCCACTGCCCCTAAACCTCCCCATTATTGAAAAAGCACTGGATTCCTTTGCTTAAATCTCCACTGGTTGTAAGTTTCTTCAAGCGATTCATCGGAGAGATGAGAGAATATGAATTGTAGACTTCGCCAGAAAGGATCATGACTATTTTCACTGACTGTGTAATATGAATGTCTTGCTACTGTAATAATGTGCAAGTGCTTTTAGTGAACAAAACTTGTTCTTCTGTTTGTAAATACCTAGTAAATCTCGTTGGAGGGATACATTGAACTGTGTATGCATATATGAAGTAAATAGTTGCCCAATGAGGGTTGGAATCTAGATTTCCATGCTTTGGTGTTCATGAGTCCATGCAGTCTTTTAAATGTATGAATATTTCTGGTCCTGAAATTGACACTACGATAACCAGGCTGATTTGTGACCAGTTGAAATTTAAAATGCTGGAATTCATGTTCACAAGATTGGCACACTGCTACCTAAATTAAGTGGCCAGATATTGTATCCGGGGACAGAATAAGGCTGGGGTTGCCATTTGACCAAAATTTTGTTTTCAATTATTTGTTTTTCCCCTTTTGTCATTTCACAGAAATGACTTGGAAATACCAGATGTTGTTTTTGACTTACAATGGCTCCCAGGCTTGTAATTAGACCCTGGAGTCACAAGCACCGTATAACAAACGCAGACCTGTCAAACTACAAGTAATTGTCTTCTGAGTACCTATTTGCACATCACTGTGAAATGCCATTTTTTTTTTTGTAAAATGTTAATAACTTGATGGCTTTCCAGTTCAACTTAAATTGGAGAAGATGCATGCTCAGCACTTGAATAGGGAAGGTGTTCATTCCTAAAATGTTGGAGGAAATCATTGAAATGTCCATGTTAATGGTCATGCTTCTTAATCCCATAATACGATATGGACTCAATCACCTGCATGAATTGATGGTGATGTCTCTGGAATCCAGCTTTGGATGTGAGAATCCTACCCTTTTTTCTTGATGTACATTCTTGGGCCACCAGTGAATGCTGGCCTTTGTAGTCTCTGCTAAGAGAACAATGTCTCCTTCCTGCTCTGACTTTGATGTAAACATTCAGAATACAGCTAATGACTTCAACTGAAATTTTGTTACCAAATGCATTGAATTACCAGAACATTGAAATGTTCTACCTGATGTATGCTGTTTATTGATCAGCTGTGCTGCTGGTTCTGGAGCAGCCAAGGATTCCAATATTACCAAAGGGTCTAGTTTTGTTTGTTGAGCTCCAAGACTTTAAGTTACATGTCTGTTACATGAGCTGATGCGTGGGATGGTAAAACCGCAGTGCCTAGTGTGTTTGTCTTGCACAGCATAAATCTTGCGTTTAGCCATTTTGATGAGGAAGCTTGAAGCTGTACTTGACGTGCAGTCTACCAGCATGATATCGACACTCTATCCCTATTTTTGAGATGAATGCGTTATTGCACAAGTTTTATTTATCTGATTTTGGTTCAGAGGGATTGGTTTTAAGTGGGTATTTTAAATCAGATAGAATGGGGGTTTCTTCTGCATACTGCTGGCTGCAGCTTTAGTGAGTACTGGATTCCATAGCATTCACCAAAGCATTTCTGTTGTAATGTTCTCATTCCAATTGAATGGCATCATTATATTCTGACTTTAAAGTGGATCAGTAAACCCTGTGTGGATAGGCTTGTGGCCAAACTGAGCAAGTTGTTTGGGTTGTATTTTTGTAGTTTATTGTTGAATGAATGTTAGATTTTTTTTTTTGTATTTTTTAATAGTACTGATTCTGTTCTAACATAAATTTTTATTTAAGATGATGGTTCAGAGTTTGGAAAAAACTTTTCCATCTCATTGTTTGGCATGTTGCATCTTCTGTGTGTGTATGTATGTAGGTGTACATTGCTTTTTTTTTCCTGAGGAAAATAGCTAGGTCATGCCAGCAGAAGTATACAGGGTACATCTTTCTGATTATGTGTATTTTGCATTTGCTGGACCAATAATAAAAACTTTAACTTAAAATAAAACTTGTGACTTGCTTTTCTTTTCTATACTGCATACAGAAATTCTTTTGGACTTATCACCTGTGTTGTTCTTAAATCAAAACAGATGTGGGTCCTCCTATCCTCTCTGCCATTTTTAATAAGATTATGTCTGATTCTCAATTTCTGCTTTGATTACAAAGACCTATCAATGTTGGCCTTCATATTTGCAATGATGGGAGTTCATAGCTAAATGGGGCGTTTAAAGAATTCCAAAGATTTCATGCTTTGGTCACTGTTCAATGTTTCCTTTTCTACCTGAAATGGCCTTCAGCCAAAGGAAATTAACCTCCTTTCTCAAATGTTTCAGATATTTTATCAACTTATGACACCCCTTCAGCCAAGTTAGACCCTCAACCCAGACCTCCTGGCCTAGAGCTAGGGACACTACCATTACATCTCCAGAACCCTGCCAATGTGCCCAATATTTTTTTTTCCAATCAAGCTCTTCAGATGTTACAAAATTCTGGAGCAGGTACGACCTGACCCCAGGTCAGGTAATGACACTACTATTGCACCAGAAGACTACTTCTCAATGTTTCGTTTTTTTTTCTTTCCCTATTTCCTATATCGAGAGGCACTCTAACAACTGGACTTTTCTTGCCCATCACCATATCAGCCATAGTATTTTTTTCATCTATTAACCCCCGCTAGTTAGTCACTAATGTTTTCTCCATTTGAGTTTTACATGCATTGTGGGTGCACAGACTGCAGTGGTTCAGGAAGGCAGGTCTTTGCCACCTTCTCAAGGGGCACTAGGGACAGGCAATAAATGCTTGCCATGACCCATGAACACTTTTTAAAATTTAATCATTCTTTATCAATCTTTTCATGCTATTTTATTATCTCTTTGGATGTAATTTTTTTTTAAAGGTTAACGTGTGTCTTCTTTGTCTTTTGGATGCAATCCTATACCCTTTGTAACATTGTTAAAGTTGACTGTATTTCCTTTTTGTAAAGCCATGCTGACTTTTAACATAATTGTTATGGTCATACATGAAGCCAGTTCTCAAATGTTTCATTCTCCGGTATTTTCCTAATCAACCTGATCAGAGACATCCTGACACTACTCTGGGGTAGGTGGATACAGGCCTCTGAGTTCAGATCAAAATACTGTCCCTGTTCTACAAGAGCCCCTCAAGTGTTTCGCTGGACATGGTCCAACTGTATTCAGCTACTTCATTGGTGATATCCCTCCCTGCCCTCAATCATAAGTCACCATTCAGATACAACAAGGTCTCCAATGACATTCAGTCTTGGGCTGACAAGTGTTATTTGTACCACAAAAATGCCAGGAAAGACCATTTCCAATTAGGGGCCATCTAGCTATTCAATGACCTGACCATCTCTTTCTCTTTCTCTTTCTCTCCCTCCCCACCCCACTTCCAAAACAACATCCAGCAAGGGGGATTATCATTTCCCAGAAACGTGAACGGGCAGACGTTTAAGGGACGTATGCGTGGAAAGTTCTTTTACGCAGAGGGTGGTAGGTGCCTGCGACATGTTGCCAGCAGAGGTGGGCTTGATAGTGTCATTTAAGATGTGCCTAGACCAATACATTCATAGGGTGCAGAGGGATACAGATCCTTAGAAAATAGGAGACCGGCTTAGATAGCGGATCTGGATCGGTGCAGGCTTAGAGGGCCGCAGGTCCTGTTCCTGTGCTGTACTGTTCTTTGTTTTTTGGGACTAGCCATGTAAATATGCGACTGCAAGAGCAAGTCCGAAGCTAGGAATACTGCAGTAGGTAACTCGCCTGGCCACAAGCCTGTTCAGCAACACTGAAACGAGAAGGTGAATTCTGATTGGTTGTTTGGCAAGTGTTCTTTTTGGGGGGTGGGCAGGAAAGAAACATTTATCTGGAGAATGCATCCGACTAATCGCTAACTCACCAGCTTTCTTTAAATTTTTAACGAGGCAGTTAACTTTGGCTCATGTTTCAGGCAATATTTTGACCAGACAATGGATGTCCCTTGTTAAAACAGGTTCTGTACATGTACATTTTCCTTGTTGGGAAAGAACAACCCTGCACATCAATATTTGTAGCTTCTAGTACCCGTAAGTGTACCACTTTGCAAGTTTGAATGGCAATCCTAAATTGGTAGTGTAATTCACACACACACACTGGCTTATATGTGGCAAATACTGGCCTGTTGTGGAATCCTATTAATTGTTGGACACTGAGTTTTGTAAATGCAGGCTGATTGGGCAGAGTCAGTACCTCGTTGCAAATAACTGCAAAGATATGCTGTGTGATATGATTGGTCAGGTGTTGGGACATATGACTGACCATACTGAGCTCTACATTTATATCCACTAAATTGGACTGAAATCCCAATTTTTGAATATCCAATGGGCTCGCAGTGAGACCACGTGCCTGTTCTTGAAGCTACTCCTATAAACACACATGGTCCACTTTGCAGGGAATGAACATGTCCATGCACAATGCCTGTCTCAACTCGGCAAAATAAGTGACAGCCATTTGCTTGATCAGTCTTTAGGGCAATGCTTCGATCAGTTAGCATTACCTGCCTGGTTTAAAATCCATGTAAAGCTTGATAGTTAATTGCCAGTCATCATTATCTGGTGCAAATTCCATGGCAACACCTCCACCATAGAGTCATAGAGCTGTACTGCACGGAAACAGGCCCTTTGTCCAATTCGTCCAACCAGAAAATCTAAATTAATCTAGTTCTATTTGGCCCATATTCCTCAACCCTTTGTATTCATGTATCCATCTGGATGTCGTTTGAATGTTGTAATTGAACCAGCCTCCACCACTCCCTCTGGCAGCTCATTTCGTTCAATATATATGTACCACCCTCTATGTGAAACAATTGCCCCTTAGGACCCTGTTAAATATTTTCCCTCACACCTATGCCCTCTTGTTCTGGACTCCCCCACCCTGGGGAAAAGACCTTGTCTATTTACCCTATCCATGCTCCTCATGATTTCATAACTCTCCACAGGTCACCCCTCAGCCTCTGACACTCCAGGGAAAATAGCCCCAGTCTATTCAGTTTCTCCCTATGACTCAGACCCTCCAACCTTGGCAACATTTTTTGTAGATCTTTTCTGAACCCTTTCAGGTTTAATAACATTTTTCCTATAGTAGGGAAATCAGAATTGTATGCAGCATTCCAATAGTGGCCTAACCAATGTCCTGTAAAGCTGCAACATGAACTCCCAACTCCTAGAATCAATGCTCTGATCAATAAAGGAAAGCATACCAAAAGCCTTTGTCACTATCCTATCAACCTGTGACTCCACGTTCAAGGAATTATGAACTTGCACTCCAAGGTCTCTTTGTTCAGTAATACTCCCAGGACCTTCCCATTAAATATATAAGTCCTCCTCTGATTTGCTTTTCCAAATGCAGCATCTCACATTTATCTAAATTAAACTCCATCTGTCACTCCTTGGCCCATCTGATCAAGATTCAGTTATACTCTGAGGTAACCTTCACTGTCCACTATACCACCAACTTTGGTGTCATCTGCAAACTTACAACTATACCTCTTATGTTCACATCCAAATTATTTATATAACTGATGAAAAGCAGTGGACCAAGCACCCATCCTTAATCCTGATGAAGGGCTTTTGCTCAAAAAGTCGATTCTCCTACTCCTGTGATTCTGCCTGACCTGCTGTGCTTATCCAGCACCAGACTCTCGACTCTGATCAACCCTTATGACACAGGCATCCACTGGTCACAGGCCTCCAATCTGAAAAGCAGCCTTCCACCACCATCCTCTGTCTTCTACAGTCGAGCCAGTTCTGTATCCAAATAGCTATTTCTCCCCCTCTCCCTCTAACCTTGCTAACCAGCCTACAATAAGGAACCTTGTTGAACGCCTTACTGAAGTCCATGTAGATCACATCCACCACTCTGCCCTCAATCCTCTTTGTTACTTCTTCAAAAAACTCAATCAAGTTTGTTGCACACAATTTCCCATGCACAAAATCATGTTGACTATCCATAAGCAGTCCTTGCCTTTGCAAATGCACATAAGTCTCCTTCACCCTATTTTCCAAAGCTATCTTGTGTGCCCTTTTTGCCTCCTGATTTCCCTCTTAAGTATACTCCTATTGCCTTTATAGACTTCGAGGGATTCACTTGATCTGTGCTGTCCTCCTTGTTTTTCTTGACCAAATCCTCAATTTCTCTAGTCATCCAGCATTCCCTAAACCTACCAGTCTTGCCCTTCACCCTAACAGGAATACACTATCTCTGGACTCTCGTGATCTCATTTTAGAAGACTTCTCATTTTCCAGCTGCCCCTTAACCTGCAAACATATGCACCCTATTCACTTTTGAAAGTTCTTGCCTAATACCGCCAGAATTGGCCTTCCTCCAACTTAGAACTTTTAACCTTTAGAGAGGGTGGTGGTGGGGGGTTGTTTTTCAGACTGGAGACCTGTGGCCAGTGGAGTGCCACAAGGATCGGTGCTGGGTCCACTACTTTTCATCGTTTATATAAATGATTTGGTTGTGAGGATAAGATGTATAGTTAGTAAATTTGCAGATGACACCAAAATTGGAGGTGTAGTGGACAGTGTAGAGGGTTATCTCAGATTACAACAGGATCTTGATCAGATGGACCAATAGGCTGGAAAGTGGCAGATGGAGTTTATTTTAGATAAATGCGAGGTGCTGCATTTTGGGAAGCAAATCTTAGCAGGACTTATACACTTAATGGTAAGGTCCTAGGGAGTTTTGCTGAATAAAGAGACCTTGGAGTGCAGGTTCATAGCTCCTTGAAAGTGGAGTTGTAGGTAGATAGGATAGTGAAGGCGGCCTTTGGTATGCTTTCCTTTATTGGTCAGAGTATTGAGAGGTCATGTTGCGGCTGTACAGGACATTGGTTAGGCCACTGTTGGAATATTGCATGCAATTCTGGTCTCCTTCCTATTGGGAAGATGTTGTGAAACTTGAAAGGGTTCAGAAAAGATTTACAAGGATGTTGCCAGGGTTGGAGAGTTTGAGCTACAGGGAGAGGCTGAACAGGCTGGGGCTGTTTTCCCTGGAGTGTCAGAGGCTGAGGGGTGACCTTGTAGAGGTTTACAAAATCTTGAGGGGCATAAATAGGATAAGTAGACAAAGTCTTTTCCCTGGAGTGGAGCAGTCCAGAACTAGAGGGCATAGGTTTAGGGTGAGAGGGTAAAGGTATAAAAGACACCTACAGGGCAACATTTTCACGCAGAGGGTGGTGCGTGTATGGAATGAGCTGCCAGAGGAAGTGGTGGAGGCTGGTACAATTGCAACATTTAAAAGGCATCTGGATGCGTATATGAATAGGAAGGGTTTGGAGGGATATGGGCCGGGTGCTGGCAGGTGAGACTAGATTGGGTTGGGATATATGGGTCGGCATGGATGAGTTGGACTGAAGGGTCTGTTTCCATGCTGTACATCTCTATGACTCTATCTATCCGGTCTATCCTTTTCCATCACTATTTTAAAACTAATAGAATAATGGTCGCTAGCCCCAAAGTGCTTCCCCACTGCCCTGCCCTCAGTCACCTGCCCTGCATTATTTCCCAAGTGTAGGTCATATTTTGCTCCTTCTCTGGTAGGGACATCGACATACTGAATCAGAAATTTTTCTTATACATACTTAACAAATTCATCTCCATTCAAGCCCCTAACACTATGGCAATCCCAGTCTATGTTTGGAATGTTAAAATCCCCTATCATAACCACCCTGTTATAATTACAGATAACTGAGATCTCCTTACAAATTTATTTCTCAATTTCTTGCTGACTATTGGTCTATAGTACAATCTCAATAACGTGATCAGCCCTTTTCTATTTCTAAGTTCCACCCTAATAACATCCCTGGACATATTCCCAGGAATATCCTCCCTAAGTACATCTGTAATGTTGTCAAAAATGCCACTCCTCCTCCTCTCTTGCTCCCCTTTGTTCCTTCCAATGGCATCTATAGACTGGAATATTAAGCTGCCACATCTGCCCATCCCTGAGCCATGTTTCTGTAATTGCTATGATATCCCAGTCCCATGTTCCTGTCCATACCCTGAGTTCATCTGCCTTCCCTGTTAGCCCTCTTGCATCGAAATAAATGCAGTTTAATTTATCAGTCTTTTTTTTGTTCCTGCCTGCCTTGTCGGTTTGACTTACTGCTTTTCCCGATTCTACCAATCTCAGTCTGATCTCTTTCCTCACTGCCTCCTTAGGTCCCACCATCCCTGCCACACCCCTGCCCCTCCCCCAATGCCAATGAATCAGCATTCTCTTCCCATACAGTCTAAATGTTGTTCTCCTTTTATTTTGCTATTTGTCAATTGTCCTGATGAGTGCAAGGCAAAAAATGTCAACAAAATGGACCTTTTATTTTCCAGCAATGTTCTGTACAAGTAAACAAGATTTACAACTTAATTAAAGTGCAAGTGACTATGAGTTTTATCAAATAGTGAAAGTGCCAAAACATTATTGCAATGTTTTTGAGGCTCTATCATCACTGAGGTGATAATGAGTGGCTCTTGATACTCAATTACGCACTGTCTTAGTTTTATTCAAAGGAGGGGGTGTTGAAGACAATTGTCCATTTCTGTGGCCACAGAGGGCTGTTCTGTTAGTAAATAATATCTCTGCAGACTGCTATATCAAGGCTTCAAAGTTATGTTGAACTTTGCGTGATAATGCTTTCCTAATGAACTGAATCATTGTATCATTTTGATTTCAATCAATGCGTGAGCCTATTATTCATGTGTGTTGATATATGGGTCTTTATAAAGGATTTATTTTCCCCAAATTCATTAAAGTTTTGACGGTAAGTAATGTATTGCTCATTTCATGATACAGATAGTTGGAGTTTTAACGTTTGGGGTTAGCTTGGAGGAACAAATATCCAGTTCTTTGTATAAATAACACTTTAGGTTTGAAGCACTAGGAAGTTGATACACTTCACTAAGAACGTAAGGACTAGGAGGAGAAGTAGACCATTCAGCCCCTCGAGCCACTCCACCATTCAACACAATCATGGCTGATCTCATTTCAGCCTTGTCTCCACTTTCTCTACAACCCTTCACTAATCGAAAATCTGACTTTCTCCTATTTTAGATTTACTCAGCCATTAGCTGTAGACATTTCTGTTCAGACACAGATCTGGAGTAGGAGAGACTTGAACCTGGACTGCCTAGCCTTGAGATAGGGGCACTACCATTGCGCCACTAATTCACAAACTGTATGCTTTGAGTTTCCTTCCCCTCTGGAGGACCAAATTGTTACTGGCTTAGAACAGAGCAATCTCTCAATGTCAAACAGTGCGAGTGATGGTTGTGGGTGTCATAGCAGAGCTGAAATATGTTCATAAAGTTTGTGGGCTGTTCAGGATATGGCTGTCTGTTTAGAATACATCTCAAAATGAGGTTCCGCTCAAGTATCAGAAAATTTTGACAATTAAAGTATCAAACTTTTATTAGGACATTGGAAACCATCTGATTTTGACATTCAAACACTTATGTTGCAAAAGGGTTTGGGTAAATAGTTAATGAGGTGAGATGCAGTGAGAGATCTTGTTCAACTGTGCAGCGGAAATCCCTCCAAAAAACGCAAGACCAACTGGACATAGCACAACGCCATCAGGTTCAGCCCAGGCCTGTAGAATGTTTCCAGAATTGCAGAAATAGGCCATTGGGCTTGGCTGGCTCTCTGCAAGAGCAATTTAGCTCAAGGCGTAACCCTACCCCATCCTTGCAATCTAGCAAATGCTTTTCCTTCTGACGATTATTCAGTACCCTTTTGTAAGTCCCAATTAATTCTGCCTCCATAAGGCCTCCAGGGATTGTGTTCCAGATCCCTATGTTCTTCCCCGTGTCAACTTTTGCCAAACATGTTAAGTCAGTGTTTTCTGGTTCTCGTGTCAACCCAGTGGAAACAGTTTCTCTGTCATGAAAATACAAACCGTAAAGTGAATGATTGAAATGAGATTTTATGTACAGGCAGTTCTTCCATTATGTGATAGTTGTGTTCTTGTGCAACCCTACATGATAGCGAAATCATGCTTTGGAAACAGTACTTAAAATATTGGGGATGTAATCGCGTTACAGCCAACACACGTTTAAAAGTTTGCTCTTTAGAAACGGTGTCCCCAATTTGTCAATAGCATTACGACAAATTTGCGTTAACAAAACCCATGTTACAGCAGTGACCTGTAGTTAACTCTCCTTTTTCTTGTTCAGACTGTCATAATTTGCACAAAGTCTCTAACAACTGTTGTTTCTTACTGTGAAGAATCTACTGTAAGTTCTTTAGAACCTGATGACCATATGGCTTTTGAGAAAAAGAATGGAATTGGCAATCTTAAGTGAGATTAGTGCAAGTTTTTTTAGCGTTTTGCTGTTAAATCTGCCATTGCAATGTTTATTGGAAGTTAAAAGTTAGTTTTCAACATTGCAAAGAGAGATAAAACACATCAAGAGTACTGTATTGGCCGCCAGGAACACTCAGATACACTCAGATACACTAAGCTCATGAGCTTTTTTAAATGAGAAGTCTTTCTTTACCACTTTCTCTGGAAATGTTTGTACTGCTGCTCTCACTGTCATCATTGGGTTTTGTTGTTGGCAAGGAAGTGTTTACTTTATATTTTCTGAACAAACCTGTTCAGAGATGTATTACTCACCCCCGGCACAGATGGGACTCGAGCCCAGGCCTCTTGCCTCAGGAGTTAGGGACACTACCACCGCACCACAAGATCCTGAAGTATTTTCTAATTTTGTAAAAAATGAGAGAAGTGTTTTTTTAAAATTAATCTATTTTTCTAATCAACCTGTTCAAAGATGTTATTACAAACCTCTGGAGCAGATGGGACTTGAACCCTGGCCTCCTGGTACAGAGATAGGGAGACTACTACTATACCACAAGAGGGTCCACGACTGGGCAGTGTTTTGTTTTGGTGTTAGTCATTTCCATCTGGCTTTGTTCCCTGGAGAAAATACCTCCAGATATTTACTGAATCAACCTGTTCAAAAATGTTGTTATGCCTCTCTGAAGCAGGTGGGACTTGAATCTGGACCTCCTGGCCAAGAGGTAGGGATACTACCACAAGTGCGCATCCTGGCTGGGAAGTGTTAGGTCAATGAGATGATGGAGGTCAAATGCTAGGTGTTGTGGGTATGCCTAGTTGAGAGGTTATGTCCTTAGCCAGGAGATTATAATGGGGGTAAGGGGTGGAGGCTTTCTGGCTGCTGATGCAGTGATGTTCAAAGTTGGTTAAACATGAAACAAGGGTTAGAGTCCAACCAGATTACAGAGTAGCGTTCATTCCAAATGATGGTGGTGTAGTGACAGTGTCACTGAATAAGAAATCTGAAGGGCCAGGCTAATGCTATGGGGATCAGAAGTTCCAATCCCCCACAGCTGCTGCTGAGATTTAAACTCAATGAATAAATATCAGTCCTCTCTGCTCTAGCAGAGTGTAATAATATCTCTGAATAAATACTGAGATAAGGTTCCCATGTAACCGCCGTCAATTGTCATAAAAACCCAGCTGGTTCACTAATACTCTTTGGGGAGGGAGATCTGCTGTCATCCTTACCTGGTCTGGCCTACATGTGACTCCAGACCAACAGCAATGTGGGTCGCTCTTAACTGCCCCTTTGAGGTGGTCTAGCAAGCCCCTCAGTTCAAGGGCAATTAGGGATGGCCAGCAACACCCACATCTAATGAATAAATTCAGAGAAACAATTTCCTTAGAAGCAAAATGCAACTAGGATGTTACTTTCTGATCATATTTGGAAGGTGTTGTGATGCCACAGGGTCCCAGATATGGAGCAAGGCAGAATGAGGTGGTACTGAGAAACGGGATGAGCAGGATTCCTGTTGTAGTAGAATGGGAAAGATTAGGCAGTTTTTTAAAAGCCCATTCACAGAATGTGGGCATCGTTGGCTAGGCCACCATTTATTGCCGGTCCCTAAGTGCTCAGAGGGCAGTGAAATCAACTGTATTGTTTTGGTGTTAGTCACTGGACTGGAGTCACATGCAGGCCAGACCGGGTAAGGATGGCAGTTTCCTTCCTGAAAGAAAAGGAGTGAACCAGATGGGGTTTTTCTAACGATCAGCAATGGTGTCACGGTCATTGTTAGATCTTCATTCCAGATTTTATTGTTATTGAATTCAAATTCCAGCATCTACAGTGGCAGGATTCAAACGCAGGTCCCCAACATCGCCTGGGTCTCTGGATTAATAATCCAGTGACAATACCACTAGAACATTGCCTCCCCTCAGTGAAGTGTGGAAGACAATTGCAGATAAAGTAGGAGATAGAAGTCAGTGAAGTAGAGGAGAAGGCCATAGAAGAAGTGTCACACACGGAGGAGAGAGAATGAAGAATTGTTAAAAATATTGTATGTTGGGAATGGACACAGCCAGGGTGCTGGGGAATACAATGTGGAGCTGGAACCTTTGTTCCATTTCATTCCCTGTTTTTACTGATGATCCCTCCAATAACATTATTTGGAGATGCCGGTGTTGGGCTGGGGTGTACAAAGTTAAAAATCACACAACACCAGGTTATAGTCCAACAGGTTTAATTGGATGCACTGGCTTTCGGAGCGACGCTCCTTCATCAGGTGGTAGTGGAGTATGCAAATGTAAGACACAGAATTTATAGCAAATGTGCTATATATTCTGTGTCTTACAATTGTATACTCCACAACCACCTGATGAAGGAGCGTCGCTCCGAAAGCTAGTGCATCCAATTAAACCTGTTGGACTATAATCCAATAACATTGTGCTTCTTACACCTGATAATCTCAGGCAATGAAAGAATAGTTTGATCTGATTTCTGGAAGAGTGGTCCTGATGATCAGATAGTCTTTTCCCACTCTGGACCTTGTGTTAATCCCTAGCTCAGTATTGATGGCTATTGGCAAACAGAGTACCTGTTTTCTCATGACCTCTGACTTTAATGGTATGCTGGTCCCCAGAAAGATAATGCACTTTCCACTATTATTATACATTTTCAAATCCAGTTGAACCTTTTTGGAGGTGGCTGAAAGGCAGGCATTGCAAAGAAGGCTGGAAGCATCTTGCCAGGCAAAGAGTGAGGCACTGCGAAGCCATTTATCTCTGTCCTGTCTCTTTGCAGGACTAAACAATGCGTTTTGAAAGAGACTTCCTGCGTATATTATCTCAGCTGGAGAATGACATGTGACACTGGAAGCTTTATTGTTTTAAAATAAATGTTGGACTTGCGAACGAAGCTCTGACCATTCCATGAATTTTGCAATCATTGGAACCAGTTGAAATCACACCCCTTCATTGCATTTAAAAGGCTGGTGCTGCAAATCCATTCTAGTGCCTGCTAATGCTTATTATTCAGTGTCAGGGAACAGACCCATTTCTCAATTTTATTGTTAAATCAACCTTTTTAAGGTCACGACTGGGTCTGCAAAATACCCAGACGTTTTGTGATATCCTATTAGTGAGCTCCTGCACTGTGGGTCCAGGCACTGACTCTCCATTGTTATTCCGTGCACAGCAGCCTCTTACTGCAGCTTTGATTTTTCAGACTGAGTCAGTAACGTAATGAAACTGAACATGGTTTATGTAAACAATCCACATAGAGGAACGTTTGCGTGTAACAGGAAATTACAAAGCTTCGGCTTGTTCTAGTCATGTTTTACGTCAGCCAGCGCTACAATATTTTAGGGGCTTTTTTTGGCCATAATGATGCTTCACAGACTCACAGAACAGTTAGAACGCAGAAGGAGGCTGTTCAGCCCATCCTATCTGCATTGGCTCTTCAAACAAATATCATTATCTAATGCGTATTCCCTGTCTTTTCTCCATATCCTTGTAAGGGCGGAAATGTGGACAAGGCGGGTTCAATTGAGGCATTCAAGAAGGGTATTGGATGGTTATTTGGATAGAAACATCCTTGTCCACTATTTCTATTCAAATAACCATCCAATGTCCCTCTCGAATGTCTCAATTGAACCTGCCTCCCCCACATTTCCAGGCAGTGCATTCTGGACCCCAACTATTTACTGCATGAAAACGTTTTTCCTCCCATCACTCTCACTCCATTTGCGCATCACTTTAAATCCATGCCCCTCTGGTTCCTTTTACAAACAGGAACAGTTTCTCCCTATCTGCTGTATCCAGCCTGTTGATGATTTTAAAAACCTCTTGTCAAATATCCCCTCAGTCTTCTGCTCTCCACGGAGTCGAGAGTGTGGCGCTGGAAAAGTGCAGCTGGTCAGGCAGCAACCGAGGAGCAGGAGAGTCGACAGTTCGAGCTTAATCCCTTCATCTCGCATCTGCAATCCTTCTTTCTCTCTTGTCTCCAAGGAGAGAAGTTTCAACATCTTTAATCTATCTTCATATCCACCATTCCTCACCTCCAGGCCCAATCTTGTAAATTGGTTCTGCCCTCTGCCAAATATATTCGCATCTTTCCTATAATGTACTCAATCCTCCAGCTGAGGTCTAACAAATGTCTTGTACAAGTTCAAAGCACCCCTTTGCTGTTGTACTCTATGTCTCTATTAATAAATCTAAGGATACTCTATGCTTTATTTACTGCTCTCTCCATCTCCCTTACCACCTTCAATGTTCTGTGCACATATACATCCTGATCCCTCTGCTCCTATACCCTTTTGGAATTGTACCCCCTATTTCATATTGTCTTTCAATATTTTCCTATCAAAGTGCACCACCTGACACTTACCCATATTAATCCTCATTTGCCACCTCTCCACTCTCTCCACCAACTTGTCATTGTCCTTTTGGAGTTCCACACTTTCCTTCTCATAGATTACAATTCTTCCAAACTTTGTGTCATCTGAAAACTTTGAAATTGTCCCCTGCATACCAAGATCCAGATCATTAATATATATCACGAAAAGCAGGGGTTGCGATACCAACCACTGCTGCACTCCACTACCCAAAACGTTGACATCTCCACCTCCTGACACTGCCTGGCTTGCTGTGTCCTTCCAGCCTCCTGACTGTCCACCTTGCACTCCACTACAAACCTTGCTGATAAATATCCATTGACTCTCAGTTTCCTCTCACTCAGGCAAGTTTATATCCATGTTGCTACTGTCCATTTTATACTGTGAGCTGGAACTTCCCTCACAAACCTGTTCAAATGCCTTCTGGAAATCCATTCTTCTGGCACCAAGTACTGGAGCTAAGTGAATGATATAGCAGTTGTAGAGTCCTGGCTGTGGGGTGAAATCAGTGAGGTTCAGGGAACTCTTACTGCCTTGATGAATGGTGTGGGAAGTGGTATGCAATTACTTGTTAATAAATGTGAGGCCAGCTGAGTAGACATCAGCAGATATAAGCACAGACCACAATTATACCATGACAGAGGTGAAGACTTGAAGATCCTGCATATGCAGTCAATTAGAAGTTTAATGGCCAGATTATTTTAAAAACAAAAATGTTGTTTGTGGGATGTGGGTACAATTAACAACAGTTTTATTATTTTAGAGTATGACCCCTCCTTCCTCCTATTACATTCCTCACACCTTTAGAATGTTTCAGCTTCCTGAAGAAGTCACTGGACTTGAAACATTAGCTTCTTTTCACAGATGGTGCCAGACCCACTGAATTTCTCTTGCAATTTCTTAAACCCTGTAAGATACAGAAAGATACCGATATATCCTATAACATACATGGTTCAGGTCCTCAAAGGATTACCTAAATGATTAAGGATAATAGGTACTTCAGCATGTGTAATGTCAGAGCAGAGTCATTTCGATATATCAATTCCATTTTAACCTTCTTTTAATCCCTGGTAAAATACTCCTGTTATGCTGAGTTTGCCAATATATAATTGTTACTTGCTTGTGTGACTTTAACATAATTACTTAGTTATTGCATTTTTCTGCTGTAAGTTTGACTGAAATACAGACTCATGGCGGTAACATATTTCTTGAATAAAATCCTCATTATTAATTATTTGCAGAGACAAACCTGTGGATATTGCATTACAGCATGGCATTTTGACATCTATTTAATTATTGCAATATAATGTTTACATAATTTCCTTGAGAACTTGAGTCAATGTGACACAGCAAATAAATTTAAAATGAACTGGGCCAATTCCTGGAACATATTGGACCTTATTGAAATTTTTAAAGTTAAGAGATTGGGATTTTGAAAGTATTTAACTTTTTTATTTATTCTTCAGATGTAGGCATCACCAACTGGGCCAAAATCTATTGCTCATTCCCAATTGTCCTTTAGCTGAGCTGCCTTCTTTTTTAATGATGTGAAGGAGCTGGTATTGGACTGGGGTATACAAAATTAAAAATCACACAACACCAGATTATAGTCCACCAGGTTTAATTGGAAGCACTAGCTTTCAGAGCACTATCACCTGACGAAGGAACAGCACTCTGAAAGCTAGTGCTTCCAAATAAACCTGTTGGAATATAACCTGATATTGTGTAATTTTTAACTTTCTTTTTTATTGCCCAGAGGGCAGTTAAGAGTCAACCACATTGCTGTGGGTCTGGAGTCACATGTAGTCCAGACCAGGTAAGGATGGCAGTTTCCTTCCTAAAGGGCATTAGTGAGCTGGATGGGTTTCCCCCAGCAATTGATAATGGATTCATGGTCATCACTTGACTCTTAATTCCAAGTTTTATTGAATTCTGGTAGGATTCAAGCCTGAGTCCCCTGGGTTTCTGGATTAACAGTTGAGCAATAATACCACTAAACCATCACCTCATCTGAACTACTGAAGTTCACATGCTGTAGGTAGCCCCATGATGCTGTTAGGGAGGGAGTTCCAGGACTTTGACCCAGTGACAGTGAAGGAGCAGCAACTATTTCCAAGTCAGGATGGTGACCGGCTTGGAGGGGAACTTGCATAGATGATGGAATATTTGTGCACCCTATTCCTGCTGTTCGTTATTGAATTATCCATCCTTATTCAAGGCTGGAAGTGGCAGCTATGCAGAGCTTAGGTTTGCTCCGTCGATTGTGGAATCGCTTAGTTCTGTGCTATAATTCCAAGTGATGGCTCTATTGGACGAATCAGATCCCAGACTGAAATTGGCTTCATAGTCCTATTAATATTTTTGTTCAACTTCGAGGTGGTATTGCGATGTGCCTGTTGTTTTTGTTCTTATAGATGGCAGTGGTCATGGATTTGCAAGATGTTGTCTCAAGAGTCCTTGGTGAATTCTTGCAGTGCACCTTGTAGATGGTTTACAACTGTGCATTGGTGGTGGATGGAGTGAATGTCGAAGTTGTTAGAATCAAGTAAGCTATTTATTTCCTGGGTGATAGTGAGTGTCCTGTGTTTTGTTGAAGAATCAAGGACTGAAGCTTAGATTCTCTCTCGCTGGAGGTGGAATCTTGATGATATTGAACATTGTGCAACCATCAGCAAAGATCCCCACTGCTGATCTTATAATGAACAGAAAAACATTAATGAAGCAGTTGAAGTTGGCAGGGCATGGAGCACTCTCCTGAGAAATTCTTGCAGAGATATTCTGAAGCTGAGATCATTGATCTTCAGGAACCACAACCATCTTCCTTTGTGCTAGCTATGACTCCAACCAGATGAGAGTGTTCTCCTGTTTCCCATAGACTCCAGTTTTGCTTGGGCTTCACAATGCTGCACTCAGTCAAATGTAGCCTTATTGTCAAGAATAGTGACCTCACATTCTCCTCTTGAGTTCATCTCCTGTGTCCATGTTTGGACAAAGGCTGTAATGAGGTCAGGAGTTGAGTGCCCCTGGTGGAACCCAACCTGGGAGTCACTGAGTAGATTATTGTTGAGTAAATGCCACTTGGTAGCACTGTTGATTGCACCCTCCATCATTTTCCTGATGATTGAGAATAGACTAATTGGACAATAACTCAAGGGTTGAATTTGTCTTGCTATTTGTAGGCAAGATAACCTTTCCTTGGTTGATTAGGTGCCAGCACTGTAACTATGCTGGAAGCACTTGGCTGGAGTGCAAGTCTTCAGTACTATTACTGGAATGTTGCCAGAGCCCATATCCTTTGCAGAATCCAGTGCTTTATAATATTAATTAAATTGGCCGAAGACTGGTATCTGCAATGCTGGGGCCCTGAGGAGGAGGTTTGCACTGTCCACTTGGCTGTTTCAGCCTTGTCTTTAGCACTTCTCAGCATTAAGAATGGAATATTTGTGCACCCTCTTCCTTCTGTTCATTATTGAATTATCGACCCTTATTGCTGACTAAATGTGGCAGGTATGCAGAGCTTAGGTTTGCTCTGTTGATTGCTTAGTTCTGTGCTGTAATTCCAACTGATGGCTTTATTGGGCAAACTAGATCCCAGAATGAAATTAGCTTCATAGCCCTATTAATATCTTGTTTCAATTTGTTAGCATGGTGTTTAGTCACAAAAGGTGCAGATCCTTTTTCAAGACTTGGGCAACATCCAGCCCTGGACCAATTACTGGAGAGTACCATTTGTGCCATACAATTGCCAGGGTATTACCATCTCCAACAAAAGAGAATCTAACCATTTTCCTCGAATGTCTGATGCTGAATGTCCCACCACCAACATCCTGGGGGTTATCATTGATCAGAGACTGAATTGTATCATCTATACAAATGGGCAAAAGTGTGGCCTGCAGATGCGGAGATTAGAGTTGAGAGTGTGATGCTGGAAAAGCATGGCAGGTCAGGCAGCATCCGAAGAGCAGGAGAATCGATATTTTGGGCAAAAGCCCTTCATTAGGAATGAGCCCTCTACACAGCTGAAGCCAAGCTCCAAGTTGAGGGCACCTCCTCCTACCGCCTCCTTGACCATGAGCTCACCCCCCATCACCAAACCATCATCTCACAGACCATACACAACCTCATCACCTCAGGGGATCTCCCACCCACAGCTTCCAACCTCATAGTTTGAGAACCCCACGCCGCCCGGTTCTACCTCTTACACAAGATCCACAAGCCTGACTACCTCGGCCTTCCTATCGTCACGGCCTGCTCCTGCCCCACCAAATTCATCTTCACATACCTTGGTACTGTCCTATCTCTTCCTGGTCCAGGAAAGCCCCACATACATTCGGGATACCATCCACACCTTCCACCTCCTCCAAGACTTCCATTTCCCTGGCCCGCAACACCTCATCTTCACCATGGACATCTAATCCCCCTACACCTACATCTGCCATGACTTAGGGCCTCCAAACCCCCCATTTCTTCCTCTCCCAATGTCCCTACCAGTATCCTTCCACAGGCACTCTTATTCATTGGCTGAACTGGTCCTCACCCTCAATAATTTCTCCCTTGAATCCTTCCTCCAGATGAAAGAGGTAGCCATGGACACCCGCATGGGCCCCAGTTGTGCCTGTCTCTTTGTCAGCTATGTACAACGATCCATCTTCCGCAATTAGACTGGCACCACTCCCCACCTCTTCCTCTGCTACATTGATGACTGCATCGGTGCCACCTCGTGCTCTCAAGAGGAGGTTGAACAGTTCAATATCTTTGCCAACACATTCCACCCCAACCTCAAATTCACCTGGACTATCTCAGACACTTCCCTCCCTTTCTGGACCTGTCCATCTCCATCACCGGGGAACAACTCAACACTAACATCTTCTACAAACCTACCGATGCCCATTGCTACCTGGACTGCACCTCCTCTCACTCTGCCTCCTGTAAAAATGCTATACCTTATTCCCAATTCCTCCATTGCTGCCACATCTGCTCCCAGGAGGAGCGGTTCCAACACAGAACACACCTCTTCTTTAAAGACTGCAATTTCCCCTCCCACGTGGTTGATGATGCACTCTAGCGCATTCATCCACTTCCTGCACCTCGGCTCTCAAACCCCACCCCTCCAACCGCAACAAGGACAGAACCCCCTGGTCCTCACTTCCACCCCACCAACCTCTATATACATCACATCATCCACACAAATGGTTAGGGGAAAAGGACTTTCCAGATGCTCCTGATCTGCCAAAGCACCTCACTAACAATAAGACCCAGTTCAGGGGCGTGATGGGATACTCCTCACTAACGACAAGACACAGATCAGGGTGTGATGGGATACTCCCCACTAATGACATGACCCAGGTCAGGGTGTGTGATGGGATACTCCCCACTAATGACAAGACACAGGTCAGGGGTGTGATGGGATACTCCCCACTAATGACAAGACACAGGTCAGGGTGTGTGATGGGATACTCCCCACTAATGACAAGACACAGGTCAGGGGTGTGATGGGATACTCCCCACTAATGACATGACCCAGGTCAGGGTGTGATGGGACACTCCCACTAATGACATGACCCAGGTCAGGGTGTGTGATGGGATACTCCCCACTAATGACAAGACACAGGTCAGGATGTGATGGGATACTCCCACTAATGACATGACCCAGGTCAGGGTGGGTGATGGGATACTCCCCACTAATGACATGACCCAGGCCAGGGGTGTGATGGGATACTCCCCACTAATGACATGACCCAGGTCAGGGTGTGTGATGGGATACTCCCCACTAATGACAAGATCCAGGTCAGGGTGTGTGATGGGATACTCCCCACTAATGACAAGACACAGGTCAGGGTGTGTGATGGGATACTCCCCACTAAAGACAGGACCCAGGCCAGGGGTGTGATGGGATACTCCCCACTAATGACATGACCCAGGCCAGGGGTGTGATGGGATACTTCCCACTAATGACATGACCCAGGTTAGGGTGTGTGATGGGATACTCCCCACTAATGACATGACCCAGGCCAGGGGTGTGATGGGATACTCCCCACTAATGACATGACCCAGGTCAGGGTGTGTGATGGGATACTCCCCACTAATGACAAGACCCAGGCCAGGGGTGTGATGGGATACTCCCCACTAATGACAAGACCCAGGTCAGGGTGGGTGATGGGATACTCCCCACTAATGACATGACCCAGGCCAGGGTGGGTGATGGGATACTCCCCACTAATGACATGACCCAGGCCAGGGGTGTGATGGGATACTCCCCACTAATGACATGACCCAGGTCAGGGTGTGTGATGGGATACTCCCCACTAATGACAAGATCCAGGTCAGGGTGTGTGATGGGATACTCCCCACTAATGACAAGACCCAGGCCAGGGGTGTGATGGGATACTCCCCACTAATGACATGACACAGGTCAGGGTGTGATGGGATACTCCCACTAATGACATGACCCAGGTCAGGGGTGTGATGGGATACTCCCCACTAATGACAAGACACAGGTCAGGATGTGTGATGGGATACTCCCACTAATGACATGACCCAGGCCAGGGGTGTGATGGGATACTCCCCACTAATGACATGACCCAGGCCAGGGGTGTGATGGGATACTCCCCACTAATGACATGACCCAGGTCAGGGTGTGTGATGGGATACTCCCCCCTAATGACAAGATACAGGTCAGGGTGTGTGATGGGATACTCCCCACTAAAGACATGACCCAGGCCAGGGGTGTGATGGGATACTCCCCACTAATGACATGACCCAAGCCAGGGGTGTGATGGGATACTCCCCACTAATGACATGACCCAGGTTAGGGTGTGTGATGGGATACTCCCCACTAATGACATGACCCAGGCCAGGGGTGTGATGGGATACTCCCCACTAATGACATGACCCAGGTCAGGGTGTGTGATGGGATACTCCCCACTAATGACATGACCCAAGCCAGGGGTGTGATGGGATACTCCCCACTAATGACATGACCCAGGTTAGGGTGTGTGATGGGATACTCCCCACTAAAGACATGACCCAGGCCAGGGGTGTGATGGGATACTCCCCACTAATGACATGACCCAGTTCAGGGTGGGTGATGGGATACTCCCCACTAATGACATGACCCAGTTCAGGGTGGGTGATGGGATACTCCCCACTAATGACAAGATCCAGGTCAGGGTGTGTGATGGGATACTCCCCACTAATGACATGACCCAGGCCAGGGGTGTGATGGGATACTCCCCATTAATGACATGACCCAGGCCAGGGGTGTGATGGGATACTGCCCACTAATGACAGGATCCAGGTTAGGGTGTGTGATGGGATACTCCCCACTAAGGACAAGACCCAGGTCAGGGTGTGTGATGGGATACTCCCACTAATGACATGACCCAGGCCAGGGGTGTGATGGGATACTCCCCACTAATGACATGACCCAGGCCAGGGGTGTGATGGGATACTCCCCACTAATGACATGACCCAGGCCAGGGGTGTGATGGGATACTCCCCACTAATGACAAGACACAGGTCAGGGTGTGTGATGGGATACTCCCCACTAAAGACATGACCCAGGTCAGGGTGTGTGATGGGATACTCCCCACTAATGACAAGACCCAGGCCAGGGGTGTGATGGATTACTCCCCACTAATGACATGACCCAGGTCAGGGTGGGTGATGGGATACTCCCCACTAATGACATGACCCAGGTCAGGGTGTGTGATGGGATACTCCCCACTAATGACAAGATCCAGGTCAGGGTGTGTGATGGGATACTCCCCATTAATGACAAGACCCAGGCCAGGGGTGTGATGGGATACTCCCCACTAATGACATGACACAGGTCAGGATGTGATGGGATACTCCCACTAATGACATGACCCAGGTCAGGGGTGTGATGGGATACTCCCCACTAATGACAAGACCCAGGCCAGGGGTGTGATGGGATACTCCCCACTAATGACATGACACAGGTCAGGGTGTGATGGGATACTCCCCACTAATGACATGACCCAGGTCAGGGTGGGTGATGGGATACTCTCCACTAATGACATGACCCAGGTCAGGGTGTGTGATGGGATACTCCCCACTAATGACAAGACCCAGGCCAGGGGTGTGATGGGATACTCCCCACTAATGACATGACCCAGGTCAGGGCGTGTGATGGGATACTCCCCACTAATGACATGACCCAGGCCAGGGGTGTGATGAGATACTCCCCACTAATGACAAGACACAGGTCAGGATGTGATGGGATACTCCCACTAATGACATGACCCAGGTCAGGGGTGTGATGGGATACTCCCCACTAATGACAAGACCCAGGCCAGGGGTGTGATGGGATACTCCCCACTAATGACATGGCACAGGTCAGGGTGTGATGGGATACTCCCACTAATGACATGACCCAGATCAGGCTGTGTGATGGGATACTCCCCACTAATGACAAGACACAGGTCAGGATGTGATGGGATACTCTCACTAATGACATGACCCACGTCAGGGGTGTGATGGGATACTCCCCACTAATGACAAGACCCAGGCCAGGGGTGTGATGGGATACTCCCCACTAATGACAAGACCCAGGCCAGGGGTGTGATGAGATACTCCCCACTAATGACAAGACACAGGTCAGGATGTGATGGGATACTCCCACAAATGACATGACCCAGGTCAGGGGTGTGATGGGATACTCCCCACTAATGACAAGACCCAGGCCAGGGGTGTGATGGGATACTCCCCACTAATGACATGACCCAGGCCAGGGGTGTGATGGGATACTCCCCACTAATGACATGACCCAGGTCAGGGTGTGTGATGGGATACTCCCCACTAATGACAAGACACAGGTCAGGGTGTGTGATGGGATACTCCCCACTAAAGACATGACCCAGGCCAGGGGTGTGATGGGATACTCCCCACTAATGACATGACCCAGGTCAGGGTGTGTGATGGGATACTCCCCACTAATGACAAGACACAGGTCAGGGTGTGTGATGGGATACTCCCCACTAAAGACATGACCCAGGCCAGGGGTGTGATGGGATACTCCCCACTAATGACATGACCCAGGTCAGGGGTGTGATGGGATACTCCCCACTAATGACATGACCCAGGTTAGGGTGTGTGATGGGATACTCCCCACTAATGACATGACCCAGGTTAGGGTGTGTGATGGGATACTCCCCACTAATGACATGACCCAGGTCAGGGTGTGTGATGGGATACTCCCCACTAATGACAAGACCCAGGCCAGGGGTGTGATGGGATACTCCCCACTAATGACAAGACACAGGTCAGGGGTGTAATGGGATACTCCCCACTTGCCCAGATTAGTGCAACTTCAACCACATTCAAAACATTTGACACCGGTTAGGACAAAACAGCCCATTTGATTGGCACCCCATCCAGCACCTTCAACATTCACTGCATTCACCCCGACACACTGGCAGAATGTGTACCATCTACAATGTGCACTGCAATAACTCATCAAGACTCCTACCAGGGCACCTTCCCAACTCCTGAACTCTTTCCACCTAGGAGGACATGGACAGTCGACACATGGGAGCAAGACAACCTACAAGTTCCCTTCCAAATTACACACAATCTGATTTGAAATGTATTTGAAAATCACACAACAACAGGTTATAGTTCAGCAGGTTTATTTGGAAGTACTAGCTTTTGGAGCTAGTACCTGATGAAGAAGCAGCACTCTGAAAACTAGTGTTTTTTGTTGGACTGTAGCCTGGTGTTGTGTGATTTTTAACTTTGTCCAACCCAGTCCAACACCGGCTCCTCCACATCTTGAAATATATCACCGTTGCCATTCCTTTATTGTCATTGAGCCATTATCCTGGCTCTCTCTTGCAAACAGCACATTGCGTGTCCCTACACCACAATAATTCCAATGGTTTAAGAAGGCAAGTCACTAACATCTTCTCCAGGGTAATTAGGGATGTGTTATAAATGTTGGCCTAACCAATGATGCTAACATTGTGGATCCCCTGGCTGGGTTGTATTGGTAGAATGGGCGATGTGCCAGGCTGTGGGGTTACATACAGATTGTGTTTGAATACAATTTGGGTGCTGATGGCCCATGGTCTCTCATGGATACCCAGTCTTGAGTTGCTAGATCTGTTTGAAATCTCTCCCGTTTAGCATGGTGATAGTGCTACACAATATGGCAGAGATTTGGAGATGCCGGTGTTGGACTGGGGTGTACAAAGTTAAAAATCACACAACACCAGGTTATAGTCCAACAGGTTTACGCTGCAAGACGTGTCAGATTGTGGACATAGATACCACTATTACGCGTGGGAATACCTCCCACCTTGTACATGGCAGGTACTCACGTGACTCACCAATGTTGTCTATCTTATACGTTGCAGGCAAGGATGCCCGGAGGCATGGTACATTGGGGAAACCGAGTAAAGGCTACAACAACGGATGAATGGGCACCGCATAACAATCAACAGACAGGAGGGTTCCCTCACAGTTGAGGAACACTTCAATGGTCCAGGACATTCAGCCTCCAACCTTCGGGTGACCATCCTCCAAGGTGGACTTCGGGACAGGCAGCAGAGAAAAGTGGCTGAGCAGAGGCTGATAGCCAAGTTCGGTACCCATAGGGAGGGCCTCAACCAGGACCTTGGGTTCATATCACATTACAGGTGATCACCATTGCACTATACACACACACAGATATTCTTACACGCACACACACACTCTCACATATACACGGACACAGGTACACACAGATGTGCACACAGACACCCACACACACCCTTTTAGACACACACTCTCCCACACTTACACATGCACCCCCTCACAGACCTAAGACACTCTGCACTCACTACACACACACACACACACACACTTTCTCACACTCACAACCCCCACCCCAGACAGACACACACACACAGACAAACAAAGACCCACATGCACACATATATTTTGTGTGGTGAATTTGTACTTGCAGAGTTACATTGCACTTTGCTCAAAAACTGCATACATTCATGTAGAACTCTGAGCTCAAAAACTGCATGAATTTATGTAAGACTCTGTTATCTCACTTTTTAGATTAGAATCAATCTAAACATCAGGTCATAGACAGAGAACACAGGGGGCTAACACCTTCAACATATTGTCTAGCTATCACCATTGTTAACAGCTAACCCGAGAATGCAACTTTAAAGAAAGGGTTTTGTGATTTACACATGAAAGAAGTGAAACTATCACTGTATTCTAACAGATGAAAGGCTTAACAGACAATCAATTTTTCAATGTATAATTTCAGTTACATCACACTGCAAATTTTTGCAATAAATTCTGTGTTACGATCGAGCCCTCCACAATCACCTGATGAAGGAGCGTCGCTCCGAAAGCTAGTGTGCTTCCAATTAAACCTGTTGGACTATAACCTGGTGTTGTGTGATTTTTAAATATGGCAGAGGACATCCTCAAAGTGAAGGCAAGGCCCTGACTTTACAAGGACTGTGTGATGGTCATACTTAATAATACAATTGGTCCCCAACTTACGAACATCCAACTTCTGAACATTCAAACTTACAAACGAGATCCCACTTAAATTTTAAGGATGCGCCATACGAACATTCAATTGTACTTACAAATGGATATTTTATATTGTACTGGATTGTGTTGCAATTTGCTTACAAATTGAGCATACTCGGGAACAGAACCCAGAGATTGTACTGTCAGGAATAGATGCATGGACCACAGGTAGATCGATGAATTGAGGATGATTTGATGGCGAGCTCTATTAGATTTTCCCTCATGTTGATTCCCTCACTATCTGTTGCTATTCCAGTCTAGCAGCTACGTCCTTTAGGGATCAGCCAGCTCAGCTAGAATTGGAGCTACCGAGAACTCCTGCTGATGGATATTGAGATTCTTCCACGCAGGGGAACTTCTAGGCTGTTGCCACTCTCTGTGCTTCCTCCAAATGGCATTCAATATCGAGAAGTACAGATCCATCATCTCGATGGATGGGTGGTAATCAACAGGAGGTTTCCTTACCCATGTTTGGCAAAATGGCATGAAACTTCATGAGGTCCTCAATCCAATTTTCCTAACTTCCAAATGGATCATTGTAAAATTCTTGATCCTTTATCTAATTTCTACCGGTTAAGAAAATGTAACTGAGCTCAAGACTGTAAGTGGAATTATATTCCCATTCCGTGTCAGTATATAATGTTATGCTGAGATGCACTGGAACAAACCTGGTTCTAAAAACAAAGTGAAATCACAGTAAGACAGTTCGGTTTGATGACAGAGCATTTGAGTTTGCTGCCCATCACCACACAGTCTAAATAAACTCTTTGTAAATGGATGCCTTATGTTTCAGACAATGTGCACCCATTTCATTGTCCTAAGTGGGAAAAAAATCTGATTCAGTATCATGTGATTTGCCTGACTGATGGATAATTCCCAGTTAAAAAATAACTTTACAAATATACTCTCCTTAAGACTGAAAAAATGTAATTATAGTTTACTTAGTAACCTAGTTGAGCAAAAATGTGCTATTCCTTAAAACCAGATCCTATAAGTGTTTCTGGCAAATATACAGCCGCCCAGCACTGCAACCAATAGTCGTCTCTGTTTACTTTGCAACTGCAAAATTGCTTTGGACTGTACAATCAGCCTTTGGAGACTGCCACTCACAGTAAGTCTGAATTCAATGCTCTATAGCAATTCTCTAATTGATGACTTATAGGCCTAAGGAATTTTTGTTGTTGTTAAAAAATTACGTGACTGAAATCAGGTTTCCCCACGCTCTGTGTGATGCAAGTCAGCTTTACCCAACATCTGGAAATCAGTGCCACAAGCAGCAGAGATTTTGTTAACTTGCTTATAGCCAATAGCAGCTGTGCATCTTGCAGGATTGATTTTAGCCCTTAAAATCAGAACGCATAAAACAAATTTGGCAGAAATTTCACAGAATTAGATGCATTTTGGACAGATTAGTAATTTCCTGCAGAGAAAATCCAGAAAACTTTAAATAGAGAGTGCTGGAGAAACACAGCAGGTCTGGCAACATCTGTGGAGAGAAAGCAGAATTAACATTTCGGGTCCAGTGACCCTTCATCATAACCCAAAATGGAAACTCTGATTTCTCTCCACAGATGCTGCCAGACCTGCTGAGTTTTTCCAGCAATTTCTGTTCTTGTTCCATCTTTAGTCTGTTAAGTGTAGACGTTCTGCAAATCCCTATCGCAATGTTTTGTAGCTTCTTCCTTCAGCTAACTTGAACCAGCCCAAATCCCAAATATTAAAACCCCTGAAATGTTCTCTCAATCATTGGCATGGATAAAGAAATTGAACTCAGCAAGATGAACACCACCTGAGGACTGATAGGCAGAAACTCACTAATGAAGTATGTATGAATGTGCATCTTAGCCGCATTGCATTGGTTAAAAACCTAGGCTCTCTTTTTTAACTCATCATTTTTATTTTGCATTAGCACATGCTTAGCTTTGGCAACTCTAACTCTTTGGAACACAATGCAATGATATATTCAAATTAAGCATTGGTAAAATTTCAGGGTATTGCTTCATTTGCCGGAACACTGTGTACCATGTTGGAAATGATTTAATGCAATTATTTTCTCAATTTCCTTGAAAGGCACAGCCAGTGAACTTCTAGATGCAAAATAACATCAAGCCTAAGTCTCAATCTGTTTTGATGTCACACATTGTGATCTGGTCCACATTAGGATACATGAATGGTCAATTTTAATATAAGGGAACTAACCACTTCCGTGTTCTACCTCCAGTTCCTCTCTTTGCATCAAACACTGAAAGAGGCACATTTGAAGTCAAGAGGAAGTGGAATATACTGTACTGACAGTAGGTAATGTGGAGGGTACCTGCTATCAATGCTATCCTTCCCGTTTTTTCTTCATCGTTTCACCAACTCTATATTTGATTGTCATTTAACATTAGGATCATCCTGTGTAAACTTGCTCTACTGTCTGTTTCTCATGTAAGGATCAGTGAGTGAATTAAAGGTTGTAGCGGTCAGGAAAGGGCAGTTTGGATGATGTTCCCTTTCTCATGTTGGAGGTTTGGAGGCTAGATTTTGTGCCTCTATCCTGTTCCATACGGATGAGGAGTTGAACCTGAGCTGCTTCTGGTCTGTGTGCAGCAGGTGTGTCCCACTGTTGCTTTTTGTTAGTACTCAGTGTGAGGTTTGCCTCCAACAGGTTGTATTACCTGACATAGCAATGCTTGTTATCTCCCGTAACATAAGAAACTGAGTATAAATTTTGTGGTATTGAAGAATCCGAAAGACTTTCATTAAATAGAACAACGATAAACAAACTCAGATGAAGGGCTTTTGCCCGAAACGTCGATTTTGCTGTAGCTCCTCGGATGCTGCCTGAACTGCTGTGCTCTTCCAGCACCATTGATCCAGAATCAGATATATAAGTGTCTGGGCTAATATTGTATGAAGCTATTACATTACAACAGAGGAATAGGCTTCCTGTGGAGTGTCATGATTGAAGTGATTCAAGGTAAAATGGAGTATGAGATCTTAGCACACTCAAGACATATGCTGTGATACAGAGATTATCTCATGTGCATGTCTCTTAAAGTATGGAGTCATAGAGTTCAAGAGATGGACAGCAAGGAAGCAGACCCTTCAGTCCAACTTATCCATGCTGATCAGATATCCGAAATTAATCAAGTCCCATTTGCCAGCATTTGACCCATTTCCCTCTAAAGTCTTCCTATTCACATACACATCCAGATGTCTTTAAAATGTTATAATTGTACCAGCCTCCCCCACTTCCTTTGGCAGCTCATTTCATACACGTACCACCCTCTGTGTGAATAAGTTACCCCCTTAGGTTAACGTTCCTTGTCATGTTAAACCTGTGCCCTCTAATTCTGAACTCCCCCACCCTGGGGAAAAGACTTTGTCTATTTACCCTATCCATGCCCCTCATAAGTTTTTAAACCTCTACAAGGTCACCCCTCAGTCTCTGATGCTTCAGAGAAAACAGCCCCAGCCTATCCAGCCTCTCCCTTTGGCTCGAATCCTCCAAACTGGGCAACAACCTCATAAATCATTTGAGAACCTTTTTGAGTTTTCCAACATGCAGACATAGAGTCATAGAGATATGCAGCATGGAAACAGACCCTTCGGTCCAACCCGTCCATGCCGACCAGATATCCCAACCCAATCTAGTCCCACCTGCCAGCACTCGGCCCATATCCCTCCAAACCCTTCCTATTCATATACCCATCCAAATTCCTCTTAAATGTTGCAATTGTACCAACCTCCACCACTTCCTCTGGCAGCTCATTCCATACCCTTACCACCCTCTGTGTAAAAAAGTTGCCCCTTAGGTCTCTTTTATCTTTCCCCTTTCACCCTAAACCTATGCCCTCTAGTTCTAGACTTCACGACCCCAGGGAAAAGACTTTGCCTATTTACCCTATCCATGCCCCTCATAATTTTGTAAACCTCTATAAGGTCATCCCTCAGCCTCTGATGCTCCAGGGAAAACAGCCCCAGCCTATTCAGCCTCTCCCTATAGCTCAAATCCTCTAACCCTGGCAACATCCTTATAAATCTGTTCTGAACCCTTCAAGTTTCACAACATCTTTCTGGTAGTAAGTAGACCAGAATTGCATGCAATATTCCAACAGTGGCCTAACCAATGTCCTGTACAGATGCAACATGACCTCCCAATTCCTGTACTCAATACTCTGACCATTAAAGGAAAGCATACTAAACGCCTTCTTCACTATCCTATCCACCTGTGACTCCACTTTCAAGGAGCTATGAACCTGCACTCCAAGGTCTCTTTGTTCAGCAACACTCCCTAGGACCTTACCATTAAGTGTATAAGTCCTGCTAACATTTACTTTCCCAAAATGCAGTACCTCGCATTTATCTGAATTAAACTCCATCTGCCACTTCTCAGCCCATTGGCTTATCTGATCAAGATCCTGTTGTAATCTGAGGTAACCCTTTTTGCTGTCCACTACACCTCCAATTTTGGTGTCATCTGCAAACTTACTAACTGTACCTCTTATGCTCGCATCCAAATCATTTATATAAATGACAAAAAGCAGAGGACGCAGCACCGATCCTTGTGGCACTCCACTGGTCACAGGCCTCCAGTCTGGAAAACAACCCTCCACCACCACCCTCTGTCTTCTACCTTTGAGCCAGTTCTGTATCCAAAATGGCTAGTTCTCCCTCTATTCCGTGAGATCTAATCTTGCTAATCAGTCTCCCATGGGAACCTTGTTGAACGCCTTACTGAAGTCCATATAGACCACATCTACCGCTCTGCCCTCATCAATCCTTTTCGTTACTTCTTCAATAAACTCAATCAAGTTTGTGAGACATGATTTCCCACACACAAAGCCATGTTGACTAGCCGTAATCTGTTCTTGACTTTCCAAATAAGTGTACATCCTGTCCCTCAGGATTCCCTCTAACAACTTGCCCACCACCGACGTCAGGCTCACCGGTCTATAGTTCCCTGGCTTGTCCTTACCACCCTTCTTAAACAGTGGTACCACGTTTGCCAACCTCCAGTCTTCCGGCACCTCATCTGTGACTATCGATGATACAAATATCTCAGCAAGAGGCCCAGCAATCACTTCTCTCGCTTCCCACAGAGTTCTCAGGTACACCTGATCAGGTCCTGGGGATTTATCCACCTTTACCCGTTTCAAGACATCCAGCACTTCCTCCTCTGTAATCTGGATATTTTGCAAGATGTCACCATCTATTTCCCTACAGTGTTTATCTTCCATTTCCTTTTCCACAGTAAATACTGATGCAAAATACTCATTTAGTATCTCCCCCATTTTGTGCAGCTCTGCTGATCTTTGAGGGGCCCTATTCTCTCCCTAGTTACCCTTTTGTCCTTAATGTATTTGTAAAAACCCTTTGGATTCTCCTTAATTCGGTTTGCCAAAGCTATCTCATGTCCCTTTTTGCCCTCCTGATTTCCCTCTTAAGAATACTCCTACTTCATTTATACTCTTCTAAGGATTCACTTGATCTATCCTGTCTATACCTTACATATGCCTTATTTGTCTTAACCAAACCCTCAATTTCTTTAGTCATTCAGCAGTCCCTATACCTACCAGCCTTTCCTTTTACCCTGACAGGAATATACTTTCTCTGGATTCTTGTAATCTCATTTCTGAAGGCTTCCCATTTTACAGCCGTCCCTTAACCTGCAAACATCTGCCCCCAATCAGCTTTCAAATGTTCTTGCCGAATACCGTCAAAATTGGCCTTTCTCCAATTTAGAACTTCAACTTTTAGATCTGTTCTATCCTTTTCCATCACTATTTTAAATCTAATAGAATTATGGTTGTTGGCCCCAAAGTGCTCCCCCACTGACACCTCAGTCACCTGCCCTGCCTTATTTTCCAAGAGTAGGTCAAGGTTTGCACCTTCTCTAGTCGGTACATCCACATACTGAATCTTTCCTATAGCAGGGAGACCAGAATTGAGTGCAGTATTTCAAAGTGGCCTGACCACTTTGTACAGCTCCCTACTCCTATATTCATTGCACTGACCAATAAAGGCAATCATATCAAACACCTTCTTCACTATCCTGTTCATCTGTGACTCCACATCCAAGGAACTATGAACCGAACTCTAAAATCCCTTTGTTTGGCAACACTCCCAGGACCTTACCATTAAATGTATGCTGACACATTGACCATGAGATGTGACACAAGTTGAGCATGCTCCATTTTTAATATAAAAACAACGTACTATGGACGCTGGAAATCTGGAATAAAAGCAGAAAACGGTAGAAATACTCAACGGGTTTGGAAGCATCTGTCGAGAGAGAAACTGAGTTACTGTTTCAGGTCTGTGTCCTTCCTTTGTTCTGATTCTCCCTGACCTGATGTGTATTCCCAACATTTTATGATTTTTATTCCATTTTTAATGATTTTCACAGAGTTTTTAAAAACAGAAATATTTTACAGCACGGAAAGAGGCCCTTTGGCCCATCATGTCTACTACACCAGTCATCAAGCAAATATCTATTCTAATTCAATTTCCTAGCACTTGGGCCTATAGCCTTGTAACTTCTAGCCTTTAATTAATTCCCCTCAAAGCTACTGAAAGTAATTAATGTTGTCTGTGAAGACAATTACTTTAGAATTGGTCCAAACAATGCGCCCATTCAATACAAACAGGCATTACCATGTAAACATGCAATGCAAACATTATCAATCTGAGTACATGCCAGAAACCCTTCTGCTAAACAGAGAGGAGAAAATAACCTGTGATTAAACGTAATCAGTGTCTCACAGAAAGAAACCTTTCAATAGGAAACGTGGCTTAGCATTTCATCTGAAATCACAGAACCACTTATGCTGTTATCTATTTACATGTTGTGTTAATAATGAAAGAGATGGGGATGGTAGATTTTAAAGACGTATCGGAGTGAGGCCAATTCTGGGAGAGAACAGACTCAGTTAATGATTTATTCAATTGGAATTTTTTTTGCAGCAATTGTACAATTGGTGAGTCATTTGAAACATGATATATGCTAAGTGTGGCTGGATTGGGAGGAAAAGGTGACATTCCGAACTGTGTGGTTTTTCTTATCTTGTTTGGGTTTGTGATGGACTAATACAGGTTAATTTCCCAGATTGGTCAACAGCTCCCAATACCACTATATCCTGTGACTACTCAGATGGTAGATAGCATTCTAAATGATTCTTGTCCTGTTTGGTTTGATCGTTCCTATACTCCTAATGGCAATTGAATTCACTGTGCAGACTATGGGAACATTTTAATGGTCCATATTTTAATTAATGGCACTGCACGTCGTACATGCACCTTGCCTTTAAGAGAATTCACCTCTAAGAATTCCATGTGCACGTGTGTACAATGTTGTGGCTGCCTGAATGTGGAAACTGCACACACACAAATTGGCCAATTTGCTGTAATGTTCGCATCATAACTTATAATGTGTTTTACTGTTATACAAATACAAACTAACCCACGGAGTTAATCAATCACGATAGGGTTATCGATCATTGTACCATTCTGATTGACATGATCATTTCAATGCCTTGTGTGGACTGACAGAATGAAATGGCTAGACACAATGCCGGATTGTAATAGCTCATGACACATGAAGTTAAATTTGTGCTTGAAAACTGAACAAATCAAAAGATGGGAGCTTGAGGCAAAGAGAAGATAGGATTCCTTCTGCCTTTAGAAATGTTAAATCACAGAACTTGTTACTGACTCTGAGATGATGGCTGGTGCAGACAAGTTGCTGAATCATAGAATCCCTACAGAGTGGAAGCAGGCCATTTAGCCCATCAAGTCCACACTGACCCTCTTGAAGAGCATTCCACCAGAGCTCATCCTACTCCTGCATTTCACATGGCCAATCCACCGAGCTCGCATATCTCTGGATACTATGGACAATTTAGCATGGCCAATCCACCTAAGCTGCACAACTTTGGACTGTGAGAGGAAACTGGATCACCGGGAGGAAACCGTCGCAGACAATGGGAGAATGTGCAAGCTCCACACAGACAGTCACCCGAGGCTGGAATCAAACCCTGGTCCCTGGTGCTATGAGGCAGCAGCGCTAACCACTGAGAAACCATGTCATTCCAGAATCAGTGCAGTTGAAAAATTGTTAGTGCTTGAAACATTAGCTCTTTAAATACAACATAGCCCCAGATCACAGAATCCAGGCTGATACATCCATCCAGAATGGAGGGGAGGGCTGCATGTTGAAAGTGGCATCTTTTTGGATGAGATGGTAAACCGAATCGGCCAAAATGATCCATTGGCATTATTTTGTCGAAGGGTAGAGGAGTTCTCCTGTTTTCTGGCTAATATTAATCCCTCAATCAACATCATAGGAAACAGATTATCTGGCCATTATCTCATCGCTGATTGCGAGAGTTTGCTGAATTGAAATTGCTATGTTTGCTATGCTGCAACAATGATTACACTCCCAGAAGTAATCTTTTGGCTGTAGAGGTGCTAAGTAGATGCAAGGCTTTTTTAAAAAAGATAGCTTTCAGAATGGGGCGAACTGCAATGCTGACGTTGAAATGTTGAGAAAATGTTATCTACCTGATTCCAGGTGGAGATGATGAAAACTGACCCCAAATTGTTGCATCACAAAACAATGCCTTTCTTAAAAATTGGATATTCTGTAAATCAGAATATGCTGAATATTGAATTTCAGGAAAAAGAGAGAAAAAAAGAGAGGAAGATCCCCGTGTCTGTGTGGGTTTTCTCCGGTTGCTCTGACTTCCTCCCACAGTTCAAAGATGTGCTGGTCAGGTGAATTGGCCATGCTAAATTCCCCATAGCGTTAGGTGCACCAGTCAGAGGGAAATGGGTCTGGGTGGGTTACTCTTCGGAGGGTCGGTGTGGACTTGTTGGGCCGAAGGGCCTGTTTCCTCACTGTAGGGAATCTAATCTAATTTTAAAAAAAGTTGAGTATTATCTTGTAATAAGGCCCTTTATGTAAAATGTTGACCAAAACATATAGGGATGGAAACAGAAATTTAATATCACTTGAAATAATTATTAATTTGAAAGTTCATCATTTTTGTTTTCTCTGTAGTACTTTGTACAAGTGACATTCATTTCAAGTAAATGACACAAATTATATATGAAACAAAAAACCGAATTAAAAATCAAAAGAACGGCAGATTTTGTAGATCAGAAACAAAAACAGAAGTTGCTGGAACAGTTCAGCAGGTCTGGCAGTATCTGTGAAGAGAAATCAGAATTGTTTCAAAAAACGGAATTGTCAGTTCAGATGAAGACTCACTGGACTTGAAGCATTAACTCTGCTTTCTTCCCACAGATGCTGACAGACCTGCTGAGTTTCGCCAGCAATTTCTGTTTCAGATCTCCAGTTTACAAATTATAAATGGTTTGGTTTTCCAGTCTGAACACAGGTGATACTCTCTGGAGGACTGCGAAGCAGTGAAGATCTACTGTAAAATATTCTGCCGGGTTAATGCATAATTGGATGTGATAAATGAAGTTCAACATAAACAGGAACAAGGTACTCAATATGAAATGTGAAAGTAAAAGGTACAAATATGTGTGGTTGGGATCTAATTTGTCAAGGATACACCCAAGTGAGACCAATTAGCCTTGGTTGGCTCATCATTCAATGGCATTAACATTCAAAGTTAATTGGCAAAAAAACGGTATTGTTAAATTAGTTGGCAATTTAATCATGAATTTTTGGGTATTATTCTTGTTGACTTTACAGGGTTGTTTGGTCTTCAGCATTGTTCAGTTTCCAAGGACGTGTTGCTTAGGCACCTGGAGAACTGTATAAATAGTTATTCAGGTTGAGAAGGTAAATCTGGAACAATGCTAGGGCAGCAGAATGGAAAGACCTGGATGTACTGAAAGAAAGATTCCAGGGACTTTTTCTTAAACTGTATTCATTCTCAAGATGTGGTTGTTGGAATGTCTTGATTCAATTTTTTCAAAGGGGTGATAGATAAGAAATAGGAACAGAATGAGGCCATTCGGCCCATTGGGTCTGCTCTGTCATTCGATCATGACTAATGGACAGAGTAGATAGAGAGAACCAGTCATAAAACAAACAAAGATGTGAGGGCAGAGATTTAAAGTAATGTGCAAAAGAAGCAAGGATGGTTTGAGAATGAAAAACCTTTTCACGCAGTGAGTAGTTAGGGTTTGGAATGCACTGCCTGGGATTGTGGTGGAGGCAGGTTCAGTTGAGGAATTTGAGACAGCATTGGATAATTATTTGAATAGAAATATCAGGGGAAAAGGTCAGAGATTGCCACAAGGTTATAGAACCTGTGCAGACATAAAGGGCTGAATGACCTCCTCCTGCACTGTCACAGTTGTGTGGTACTGTGATTACGGTGAGGATTTTATGCCTAAACTGAGATTAGCACTAATTTAGCATTAACCAGGGACAACCATGAGATGGTGGCTCAGTGGTTAGCACTGCTGCCTCACAGCGCCAGGGATCTGGGTTTGATTCCTGCCTCTGTGTGGAGTTTGCACATTCACCCTGTGTCTGCGTGGGTTTCCTCCGGGTGCTCCGGTTTCCTTCCACAATCCAAAGATGCGAAGGTTAGATGAATTGGCCATGCTAAATTGCCTGCAGTGTTCAGGGATGTACAGGTTAGGTGCATTCGTCAGGGGTAAATGTAGGAGAATGGGTCTGGCTGGGTTACTCTTTGGAGGGTTAGAACAAAGAACAAAGAAAATTTACAGCCCAGGAACAGGCCCTTCGGCCCTTCAAGCCTGAGCCGATCCAAATCTACTCTCTAAACCTGTCGTCCAATTCCTAAGCATCTGTATCCCTCTGCTCCCCACCTTCTCATGCATCTGTCCAGATGCATCTTAAATGAATCTACCATGTCTGCCTCTACCACCTCTGCTGGCAATGCATTCCAGGCTCCCACCACCCTCTGTGTGAAGTGCTTGCAGCGTGTATCCCCCTTAGACTTTCCACTTCTCACCTTGAAAGTGTGACCTCTCATTATTGAATCCCTCACCATGGGAAAAAGCTTGTCTCTATCCACCCTGTCCATACCCTTCATGATTTTGTAAACCTCAATCAGGTTGCCCCTCGATCTTCTTTTTTATAACAAAAACAAACCTAACCTACTCAACCTCTCTTCATAGCTAGCACCTTCCATACCAGGCAACATCCTCGTAAACCTTCTCTGCACCCTCTCCAAAGCGTCCACATCCTTTTAGTAATGTGGCGCCCAGAACTGTACACACTATTCTAAATACAGCCGGCACTGTGAAAAACGTTTCAGTTGATCATTTATCTTATGTAGTTTTCCTGTAAACTCGCTCAGCAAACTTGCTGTGACTTTGCTGCCTGCTTCACGGGCCTTGAAATTTAGGCCGGAGAAACATCCTGTTGGATTTTCCAGAGAGTAGCAATCTCTCTCTCACAGGTTGCCCCTTGTATTTGGCAAAAGGAAAGCGCTCCTCGTTTTTGACAGACGATTTCGATCAAGCCTCCTTTAGAACTTGGAGTCGTATCTGCATTCTGACCATTCCCAACTATTTGTGCGGAGTGGGGGGAAGAGGTGTAGGCAAATTACTTTCCCTTTCTCCACTGCAATCAGCTGCTGCGTTCTGAAATGTAAATGTCCACAGTCACTTTGACATGTGGTAATTACATAAAGCTGAGTGCGCTGTTCAGGCACTCCAAGGGTAGGGTGCTAGTTTGGGGTGGGGATGCCGCATGGGATAGGTGGTCAAGTGGGTATGGGGCAGGATGCCAGGTGACAAGAGGGTCAGGTAAGTGAATTGAATTGAATTAGCTTCATTGTCACATGTACTCAAATGAATACAGTGAAAAGTTTATAAGTCGCCACCATTTTGGGTAAATGTGCTGAGCTACAACTTCTCCCATTCCAAGATTAGTTACTATGTAGCAATGTCACTAACACAAGGTGCCATCTTGGGTACAATCCAAGTGATGCAGTGGTTAGGGCAGGTCGGGGTGGGTGGGAGAAATGGGGGCATGGTGAACGTCAGATCTCAGGATGGGGGGGGTATGGGCTTGGATCTGGTGGATGGTGGATGGGATTGGTGTTGGAGTGGCATTTCAGGTCTGGAGCAGGGGGAAGGGAGAGAGTGTGGTGATGAAAAGGGTAGACAGAAGTGGGCACTGAAGATGCTGGAGATTAGAGTTGAAAAGTGTTGTGCTGGAAAAGCGCAGCAGGCCAGGCAGCATCCGAGGAGCAGGAGAATCGACGTTTCGGGCATAAGCCCTTCTTCAGGAATGAGGCTGGTGTGCCAAGCGGGCTGAGATAAAAGGTGGGGGGGAGGGGGGGAGTTTGGGGGAGGGGCACTGGGAATACGATAGGTGGAAGGAGGTGAGGGTGAGCGTGATAGGTCGGAGAGGGGGTGGGGGCGGAGAGGTTGGGAAGAAGATTGCAGGTCAAGAGGGCCGTGCTGAATCCGGGGGTTGGGACTGAGATAAGGTGGGGGGAGGGGAAAAGAGGAAGCTGGAGAAATCTACATTCACAGGAGGCTCCCAAGCACTGAGGATGTCACCTAGACAGGGGACGAAACGTCTGCAACACAAATTCCCAGCTCAGCGAAAAGAACCACAACAACGAGCACCTGAGCTACAAATCTTCTCCCAAACTTTGAAAATCTACATTCATCCTGTGTGGTTGGAGGGTTCCTAGGCAGAAGATGAGGCGCTCTTACTCCAGGCGTCGTGTGGCTAGGGTCTGGCAATGGAGGAGGCCAAGTATCTGCATGTCCTTGGTGGAGTGGGAGGGAGAGTTAAAGTGTTCAGCCACGGGGCGGTTGGGTTGGTTGGTGTGCGTGTCCCAGAGGTGTTCCCTGAAATGTTCCGCAAGTAGGCAGCCTGGAGATTAGAGTCAAGATTAGAGTGGTGCTGGAAAAGCACAGCATGTCAGGCAGCATCCGAGGAGCAGGAAAATTAACATTTCGGGCAAAAGCTCTTCATCAGGAAGAGGGTGCCAGGTCTGGAGCAGGGTGAGGGCTGTCAGGTCCCAGGTGGGTGGGGGGTTTGGTTTCAGATCAGGGTTTGGAGGGGAGTTGTTGAGGAGTAAGGGGAAATTAGGCATCTCCCTCAAAATAAAGTTAAAAATCACACAACACCAGGTTATAGTCCAACAGGTTTAATTGGAAGCACACTAGCTTTCGGAGCGACGCTCCTTCATCAGGTGATTGTGATGAAGGAACAGTGCTCCAAAAGCTAGTGTGCTTCCAATTAAACCTGTTGGACTATAACCTGGTGTTGTGTGATTTTTAACTTTGTACACCCCAGTCCAACACCGGCATCTCCCTTATAATAATGACAACATTTTGGTCCTTGCTAAAGGTTTAAGTATGCCTTATACTTTTTACTCAAAATTGTCACCACACAAAAATAAATTTTATTAAATAATTCATCAACACAGTACAAGCAAGAGGCTGCTTTACACTGCTGAGGTGTATGCTCACCCTGTGTAATTTGAGCTGGGATCTTAGCCTAGGCTGTCTGAGAAGGACCTGAAGCCAAGCAGCAGGGAGAGGAACCTGAGCCGAGTCACATCGGCACATAACCCAGCTGCCAGGAAAGCCACAGCTGAATATACAGAAACCACAGAATGGACTGATCAACTCCTCGCATTTATTCCGGGCAGCGGGTTTAGCCGTGAGGTCATTTCAGGCCATGGAAAGTCTTGAAAACCTCTGCCACAATCTCAGGGGCCGAGGGTTAGACTAACAAGTAAATGCAAACTGCAAGATAATTTCATGTTATTTAATCTAGCCACATCCACATTCTTTACTCCTTTAATGAGGTGAAAACATACAGGGTTAGATTTTACAGTAGCCCTTTGAGATGGATCGGTTGTGATTATAAACCCCACCTGACTTTCGTAGACTTGTCATGGGAAGGAGGATTGCACATAGAATATAGCGTCAGAGGTCAATCCACTATATCCAACTGATAAGTTCTGCATGCAAACTTTCGTAATGCCTTGGTACAGTTTGAAGCAATAAATTGAATGAGGGGAGGACACTTTTTCACTGGGGTGCATTGTAGTCCTCACTCTGTCAAAATAAAAATATACTAATAGATATTTTTACTGTTAAAATGTGTTGAATTTGCAACCTCATTTTAAACCATCACCAAGACTCCTGTTTCCCCCTTGATCCCATTGCCTGACTCCATCCTGCCCCAGTTCATTTGCTGCTGAAACTCTCAGGCATATCACGAGAGATATCTTGGGATATTTCTAGACTTCATGTGAGCAACACTGACCTGGTCAGCCTCCTGTCTGTCCAAGACTCAGTAAATCTTGAGGTCATTGTAAACTTAGCCTGTGTCTTAGCTCACACCTAAACTTTATCACAAACAAAAACTGAAATTTCTGGAAAAGTTCAGCAAGTCTGGCAGCATCTGTGGAGAGAGATCAGAGTTAATGTTTTGGGTCAAGTGACCCCCTACCTCAGGACTGGTGTGTAATAGCTGACTGTGTGTTAACAAGGCCTGATATGTGGGGGGTAATCTCATTCACTCACCTTCCCTTTACGTACTGATTTTAAAAATTAATTCACAGGATCTGGATGTCACTGGCTAGACCAGCGTTTAATGCCCACCCCTAAATGCCCAGAGGGCAGTTAAGAGTTAACCCCACATTGCTGTGGGTCTGGAGTCACTTGTAGATAAAGATGGCAATTTCTTTCCTGAAAGGACATTAGTGAACCAGATGAGTTTTACCGATAATTGGCAATGGTCTCATGATCAGCATTAGATTCCTAATTCCCTGGTATAGAGTCATAGAATCATAAAGATGTACAGCATGGAAACAGACCCTTCAGTCCAACTCGTCCATGCCGACCAGATATACCAACCCAATCTAGTCCCATTTGCCAGCACTTGGCCCACACCCCTCTAAATCCTTCCTATTCATGTCCCCATCCAGATGCCTTTTAAATGTTGTCATTGTACTGGCCTCCATCACTTCCTCTGGCAGCTCATTCCACACATGCACCACTCTCTATGTGAAAAAGTTGCCCCTTAGTTCCCTTTTATATCTTTCCCCTCTCACCCTAAACCTATGCCCTCTAGTTCTGGACTCCTCTTCATGAGGTTGTCCGCAAGGTTTGTCTGGTCACCCTTTTGTGAAATAATTTGGTGGGGCATTTTGCAAAATGCGAGGTGCTACTTAAATGCAGGTTGCTTTTGAATAAACTGCTCAATGACACACTTTCACTTTAACAAGGAAGGGAAGATTTTACAAATATTCTAAGTGCAGTTAGAGTCCAAGCCTCACCCTGAGGATTGTGAAAGAATTTGCTTGAAGTCTGGCATGATTTCATCTGGTTGATGCAGAATGCGTCCAGCTATTGGTCATTTTCTGGCAGTTTATCAGGAAAGCTCCAGGAAAGCCTATGATGTTGTAAACTGAATATGTCATTGTACATTGTGTATCAATTCACTTGCAGCTATATTTGGGATATCGAGAAACCGGTTTCTGTCAATTTATCACATGCTTACATTCCAGTCCCCAAGTGACATTGAAGGATATTTTTTCCATCTTCCGTTTCTCTTTCCCTGCAGTCGGAAGGGATTCAGTATGGCAATAAAATCACAATTCAGGGAACTGACAGGAAATCACAGGCAAGGACACACTGGGGAGATCATAAAAATCACAGAACCCCTACAGTGTGGAAGCAGACCATTCAGCCCATCAAGAACATTCCAACCCTCTGAATAGTAACCCACCTAAATCCACCTCCTACCCTATAACCCTGCATTTTTCTACACCCCTGGACACTACGGGAAATTTAGCATGCCCAATCCACCCTAACCTGCGCATCTTTGAACTGTAGGAAGAATGACATAGAACATAGAACATAGAAAAATACAACGCAGTACAGGCCCTTTGGCCCTTGATGTTGCGCCGATCCAAGCCCACCTAACCTACACTAGTCCACTATCCTCCATATGCCTATCTAATTCCCGTTTAAATGCCCATAATGAGGGAGAGTCCACCACTGCTACTGGCAGGGCATTCCATGAACTCACGACTCGCTGAGTAAAGAATCTACCCCCAACATCTGTCCTATACCTACCACCCCTTCCCAGGGTGAATGTGCAAACTCCACACAAACAGTCACCTGAGGGCGGAACTGATCCCAGATTCCCTCATGCTGTGAGGCAACAATACTCACCACTGAACCACCGTGCTGTGGCAATACTGGTAATGTACGGCACTAATCTGAGGATGTTAGTTCAAATCCCCTTTGAGCTGCTGGAATTAAAATTCAGTCAATGAATCTGGAATTAAAACTCAGTTTTGTTAATGGTGACAATAACCACTACCAGTTGTAAGAACCCATTTTGTTCATTTAATGTCCTTCGGGGAGATTGTTAAATTGTTGCGAGATGAGAAATTAAATGGCTGTCCTTTGTTCACCAATCTCCATCACTGTCCAGTGCTGTTCCCCCCTCCCACAAATTCACAAGGTTAATTTGCAAACAATCCCTTCTCTTGTGAATAACTTTCTCCCAGGCTGAAAAATGGCAGATGGAGTTCAATCTGGATAAATGTGAGGACAAGATTTATACCATTAATGGTAGGATAGTGTTGTAGAGCAAAGGGAGCTGGGGGTGAAGTTACACAATTCTCCAAAGTTTGTGTCACATGTAAACAGGGTGGTTAAAAAGGCATTTGGCACGCTTGCCTTCATTGCTCAATCCTTTGAGTGTAGCAGTTGGGACGTCATTTGAAGTTGCACAGGATGTTGATGAGGCCTTTTCTGGAATACTGTGTCCAGTTCTGGTCACCCTGTTACAGGAAGGATATTATTAAACTAGAGGCGGTTCAGAAGAGATTTACCAGGGTATTGCCAGGTGTGGAAGGTTTGAGCTATAAAGAAAAGCTGGATACACTGGGACTTTTTTCACTGGAGCGTAGGACGTTGAGAGGTGACCTCATGGAGGTTTATAAAATAATGAGGGGAATAGATAGAGTGAATGGTAGTGGATTTCAAGATTATGGGGCACATTTTTAAGGTGAGAGCATTTTAAAAAGGCTTGAGGGCCAACGTTGTTATACACGTGCTGGTCTGCTTGTGGAATGAACTCCCTGAGGAAGAGGTGAGTTCGGGTACAATTACAATTTTTGAAAGACATTTGGATGGATACATGAATGGGAAAGGTTTGGAGGGATATGGGCAAGGAGCAGGCAGGTGGGACTAGTTTAGTTTGGGATTATGGTCAGCATGGAAGGGTCTGTTTCTGTGCTGTATGACTCTATGTCACAATTTAACTCAGCTTTCTTGAGTTAACAAAAGAGTGAGTTTATTAGTTACTAATCAGGAGAAGAAACAATTACCAAATACACATGCACAGATACAAGTTAAAAAAAGAACAGTCTCTGAATCATTCATGAAGATTACTATTAAGTTATTTCTCATTGTTAAAACTGTTATATTGGATGGTAATGTAACATTAAGAATGCTGACTGAGAAGTCAGTTTTGAGATTTGTGGCTTTGTAAGTTGATGGAAATTCCTTTGTCCAGGTTCTTTTAGATGGTATCTGCAGCACTCAGAGAGAGGAAGTGTCTTTTCCTTTTCACCAGCAGTGCAGGGGGATGTGGAGATGCTGGTGTTGGGCTGGGGTGGATAAAGTTAAAAATCACACAACACCAGGTTATAGTCCAATAGGTTTACTTGGAAGCACCAGCTTTCGGAGCACTGCTTCTTCGTCAGGTGCTGGTGGAGTCTAAGATCATAAGACACAGAATTTACAGCAAAAGATTACAGTGTCATGCAACTGAAATGACACATTGAACAAACCTGGATAATTTAATGGCTGTCTTCAAGCTATGACCTTCAGAGTGCACTAGATTTATACTGTTATGTATAATTCATACTGTTCTGTATAATTCATACTGTTATGTATGATTCATACTGTTATGCCAGACCATTAGTACACACAAATCAGCAGGGTAAAAACAAAGACTGCAGATGCTGGAAACCAGATTCTGGATTAGTGGTGCTGGAAGAGCACAGCAGTTCAGGCAGCATCCGAGGAGCAGTATAATTGATGTTTTGGGCAAAAGCCCTTCAGGTGCTCCTCGGATGCTGCCTGAACTGCTGTGCTCTTCCAGTACCACTAATCCAGACACAAATCAGCAGGTACAGTTGGTTTTTAACCCCATTGTTTTGTGTCTCTCTGGAGGCAAACACAATCTGTAGGAGTGTGGCTTTGCTCTGCCTCTTCCTATTTATTCTTTGTGTTTGAAGTTTTCCTGATTCTGTTTAGGTGTGACATTCCATGGGTGCACAAAAGGACAATGCCAGACAGTCACTGAATTTATAGCCACTTTTTGGGTACAGTGGTTGTTCACGAGCTCATAAATACTTCAAGGTTTTGACCCATCATCATGACACCATGCAAGCTTCGTTAGACATTAATAAGGGCAAAATCTGACCACATTAGAATCATATGCAAGGTCCTTCTTTGCCAATACAACATTCAAGGATCAACTAGAAACTGCCCAAATCAAAGATTTTTAATTCACTCACAGGATGTGGGCATCGCTGGCCAGGCCAACATTTATTGTCCATCCCTAATTAGCAGAGGGCAGTTAAGAGTCAATCATGTTGCTGTGGGTCTGGAGTCACATGTAAGCCAGACTAGGTAAGGATGGCAGATTTCCTTCCCTAAAGGACATTAGTGAACCAGTTTCATTTTTCCTGACAATCAGCGTCGGTTTCATGGCCACCATTGGACTCCTAATTCCAGATTTTTATTGAATTTGTTTTCCATGTGCCATGACAGGACTTGAACCCAGGTTCCCAGGATCTTGCATTAATACCACTCATCCGTTGCTTCTCCCATTGTGAAGACTAAGCCTTCGGTTTTGAGTAATCACTGCCCTTCTGCTCTTGAACCCAATCCATTTCTGACTCAGACGGGAAGTAGCTGTCTGCAACCTGAGGAATCCCAGTGAGAGAAGCTTTCTCTATCGTATCATCACATCATCTACTTCCGTCTCCATGAACACGCCAGTCTTAGCTCATGCTCTGAAATCCTTTTTCCCACATTTGCCATCTGAAACCTTAATTCCTACATGCTCTTTCTCTCAGTCCCTTCCTGTCCAACCACTTGTTGGTACCTATCAATGGGCTTGTTTGTCCTAAACATCGATTTGTCTTCAATCCACTATAGAACCATGAACCCACTCTGGCAGGGATTTCTAGATCATGAATTAAGGAAGCCCTTGATGGTTTTTATGCCTGTAATTCTGCAATACTGATGGTAAAGTATAGCCACCCATTGTAAACCTGTGAGAAATCAGCTCAGTAGGTGCAGACTGAAACCAGGTATGATACCAATGAGTCTTTTTGTCCCATGTGGTGCAGTTATTTACTGGAGAAACTCACTGAATTGTGGCCAGTTGGTCCCTCAAATTACCTCCACTTTGTTCCTCCCTCTATTCAGGTACTAGAGAGGTCACAGAATATTGTAGTGTTCTTGAGCTGTAGCTGTAGTAACGAGCTATTGTTAAGCCATGGCACCTGTATCAACTGCACCTTAAGCAAACAGTGTATGAATGTAATGGGTAGAGCTGGCTGTACAGGAGCGTATTTAACGTCACAAAATCCGTATGTCACAATGATTACCAGAGCTGTTGCTGCTAAGAAGGAAGTGAGGTCACCTGAACAATGGACGTCATGGATTTGAGGGGGAGGTCAACTGTGTTAAATCACATTGAGATAATTCAGTCTGACTGAAAAGAAACTGATATCTCTGTTTACACAGCAAACCTGCCATAATCAGGTGAATGAGCTGCAAAGGTCTGTTTCAATGACTAAAGGCCTTACCTGAGTAATAGATATAAGCAATGATGAGTTAATGATGTTGGAAACCTTGCCATTTGGGAAAACATCACATCAATTAAACGCAATTACCAAAATGAAATGTTTGAGCTGTCGCTGAAATGAGAGAATGGTGGAGTACTACAGGCAGACAATAACCCTCATGTGACAAGGGGGTAGTCATACAAATACACAGGAGCCTGTCATGTAAAGGACTGACTCCAACTCCCACTCACCTTGGTGCTGTGGTACTGATAGATCCATTTATGAACGAGGTATTGAGCTGTCAGGAAGATGGATGGAGCACAGTCACTTTAACCCAATGGATTGGGAAATGTGAGGTTTTGGCAGGAAGAATGAAGAAATGGCATATTATTTAAATGGAGAAGGACTGCAGACGGCTACAGAACAGAGGGTTACAGGAGTCCTCATGCATGAATCTTAAGGATCCAAACTCAGCAGATTAGAGGAGGGGCAAATAGAATGTTGGCCTTTATTTCTCAGGGAATGGACCATAAAAATAAGGAGGTTTCTCAAAATATACAAGGCACCAGTCAGATCACATCGAGTCATACAGCACAGGAACAGACACTTCAATCCAACTTGCCCATTCTGACCACATATCCTAAATTAATCCAGACTCATTTGCCAGCACTTGGCCCATATCCCTCTGAACCTTTACTAATCAAATTCCCATCCAGGTGCCTTTTAAATGTTGTATTTGTACCAGCCTCCACTACTTCCTTTGGTAGCTCATTCCATATGCAAACTACCCTCTGAGGAAAAGGTTGCCCCTTAGGTCCCTTTTAAATGTTTCCCCTCTCACCTTAAACGTTTGCCCTCTACTTTTGGACTCCCCCACCCCAGAGAAAAGACCTTGTCTATTTACCCTATCTATGCCATTCATGATTTTATAAACATTTATAAGGTCACCCCTCAGCCTCTGACACTCCCAGGAAAATAGCCCCAGCCTATTTAGCTTCCCCCAATAGCTCAGACCTTCCAACCTTGGCAACATCCTCGCAAATCTTTTCGGAACCATTTCAAGTTTTACAAAATTGAGCAGACAGATCAAAATTGTATGCAATACTCCAACAGTGGCCTAACCAATGTCCTGTACAGCCGCAACATGACCTCCCAACTGCTGTACTCAGTAAAGGAAGCATACAAAATGCCTTCTTCATTATCCTATCGACCTGTATCTTCACTTCCAGGGAACAATGAACCTGCACGCCAAGGTCTCTTTGTTCAGCTTCACTCTCCAGGGCCTTCCCATTACGTATATCAGTCCTGCCCTGATTTGCCTTTCCAAAATGCAGCACCTCATCTAAATTTATCTAATATAAGCTCTATCCACCACTCCTTGGCCCATTGGCCCATTTGATCAAGATCCTATGGTAATCTGAGATAACCTTCTTTGCTGTCCACTACGCCTCCAGTTTTGATGTCACCTGCAAACTTACTAACAATACCTCCTATGTTTACACCCAAATCATTTATATAAATGAAAAAAGTAGTGGACCCCGCACCGATCCTTGTGCCACTCCACTGGTCACAGGCCTCCAGTCTGAAAACAACCCTACACCACCACCCTCTGTGTTCTACTTTGAGCTAGTTTTGTATTTAAATGGCTAGTTCTCCCTGTATCCCATGAGATCTAACCTTGCTAACCAGTCTCCCACGAGGGACCTTGTTGAATGCCTTACTGAAGTCCATATAGATTACGTCTGCCGCTCTGCCCTCAACAATCCTCTTCATTACTTCTTCAAAAACCTCAATCAAGTTTGTGAGACATGATTTCTCATGCACAAAGCCATGTTGACTATCCCTAATCAGTCCTTGCCTTTCCAAATACATATAAGTCCTGTCCGTCAGGATTCCCTCCAACAACTTGCCCACCACCGATGTCAGGCTCACTGGTCTATAGTTCCCTGGCTTGTCCTTACCACCTTTCTTAAATAGTGGCACCATGTTAGCCAACCTCTAGTCTTCTGACATCTCACCTGTGACTTTCGATTATACAAATATCTCAGCGTGAGACCCAACAATCACTTCCCTCACTTCCCGCAGAGTTCTAGAGTACATCTGATCGGGTTCTGGGGATTTATCCACCTTTATGTGTTTTAAGACATCCAACAGGCCCACCTCTGTAATATGGACATTTCTCAAGATGTTGCTAATTATTTCCCACGTTCTATATCTTCCATATCCTTCTCCCGTAAACACTGATGCAAAATACTTGTTTAGGATCTCCCCATCTCCTGCAGTTAGCAACTGTCAGGTGCATCACCTCCTCAGATCAGTTGCTTTGTCTGGATAACTACTTCTGCGCATGACAACATGGATGCCTCTTCGTAAAAATTCATTTATGGGATGAGGGTGGCTTTGACTAGGCCAGTATATATTGCCTATCCCTAATTGCCAAGAGGGCAGTTAAGAGTCAACCACATTGCTGTGGGTCTGCAGTCACATGTAGGCCAGACCACATAAGGGCAATTTCCTTCCCTAAAGGACATTAGGGATGGATTTTTCCCAATGGTGGATTCATGTTCATCATAAGACTCTTAACTCCAGATGTTTACTGAATTCAAATTCCAATATCTACTGTGGTGAGATTCAAACCCAAGTCCCCAGAACATTACCTGGGTCACTGCATTAACAGTCTAGCGATAACACTGCTGGACCATCACCTCTCCTTATCAAATGATTATCATCGTAACTGATAACAGAAACATTTGAAATTGACAACTTTTGTAACAAAGAATGTAAACTTCAAATTTCTGTTAGTTTAACATAACACAAGTCACTGCAAGATAACCACTGGCTGGAGATGGACACTGGAAATCAGCACGACATATCATCTGCAACAATAAACAACAACAAATCGAGCCAATAATTTCTTTTCAGGTCAGAGTTCACTGTGATTGTGTCACACAGACCGGTTCACCCAAAAATGATCTCTTGTTGATAAAGTAAATAGCATCCTGGGCTGAGTTTGTTTTTGCTAAGTGCCCTATCAGTATTGCTTAGGAGTGGAAAGTGTTAGTGGAATGCGTTAAAATGTGATAAAGAACAGTGACAACAATTTCCATTCATGTGGCCTCTTTAACACAACAAAATATCCCAAGACAATTCAGACATTGTAAAAAAGTTGTCACCAAGCCATATGTGGAGATGGTGTGGTGGTGCTGGTGTTAGGCTGGGGTGGATAAGGTCAGAATATGACACCAGGTTATAGTCCAACAGGTTTATCTGAAATCATAAGCTTTTGGAGCAACAGGACTATAACCTGATGTTGTGTGACTTCTGACCGTGTGTGGAGATATTAGACAGCTGATGCTATAGAAGGTGATAAGATGAATCTTGGAAGAAGAGAGAGTTTGCAAGGTGGAGAGCTTAGTATTGATAGGTATTAGACAACTCTCCCCTTTCATATTGCAATAACATTTCTCCAATGTCTTTGTATTTTTATCTGTAATTTATATATTGCAGTTGGAGGTGAGCATTGAACCCATGTCTTGTGTGAGCTGATTAACTTAACAATTTGATAGATAAATGTTTCATTGCTATTTGAATCATAAAAGTATCTATCAACCTTGTTCACGTGGCAGTGAATAGTGCAGGGATAATGGTTGTGTTGGAATTGATAGGGATTTGCTGACATATTATAAACAAGTGCTTGCTTCATGAGTTTAATTACTCACAACAGTTCCAATTATTAGTTTATAAACTGACTTCAGCCACAGTTCTGTTGGCCAACAAAATGACATCAGTACTTAACTATGTAAAATCAACCATTTATGTAAGATCTTTAGATTTGATTCCCTACAGTGTGGAAACGGGCCCTTCCACACTGACTCTCCGAAGAGTAACTCACCCAGACCCATTTCCCTCTGACTTATGCACCTAACACTTTGAGCAATTTAGCATGGCCAATTCACCTGACCTGCACATCTTTGGATTATGGGAGGAAACCAGAGCCCCCGGAGGAAACCCACGCAGACACGGGGAGAATGTGCAAACTCCACACAGACATTCGCCCGAGGGTGGAATCGAACCCGGGTCCCAGGTGCTGTGAGGCCTCAGTGATCGCCACTGTGCCCCCCCGATCCATTTACTAGATAGTCAACAGAATTTCAGTCCTTCCCCTGCCCTTTGGTGTTGATTGATGCTGTCATAGTTTTATGTGTGTCAGTATCTTTCTGGTACTTTGTTCATGTGTTATTTGAATATAAAATGGGTCGTAGTCCAAATTGTAATCGAAGATGATTCTGTCCTCACGGAATGTCTTTACATGTTTCCATTCAGAATCATTGTCCAGAAACTGGACACCTGGCCAACTGATGCTTTCAAGGTCTCTGACCTTATTGGGGAAGTGATAGCTCGGTGATGTTGTTGTGATCCTGTTAATACAGAGACCCTGGTAATGTTCTGAGGGCCTGGGTTTGAGGCCATGGCAGATAGTGGAATTGGAATTCAATAAGAATTTGGAATTAGCAGTCAAATGATGGCGAGTAAACTATTGTTGAGAAAACCCACCTGTTCACTAATGTCCTTCAGGGAAGGAAATCTGTTGTCCTTACTTGATGTGACCTACATGTGACTCCAGACCAAAAGCAATCTGGTTGACTCTGGAAAATTTAAATGGTCATTGGATAAACATATGGATAAAAATGGAATAGTGTAGGATAGATGGGTTTCAGATTGGTTCCACAGATTGGTGCTACATCGAGGGCCGAAGGGCCTGTACTGCGCTGTAATGGTCTATGTTCTAATTAGGAGTGGGTGATAAATGTTGGACTTGCCAGTGATACCCACATCCTGTGGTTGAAAATGAAAAAAACCTTACCCTATGTACTGTTTTATATCCTTCTGCAATCTGGAATTGGGCAGAATGGGATAGCAATTTGCACCCTTTCCTGGTATTTGGTGCATGTGGCACTGTAACCTTTAGTCCTTATTTTCAATTCTTCTAACTCTGTCCCTTAAACCTGAAGGGATTGATTCACTTGGATTGATCAAGAGAAATGATTTCCTCTTTTATCATTCATTTGATATGGGTATCATTGGCGAGTCCAGCATTTATTGCCCAGAGGGAGTTAAGCATCAATCACGTTGTTGTGGGTCTGGACTTACATAGAGACCAGACTTCCTTCTCTAAATGACATTAGTGAACCAGATGGGTTTGTCCTGGACAGTTGATAGTAATCTCGCGGTCATCTTTCAATTCCTAATTCTAGATTTTTATTGAATTCAAATTACACCATCCGCCACGGTAGGATTCAAGCCTGAGTGCCCAAAACATTGCCTATTCGGGATTAATATCTAGTGATAATACCACTAGGCCATCACTGACTCCTAGTTGAAAAGTGTGCCCTTGGAAAAGCACAGCAGGGCAGACAATGCCCGAGGAGCAGGAGAGTTTGATGTTTCGGGCAGAAACCCTTCATCAGGAATTCCTGATGACCTGCTGTGCTTTTCCAGTGCCACACTTTTCGATTCTGACTCTCCAGCATCTGCAGTCCTCACTTTCTCTCCATCACTGACTCCTCCCCTAGCTACCAAAGGAGATTGGTGAATAGTCCATGAATCTATTCTAAAATCCTTCAACCTGGTCTCTGTGTAAACTGATGAAGGAAGTGAAATGTGGTGAAGTATCCATCGGCTCAGCCAATGTAATGTGCTCATTCAGAAACACCTGGGTGGGGTACTGAGGGAAAGAAAAAGCTGAAGCCCTAAAAGCATACATTGCCTTCTGGACTAAACTCCTCACAGGAAAAATAATCAAACCTTTGCTAATGAGGGAAGCTGAAAGTAATAGGAACAGGAAATTCTGTCAGGTCAGCTTCTGTGGAAAGAGGAACTGGAAACATTCTGGATCATAATCTTCCATCAGAAGATGTGCAGAATATTCTAGAAATAGCGAGGAAGCAAGGGGCTCAGGAACATGAAGAACTTGGAGAAAATGGTATCAGTGAAGAAATAGTCCTTTGGAAGTCTAGTCACTGTTGTGATGTAGAAAACATGACAGTCAATTTGCACAGAGCAAGCTCCCAGGCTCCCACAAACAGCATTAGATAATGACCACACAACTCTATTTTGTGATATCAATTGAAGGATAAATATTGACCAAGGATAACGCCCCATTCTTCAAAATAATGTCCTGAGATCTGTGACATTCACCTTAGAGAGTGGACAATAACTTACCAGTTCACCTGGAGGACATCAGGACTGCACGTGATCTTTGGGTTCCACACCTGGAGTGAGACTTGTACCTGGACGCTTGTGACTCAGGGGTGAGAGACTCACTCTTCAGCTTGGGCAGTCTCTCAGGATCTAGGAGTCATAGTCATAGCGATGTACAGCATGGAAACAGACCCTTCGGTCCAACCTGTCCATGCCGGCCAGATATCCCAACCCAATCTAGTCCCACATGCCAGCACCTGGCCCATATCCCTCCAAACCCTTCCTATTCATATACCCATCCAGATGCCTTTTAAATGTTGCAATTGTACCAGCCTCTACCACTTCCTCTGGCAGCTCATTCCATACCCTTACCACCCTCTGTGTGAAAAAGTTGCCCCTTAGGTCTCTTTTATATCTTTCCCCTCTCACCCTAAACCTATGTCCTCTAGTTCTGGACTCCCGACCCTAGAGAAAAGACTTTGTTTATTTATCCTATCCATGCCCCTCATGATTTTGTAAACCTCTATAAGGTCACCCCCTCAACCTCCGACGCTAGAGGGAAAACAGCCCTAGCCTGTTCAGCCTAATTATAGCTTAAATCCTCCAACCCTGGCAACATCCTTGTAAATCTTTTCTGAACCCACTTGTCTTCTGTTTGATGGGTACTGGATGTTTGAACCTGCAGCTTCTGTGGGTCAGATAGATCTTGGCGGGTCAGGTAGATAAGGTATTTGGACAATCAATGCCTGAGCCTCAACTCTGCTTATTCCATTTGAAATTTCTCAATTTGTTGGGTGTCTTTCAAACAGAGCCTTCTCCTTTTCAATTGGCCACAAGTCAGGGATGCTTTGATGCCATCTCTAAACAGTCCCTGCTGTCCTCCTGAGAGTCCATCAACATCCTGGGAGTTATCAATGATCAGAAAGTTAACTGGGCTTACCACATAAATGAGCAGGTCAGAGGCTAGAAATACTGCGACGAGTAACTCACCTCCTCACTCCCCAAAGCCACAAGGCAAAGTCAGCTGTGTGATGGAATACTCCCCACTCGCCTGGATGGGGGCAGCTCCAACAACACTCAAGAAGCTTGATATCATCCAGGACAAAGCAGCCACTTAATTGGCACCACATCCACAAATATCCACTCCCTTCACCACCAAAGCTCAGTAACAGCAGTGTGTGCTGTCTACAAGATGCACTGCAAAAGCTCACCAAAGATCCTCAGACAGCACCTGCCAAACCCATAGCTATTTCCATCTAGAAGGGCAAGGACAGCCAATACATGGGAACACCACTACCTTCAAGTTCCCCTCCAAACCTCTCACCATTCTGAGTTGGAAATATATCGCTGTTCCTTCACAGTCACTGGGTCAAAATCCTGGAATTCCCTCCCTCAGGGCATTGTGGGTCAGTGGATGGCAGCGGTTCAAGAAGGCAGCTCACCACCACCTTCTCAAGGGCAACTAGAGATGTGCAATAAATGCTGGCTCAGCCAGCAACATCCTCATCTCATTGAAAAGTGAATAAATAAAGAAAAATGTCTTCTGTAACTATCGGGTTCCAATCATTGGTTACTTCAGGAGACAGGTGTTTTAGGTTTGAACAATATGGTGCAGAATGTTTTCAAAGGGGAGAGCGATCAACAGGGGGTCATCGTAGACATGGGAACTAACGACATAGGAAGGGAAAAGATTGAGATTCTGAAGGGAGAATACAGAGAGTTAGGCAGGAATTTAAAAAGGAGGTCCTCGAGGGTAGTAATATCTGGATTACTCCCAGTGCTACGAGCTAGTGAGGGCAGGAATAGGAGGATAGAGCAGATGAATGCATGGCTGAGGAGCTGGTGTATGAGAGAAGGATTCACATCTTTGGATTATTGGAATCTCTTCTGGGTAGAAGTGACCTGTACAAGAAGGACGAATTGCACCTAAATTGGAAGGGGACTAATATACTGGCAAGTAGATTTGCTAAAGCAGCTTGGGAGGATTTAAACTAGTAAGGTGGAGGGGTAGGACCCAGGGAGATAGTAAGGAAAGAGATCAATCTGAGACTGGTACAGTTGATAAAAGAAGCGAGTCAGAGTATTGAGTACTGGAGTTGGGAGGTCATGTTGTGGCTGTACAGGACATTGGTTAGGCCACTTTTGGAACACTGCATGCAATTCTGGTCTCCTTCCTGTTGGACGGATGTTGTGAAACTTGAAAGGGTTCAGGAAAGATTTACAAGGATGTTGCCAGGGTTGGAGGGTTTGAGCTATAGGAAGAGGTGAACAGGCTGGGGCTGTTTTCCCTGGAGCGTCGGAGGCTGAGGGATGACCTTATAGAAGTTTACAAAATTATGAGGGGCATGGATAGGATAAATAGACAAAGTCTTTTCCCTGGGGTCGGGGAGTCTAGAAGTAGAGGGCATAGGTTTAGGGTGAGAGGGGAAAGATATAAAAGAGACCTAAGGGGCAACTTTTTCACACAGAGGGTGGTACGTGTAATGGAATGAGCTGCTAGAGGAAGTGGTGGAGGCTGGTACAATAGCAACATTTAAGAGGCATTTGGATGGGTATATGAATAGGAAGGGTTTGGAGGGATACGGGCCGGGTGCTGGCAGGTGGGGCTAGGTTGGATTGGGATATCTGGTCGGCATGGACGGGTTGGACTGAAGGGTCTGTTTCCATGCTGTACATCTCTATGACTCTAATATGACATGTCCTTTGCAGCTGACTTTAAGTGATCAGAGTTTTGAAGGCGAGAATGTTGTCTTAGAGAGGAAGGCTACTGTTGGACCATCTTTTTGAACCTAGATTATATTATAACAACTCAATCAGCAAAGGGCAACCAAAGTATTGATGAAGAAAACAGAACAGTAATGACTAGCAAGAGATGTAATCACACACCGTGCAAGTTTCTGCAGATATGTGAAAAACATGGAAGAGGTAACAGAAAATAAAGGTTGGTCTGTGTGTGCAGACAGACTGAGGGAAAATTATAAATAAAAAAACAAATGAACTGTGGATGCTGTTAATCAGAAGCAAAAACAGAAATTGCTGGAAAAGCTCCGCAGGTCTGGCAGCATCTGTGGAGAGAAATCAGAGTTAACGTTTCAGGTGCGGTCACCCTTCCTCAGAACTGAGGACCCAAACCGTAACTCTGATTTCTCTCCACAGATGCTGCCAGACCTGCTGAGATTTTCCAGCGCCTTCTGTTTTTGTTTGTGAGGGAAAATTATAAATGGGGAAAAAATGTTAATCTTTTACCTTCAGTGTTGGCATAGCTAGCAGGATCTGCGTTTGTTACCCACTCAGATTGCTCCTTGTGGCAGAGTGACTCATTATAACCATTTTGCAATCAAGGGTTAAGGATCAATCTCATCGCTGTGGTTCTGATGTAGGCCAGACCAGGTAAGGAAGGTAGCTTCCTTTATTTATTAAAGAGGCAGGGTAGAATTTTAATGATAATTAATGGTGGCTAACACTGAGATGAGCTTTTAAATCTGGATTTTATGCATTATATTTTAGATTTTCCGTGCTGTCATGCTCCTGCCCTTGGGATGTCAGTCTGGGCCTCTGGATTATTGGTCTACCCTCCCACCATTTCAGTTGGATCACTTGACAACTAGATCAATTCATGGGGAAGCAACGGCACCATTGGTAATGCCCCAACCTCTGGGACAGGAGGCCTGGATTCAAGTCCCACTTGTACCAGAGGCGTGTAATAACATCTCTGAGCAGGCTGATTAGAAATGTCTATAACAATGTAAGGAAAAGCAGAGCCAAAGAAAAAACCTTTTAATTTAAACAACTAGTACCTGTCCGCATGCCTGAAGACACAAAGACTTGATGTGAATGATTAACTTGGAAAGAGTGTTGGTGTGTCCCCTATGTTGGGTAAAGTGCATGGGACAGGTAATACCTCAGAACATTATTCCCATCCCTCAGGATTTGAGCAGCCTCTTTATTGAAACTGCCTTGACTTTTCCGCCACAAAGTCATTCTCCATCTCAGTTCACAACAGGAAAGGTGGTTCAGAGTGCTTTTGACATTTGGATAAGGTTAAACATCATCAGGACCAATGCTCTGAAAGCTTGTGCTTCCAAATAAACCTGTTGGACTATAACCTGGTGTTGAAAGTGAGGACTACAGATGCTGGAGATCAGAGCTGAAAATGTGTTGCTGGAAAAGCGCAGCAGGTCAGGCAGCATCCAAGGAGCAGGAAAATCGACGTTTTGGGCATGAGCCCTTCTTCAGGAATCTGATTCCTGAAGCAGGGCTCATGCCTGAAATGTCGATTCTCCTGTTCCTTGGATGCTGCCTGACCTGCTGCACTTTTCCAGCAACACATTTTCAGCTATAACCTGGTGTTGTGTGATTTTTAACTTTGTACACCCCAGTCCAACACAGGCATTGGAATCACTAAATTGCCCATGGGTGATTTGGCAGCTCGTGAAATTAAATCACAGAAACTGTATTGCATGTTTTCTTGTAAATTATTTAATGAATGAAGGAGAAAGCTGCAATAATTCTCCCATTCTGTTGGGCCCCTTGATGTTATTAGCTCATCGGGGACTGAAATTGCACTGGGTGATGCCAGTGATTGATGGAGTGATATATTTGTGTGAAAATTCTCATGTTTTCACTTAAGCACGCATCTGTTGCCAAGGCAATTTTAACCAAAACGAAGACAGTTCTGGAGTCTCTGCTATTAGAATCACAGAGTCATACAATACAGAAGAGGGCCTTCAGCCCATCAAGTCTGCACCAAGTTCATACCACTTCCCAACACTTGGCCCATAGCGTGGAATGTTATGACATTTCTAGTGTTCACCCAGAAGTATTGGATTGCTGGAGCAATTGGATTGCTCCTATTGGACTTGATGTAGGTTGCACAAGAAATAGACCTGGGCTAACTGTCCTTGAGGAGAAAGTGAGGACTGCAGATGCTGGAGACCAGAGTTGAAAAATGTGATGCTGGAAAAACACAGCAGGCCAGGCAGCATCCGAGGAGCAGGAGAATCAATATTTTGGGCATAAGCCCTTCTTCCTGAAGAAGGGTTCAATCCTGAAACATTGACTTACCTGCTCCTCGGCTGCTGCCTGGCCTGCTGTGTTTTTCCAGCATCACATTTTTCAACTAACTGTTCTTGATGGTGTTATTGTCTGAAACAGGTTTTTTTAAAGAATGTAATCTGACTCCCTCTTGGTGTCCAGTACACTCTCTACTCTCTCCACATAAATTTCAGTTTTGTTTGGTCTAACTGAGTTGACAATTTGAGATCCAAGGTCTAATTCGGATTCAGAACTACAGATATGTTTTAAAAACTAAATTTATGAAAGTTTGTAACACATGGTACACATTTAAAATAGCAAGAAGCTAGAAGGTTGTTGTGATATCATTTTGTTATTGGCACAATTTAGGTTAGCAGGGAATTAATGAAGGCCAATTCCACTTAACAGCCACGGATTTGCATAAGCGTAGAGCCATAAGCGAAAGGTAAAGTCACCATAGTCTTACCAGACCATAGTTATGTCCTCTCATTAGAGGGAGATGATGGTGACTGCTTAAACTGAGAATCATCACACCTCAGGTGAGGCAAGAGGTTAACTTCAGATGGTGTGGGAACTAGCCACCCAGGCAACTGAGCTAACTGACTCCCATCAGATCATGGGTACCCATCAGGCTCTGGGTCCCTCCACGATGGATGCCGAAGATTTGTTTGTAAATGAATTGAAGGTAACCTGGCTGAACTGACTAAAATGTAGCACACAGCATCAAATCTGTGGATGATGGTGTGTTCCTTGTGCCTATCACTAGGTAATATTCACTGTGATTCTGGAACAATGGTGCTGGAAGAGCACAGCAATTCAGGCAGCATCCGAGGACAGGCAAAATCGACGTTTCGGGCAAAAGCCCTTCATCAGGAATAAAGGCAGAGAGCCTGAAGCATGGAGAGATAAGCTAGAGGAGGGTGGGGGTGGGAGAGAGTGGCATAGAGTACAATAGGTCAGTGGGGAAGGAGATGAAGGTGATAGGTCAGGGAGGAGAGGGTGGAGTGGATAGGTGGAAAAGGAGCTGGGCAGGTCGGACAAGTCCGGACAGGTCAGGGGATCGAGTTTCTGGAGGTTAGAAGCTAGGATGAGGTGGGGGAAGGGGAAATGAGGAAACTGTTAAAATCCACATTGATGCCCTGGGGTTGAAGTGTTCCGAGGCGGAAGATGAGGCGTTCTTCCTCCAGGCGTCTGGTGGTGAGGGAGCGGCGGTGGAGGAGGCCCAGCACCTCCATATCCTCGGCAGAGTGGGAGGGGGAGTTGAAATGTTGAGCCACTGGGCGATGTGGTTGATTGGTGCGGGTGTCTCGGAGATGTTCCCTAAAGCGCTCTGCTAGGAGGCGCCCAGTCTCCCCAATGTAGAGGAGACCGCATCGGGAGCAACGGATACAATAGATGATATTAGTGGATGTGCAGGTAAAACTTTGATGGATGTGGAAAGCTCCTTTGGGGCCTTGGATGGAGGTGAGGGAGGAGGTGTGGGCGCAGGTTTTACAGTTCCTGCGGTGGCAGGGGAAAGTGCCAGGATGGGAGGGTGGGTCGTAGGGGGGCGTGGACCTGACCAGGTAGTCACGGAGGGAACGGTCTTTGCGGAAGGCGGAGAGGGGTGGGGAGGGAAATATATCCCTGGTGGTGGGGTCTGTTTGGAGGTGGCGGAAATGTCGGCGGATGATTTGGTTTATGCGAAGGTTGGTAGGGTGGAAGGTGAGCACCAGGGGCGTTCTGTCCTTGTTGCGGTTGGAGGGGTTGGGTCTGAGGGCGGAGGTGCGGGATGTGGATGAGATGCGTTGGAGGGCATCTTTAACCACGTGGGAAGGGAAATTGCGGTCTCTAAAGAAGGAGGCCATCTGGTGTGTTCTATGGTGGAACCGCTCCTCTTGGGAGCAGATACGGCGGAGGCGGAGGAATTGGGAATACGGGATGGCATTTTTGCAAGAGGTAGGGTGGGAAGAGGTGTAATCCAGGTAGCTGTGGGAGTCGGTGGGTTTGTAGAAGATGTCAGTGTCAAGTCGGTCGTCACTGATGGAGATGGAGAGGTCCAGGAAGGGGAGGGAGGTGTCAGAGATGGTCCAGGTAAATTTAAGGTCAGGGTGGAATGTGTTGGTGAAGTTGATGAATTGCTCAACCTCCTCGCGGGAGCACGAGGTGGCGCCAATGCAGTCATCAATGTAGCGGAGGAAGAGGTGGGGAGTGGTGCCGGTGTAATTACGGAAGATCAACTGCTCTACGTAGCCAACAAAGAGACAGGCATAGCTGGGGCCCATACGTGTGCCCATGGCTACCCCTTTGGTCTGGAGGAAGTGGGAGGATTCAAAGGAGAAATTGTTAAGGGTGAGGACCAGTTCGGCCAAACGAATGAGAGTGTCGGTGGAGGGGTACTGTTGGGAACGTCTGGAGAGGAAAAAACGGAGGGCTTGGAGGCCCTGGTCATGGCGGATGGAGGTGTAGAGGGATTGGATATCCATGGTGAAGATGAGGTGTTGGGGGCCAGGGAAACGGAAGTCTTGGAGGAGGTGGAGGGCGTGGGTGGTGTCTCGAACGTATGTGGGGAGTTCCTGGACTAGGGGGGATAGGACAGTGTCGAGGTAGGTAGAGATGAGTTCAGTGGGGCAGGGTAGATTTTGCCTGTCCTCGGATGCTGCCTGAATTGCTGTGCTCTTCCAGCACCATTGTTCCAGAATCTGGTTTCCAGCATCTGCAGTCATTGTTTTTACCTCAATATTCACTGTGAGCTGAGTGAGCCTCCTCTGAACTGAAATCTGTCCCGGTTTATGCCATACATTGACCAGTGTACTCGGAGTAATACAGCAGGCCAGGCAGCATCCGAGGAGCAGGAGAATTTACATTTCGGGCATAAGCCCTTCTTCAGGAAGCCCTGATGAAGGGTTCAATCCTGAAACATTGACTCACCTGCTCCTTGGATGCTGCATGGCCTGCTGTGCTTTTCCAGCACCACACTTTTCAACTCTTACTACATTCTCCTATCACTTATTGAAATTGAACCAGTATCCCCAGGTAAAGTCGATGTAATCGGATTTATTTATGGATGCAAGAATACATAGAAGCATTAAGGCACAATGAGACATTGAAGGTTGAGTAACCAGATGAAAAGAAGGGTTGATTTTTCAATCTGTATGATTTGGGTGAGGTTAGAAGCCAATGCAGCAGGAAATCAGAAAATTGGCACAATTATGTAAATTTGCAGGGATGCGTGGAAAGAGGAGTGAGGGTATAACTGGATAGGTCTTTCGAGGAGGCAACATGGGCACAATTGGCTGAATGTGTTTCTTTCAGCGCTGGACGATTCATTGATGATCCATTCTTCAAATGAATATTCAAACAATCTGAAATCACAACATCACAAAGAAAATGAAGATGAAAAAGCCTTAGTCCATTTTTCAACCATTAGTCCATTCTTCCTGAATGACTTTGCCATGCTGCTATCACTTTTTCCAATGTTTTAATTCCGTCACACCCACATTGTTAAAAATGGTACAGAAAGAAAAGCTCCATGGGGTGAAAGTTATTTCATTCAAACATCAGGTAATAGTAGCAACTGAGATGAGATGCAGCAAAACAAGTCCTTGAACACATAAGGCATGCTACACTAAGATAATAATTGAGCCATAAGATAATGCAGGAATGAAATGACACTACACAGTGTATGTAAAGGAGCAAGGATCACTGCTAAAATAACAGATAATGGAGTTCAACATGAAGATAGTAACTACTGGGATTGGTTGGACGGTGATACTAGTTTCTGCAATAAGGCTTTTGCAGACCACAGATCAATTATGGTTAGGGAAGGGCATTGAATCATCATAAAGTATCCATCCAGAAATCACGGCCAATGCATCAGTTCATTAGCTAAATGTATCTTTCAGTGATTACCACTGCCATTGCTCAAACCAGTAGCAGCAGTGTGCACCATCCACAAGATGTACTACAGGCCACACTTGTCTGAAAATACCCAATTTGATCTGATCTTCGAAGCTGACTGGACTCAAGCCTGGTTAGTACTTGGGTCAGAAACAGCCTGGGGAATATCCACTACGTTAATTTAACAAGGTGACAATTCGGGTTCGATTCCAGCTTTGGGTGACTGTCTGTGTGGAGTTTGCTCAACTATGTTAATAAATTCTCTAACTTTTCCTGAGTAACTGTTAAAGCTTAAGTGAATCAGAATTGTCTGAATTTAATGGACTTTTGGGGAGGGGAGGTGGGTGTGTGTATTCTAGGCCAGGTTTCAAATTTCTGAACAATTCACTCGGAATCTGCTGCATTAGATACTATTCAGACATCTAACTTCCATCCATGATCATCTGACAACTCACTATCCATAGGAATATCAGGGTCATACTTTTCCAAAGAACTTCACTGGTGGTAAAACACTTCTGGACTCTTCTGAGGTCGTGAAAGACTCTATATCAATCGCAAGTATTTTGTTTTCACTTCCCTCTTTCTCTTCCTTTTTCTTTTATTTCTCTCTTTCACTTACAAATGCAATGAAAAGCTTACATCATTAAGAATGTTTAATTTGTACTTTAGGACACAGCTGGCAAAATTATTTTGCATTCCTCAACCCCATTTCACGTGCATCTATTAACCTGCAAGAAATGTGTCTCAAAGAACATTGCTGTGTGCCTAGTAACATGATATTTTGGCATTATGGTATTTTATAAATAAGGGCAAACAGGGCAGCACAGTGGCTCATTGGTTAGCACTACCAGCTCAGAGTACTAGGGACCCGGGTTCAATTCTAAATGAATTGCTAAATAAATAAATTCCATGCTAAATTTCCCAATAGTGTTCAGGGATGGGTAGATTAGGTGCATTACTCAGGTATAAATGTAGAGTAATAGGGTAGGGGAATGGGTCTGGATGGGTTACTCTTTGGAGGGTTGGCGTGGACTTTTGGGTGAAATGGCCTGTTTCCACACTGTAGGGATTCTATGATAAACATTACCACTCCAGCTTTGATTTTCCAGTCAGTGTTACTTTAATTTTGGGAAATCTTGGCTAGTGATAGAATGCTTACATCTTGTCACTGTTGACTACTTATTGCAAGTAGATCTTAAATTGAGGTGAAAGGCACTTCGAACATTTTGGCCCTAACCATTCTGCCATTCAGTAATGATTTGGAGGTGCCGGTGTTGGACTGAGATTTACAAAGTTAAAATCACTGGTGGTGTGTGATTTTTAATGCCATTCAGTAAGAGAGCCTTGATGGTTGGTTTCAGGTTAGGATTTACTCTAATCTTACAGACTACTCCTGAAACTAGAGGGTAGTTATGTACTGGGTAAGTCCTGAGTTTAAAAGTTTGATTTGATTTATTGCTGTCACGTGTACTGAGGTACAGTGAAAAGTGTTGTCTTATGTGCTTTATAGGCAGATCGTGCTATAGGAAGTGCATCAGGGTAACAGATCAGAGTGCAGGGTACAATGTTACAGTTCCAAGAAAGTGCAGAGAGAGATCAACATTAACATTCGAGAGGTCCATTCATAAATCTGATAACAGGGGGGAAGAAACAGTTCTTGAATCTGTTTATATGTGTTTTCAACCCTTTTTATCTTCTGCTTGACTAAAGAAGGTGGAAGAGAGTATAACTGGTGTGGGAGGGGACTTTCATTATGTTGGCTGCCTTACTGAGGCAGTGGGAAGTATAAATGGAGTCAATGTATAAAAGGCTGTTTTGTGTGATGGACTGGCTGGGTTCACAACTCTTTGTCAGTTCTTTCTTGCTTTATTATTGCTGAGGGTTCATTGTGAACTTTCTTGATATCTGCCCATCAACGACCTTAAATGCCAAACCTTTACATCTCTTCACATTGCTATAGTTTCCATTGAAATACATAGCTGCAGATGTACTTAAATCTTCTCCTCTGCATCCTCACAACTTATTAGGGACTCCTTGGATAGTACAGTCCGGAGGCTCAATACAGCTGGGAGGTAGTAATCCAGGATCCCTGGCTGAATGATCTGACAACAAGAATTTAAATTCCACCACTGTGGCACAGTGGTTAGCACTGCTGCCTCACAGCACCAGAGACCCGGGTTCAATTCTCGCCTCAGGCGACTGTCTGTGCAGAGTTTGCACATTCTCCCTGCGTATGTGTGGGTTTTCTCCAGGTGCTCTGGTTTCCTCCCACAATCCAAAAATGTGCAGGTTAGGTGAGTTGGCCATGCTAAATTGCCCGTAGTGTTAGGTGTAGGGGAATGGGTCGTTGTGGACTTGTTGGGCCAAAGGGCCTGTTTCCACACTGTAAGTAATCTAATCTAATCTAAAAAAAAATGACAGGTGGTGAAATTCGAATTCAATAAAAATCTGCCATAAAATCTAGTCTAGTGTTGGCAATCAACCACTGTTGATGATAGTTAAAAAACATTGAGCTCACTAAATGTCCTTTAGGCAAGGAAATCTGCTGTTCATGTGGCTCTCAGCAATGTGGCTGACATTTCAGTGCTTTTTTGGTAATTAAAGATGAGCAGTAAGATGCCTGCCCTGCCAGCGATGACCACAATTCATGTATGAGTTTAAAAAAAATACTTGTTCAGAGGTTGTCAAGGATACAAACTGACTTGGGGTCAAACTTCATTCTTTTTGAGATGCAGGACTTTGTAGTCAATATTGGGCTTTTTTGGTGCCTGTTTTACATATTCTCTCTCATTTTCTCTCTCTCTCTGTCTCTGTCTCATTCACTCACCTGTTATTGAACATCCAAATGGTTTGAGTTCATTGCAGTTTTACCCCCAACACAATAAATATGGGTCAAGTGCTATAATTGATGTTCAAATGAAATCCCAGTGAGGTGATGAAGGGTTCAGTTGTTGTAGGAAGCAGAAAGACCAAGATGATACCATGAGGCTCATTTTTGTGAGATGTTCTTTTGAAGACGCATGTTAAACCACCCAGCTGCCATCCAGGAGCCGTGAGGAAAGACCACTGTCTGAGGTCCTCCTTATGGAGTTTAATGGGGGGGCGTTCAGTTCTTACTCCTTCCTTGTACCCCAATGCATGTATGTGTAGTCTGGTTCAAGGAGGCAATGCCTTTGTTTTGTTTGGATAGTCAAACTCCAATATTTGTTTGTTTCCTTGATATGCTACTGAACAGAATCGAAATGTGTTTGTGACTATGTATGTATACACATATATAATGATAGTTTTAATGAAAAAAGTGTACTTTGAAATTAAAAAATGTTTAACAATGCTTACTTTGTGCTACTGCTTGTCCTTGCTGCATGAACATACAGGATAAATGTTTGACTCATCCAACTGGAGACAGCCCCCTATTCGATATGTGTCAGAAATGGGAGGATTCCTTTGTCTCTGAGTCAGAACATTGTGGGTTCATTGTGGCTCCACAGACATGTGCTATTGAAGACAGAAACTAACTAAAGAAGAAATACTTACAGAACAGAATGGTGTGGTAGGCCGCTCCCAGAAACAGTGACCTCTGCGTCTGCATGTGTAGGACACAAGAAACTGTCTTTCATGGGCTTTCACTGTACACATCATCCTGACTGTAAACACTGCTGTACCTGTTGTTCAGGGAGAGAAGGCATGGTCAAGTCCCACGGTTAGGTTTAGAATCATTCTGCCCCTCCCAAAAGCTTTTGATTTAATAAATTTGATAGATTTGCTTCTAAATATGATTGACTTGCTACTAAATTTAAGTTTTATTAATTTTACTACAACACTCTAAAAACCCAGGCTGACCTCCACTGCAGCATTGAGGGTGTGCTTACACAGTCAAAGGTTTTGGGTGCAATGTTAAAATTGAGGCTCTTACTGTCCTCTTATGTGGGAGCAAAAGGATCATGATGCTACTTTAAATAGAGCAATGACATTAATGCCAGTATCCTGGTAAATGTTTATCCCTCAATTAGCTTTACTGATCCTTATTATACTGCACTTTCTAGGAGGTAGCTGTGTGCAAATTATATTGCAATAATGGCTTCACTTTGGAAGGAGTTCATTGACTGCAAAATGCTTTGGGATGTCCAGTAGACATGGAAGGTCTTTTGCTTCATGCTATGAAAAGCATTGTCTTTATGCTATGCAGCCCGTGCCCATGTACTGGCAGAATGGTGCCAATCTCTCTCCATCACCTCATGATGCACCCACACTCGCTCAAACACTGTTGCAGCTTTGTGACATGTGGCTGACACTGCACAATCTGAAACTACACTTTCTGGGAAACGTCTAAAACCACAGCATCCTTTCAGCACAATACTCATAAAAGATTAAAGATATCCCACAATGATTAAACTCATGGGTCACCGGGTGAAATCAAGGCAAAACCATCTAGGATGCAAGTCTTGAAGCTTCTGGAAACCAAAGTTGAGGCAATGTGTTTGTGGATGCCTCCATCTATTACAGTCCATGTTCAACTCTACTAGGTATTGACTCATCCAAAGCAAAGTTACTGATTCTTTAGTTTGCACTGCCATTCCTTGGTTGGTTGACCTACATTGGTTTGTGAGCCATCAGTCTTTTGATTTTAAGCTTCAAATTCTCCTGTCCACTGCCTCCACATCACACCAGCTCCCCAATTCTGTGTCTCCTCAAAACCTTCAGAGACTTGATATTTTATCTAATTCTGGTATCATGCCCCCCTTCTCTTTACCCTCCTATCTCCGTACACTGTGCACCCAATGGCTGGCGAATACTCACTCAGCTGTCTATGCCCTAGAATTCCTTATCCAAATCTCCTGAACTCTTCTGATTATTATGCCTCCAGCAAACCAAATCACTCCATAAAACCCAGCTCTTTGACCAAGCTTTTAATTACCCTGCCTAATGTTGCCCTCTATGCCAGGGTGACAATGTTTGTCTGATTATGCTCCTGTGAATTGTCTCGGGATGTTTTCCTATTTTAAAGCTGCGTTATCAATGAATATTTTTGGATGTGGGTTTGCGAGCAAACCCACATCCAGAACCTCAACCCGTAGCTACAAATCTTCTCAAAACTCGCTAATGAATATTTTGACTATTGCTGAACAAAAGCTGTTCATTGTGCACGCATCAGGGCAATTTGCAAGAATACCAACTCAAGGGGAAAACCAATATTACACCGAGAGGGGAGTGCTGAATGGTTGGTAAGTGGACTTTGATTGGTAGAAATGTTGCCATTGGAAAATTACCAAATTGGCAGAAAGAACGTGTAGACATGTTGTGTCCACTTCAACTCAACACAATAGATTACAGCATTGGCCTGAACAATCAGAGTCAACTTGCTCGGTTTAAAATCCGAACAACAGCAGGATTGGCCATTAACAGTCAATCATCATCCAACGGTTGTTTTCTCTATGCCTCTACCAATCAGAGTGCGCTTGCCAGTTAATCAGCCTACTCTTCTTACATAGTATAAAAATATCATTCCCCTTTATTCTGACAGGTTTTTTTTATTCAGCTCAGAGATCTTACTACACACCTCTAGATCAAGTGGGACTTGAACACAGGACTCCTCGCCGAGAGATAGGAACAATCCCATAGTGCCACAGGTGCCCCCTTTATATTGGTATTCTTGCAAATTGTCCTGATGAGCGCAAGATGAGAAACTCCAACAAACTGGATTTGTTCAGCAATAATCAAACTCTGCACTACCAAATGACTGGTGGAAATGAAAAATGTTTTGTTGATTTTTTTTAGATTACAATACAGTGTGGAAACAGGCCCTTCGGCCCAACAAGTCCACACCGACCCGCTGAAGCGCAACCCACCCAGACCCCTACATTTACCCCTTACCTAACACTGCGGGCAATTTAGCATGGCCAATTCACCTGACCTGCACATCTTTGGACTGTGGGAGGAAACCGGAGCACCCGGAGGAAACCCATGCAGACACAGGGAGAACGTGCAAACTCCACACAGTCAGTCGCCTGAGGCGGGAATTGAACCCGGGTCTCTGGCGCTGTGAGGCAGCAGTGCTAACCACTGTGCCACCGTGCCGCCCACATTTGGGATTTTGAACTGCACATTTTGCAAACTACAGGGTGTTACTGGGTCAAATTAGCTTCAAGATAACGGTGATGGAAGGCTTAGAGGTAATGCAGGCCTTTTGGAAGATGACTGAGATACAATGCAATACTTGAGCCAAGCAGAAATGGTGTGCTGTGGAGACCTATTTTTGATTAATTGACTGATTATGTCCACAACAGAGATCTGTCACAGGGGTAGGAGTAGGGCTGAAAGTTTTCAAAATAGGTGTCCTCACTGCGGTCTCATAGATTGAGTTCTGTTCTGGCTGGAACAATCATTAGTAAACTAACTCCAGGTGATGTGAGACTACCCCATCTTAAAAAGTGTTCTCACATGAACAGCGGCTTGACTACCTGAAGCAGCGTTAGACCCCCGGCTTATTGCTCATTATTGATGCAATGTGATGGCTGGATGATCAGTTCCATGTGAAGTGACTCACCATCTCATTCTCACAGAAATACGAGCAAGAGAAGACCATTCAGCCCCTCAACTTGATCCTCCATTCAATTGCATCACGCTAATCCCCGACTTTAAATCCCACTTTGCCATTTGGTCTCCATATCTCTCAATCTCCTTCTAGTTATCGATCTCCACCTTGACCACATTCAATCGCGGAGATCCCCCAGATCTCTGGGGTAAAGCATTCCAATATCCAAACATTTCTAAGTGAACAAATGTCTCCCCAGCTCAATCCGAAATGCCTTGACAGGACACTATACCTCTTGGCTGTTGACTGGAGAAATAGCCTGTCAGCCCCTCCCAGAATTTTAGATGTTTCAGTGAGATCATCTCTCATTCTTCTCAATTCCGATGAGTATAAACCTATTCTACTTCAAGGAAAAGACAGTTTACGTCGCCACTTAATACATGTACACGGGATTTAGGAAGTAATGTTTTAATTGTAGAAGTCAGTCTGTTTCTTTTGCCAATTTGTGCTTGTAATTACAGGGCCGAAACACAGAAAGAAAAACATGACTTAGCAAAGAATTGTACCAAGTTGTTTTGTGTTGGATATGCTATTACTCCTGTACAGTGTTATGTCTACTCTGTGTTACAACTTAATCATGTTATGTCTGAGCTCTGTTCGCCAGTTAGATGTCCTTTGACTGGATACTAATTGCAAAAATACTATCAATCTCAACAAGGGCAAGTTACATAAATATTAATTTAAAAATAATCTCAAAAATAATACCAAGTCAACAGAGCATGGTAGTACAGTCTGTGTTAAAACAAAAGCTTGATAAAGAAGAAGCTTAGAATGAAGAAACGGTATTCTCCTGTGTCTACACTCAGAGATGGAATGACCAAGTTCTTACAGCCATCCTAGCTCCATTCCGAATCAAGTAACTGTATAGACCTTGCAGGTCGTTCAAGGATGGGAGTGTCAATAGCTGAGCCAGAAATTATTGCCTAGTTCCCCTTCAGAAGGTGCTAGTGAACTGCCTTCTTGAACCACCACAACCTGTTTATTCCCGGTACAGTCACAGTGGTGACACCAATGACCCAGTGATATAGTCCCAAAGGCAGAATGATGAGTGGCTTGGAGGGGAACTTGCAGGTGAATAAAATAACCCAATTCTTTACAGCCCAAGCAAACAGTAGTTCATTCTAAGGGACTTACAAAAGTGAGGGTTAGTTGACTAGGCAGGTAATCGTAAAATGATAAAATATTCAGTGACCAGATCAGTCCGCCCAGCTCCCTGTTTTACTGTTAGGTCTCACTTACAGAGATTGACAGAATGAGTGAAGGAAATTGAAACATTGTGCTTGATGAATGATTCTCCAGACCAGAGACTTTGGAGCGTACTTGCAATCTAGTTCGAATGGCTTCCTCTCAAATCAAACGCTTCCTTCAGCAAATATCCCAGTGCTTTTGTTTCGTCAGTTTGGAAAACCAAGAACCAAAACTGAAAGTGTTAAAAGAGAAGATTCATCAATGAATAATGAGAAGGAACTTGCTGTTTTGTTTTAAATTGGAATGAGGTTTCAGAAAATAAAGTGTACGAGATTAAGAATACCATTCGGTTTGTTTTGTTTAAACTGCAGCCAAAGCAGCAGACTAGTGATAAGGGAGAAATACTAACCGTCTTACTGATTTGCAAACTGCAAGTACAGGATAGTTTGTCACCTTGAATAACTTTTAACACCTGATACCTTATGGAGGAAGACCTCCTCTACACAGTAAGGAAAGTCAGGTTTACAATGCCATGCAAGTCAGTCTGGAAGAATTAATGGAGAATGTATGCAGGGTTTAACAGTACCTGATGTCTGTTCATTCATCAAAAGTGATCACTGATTATTATTGATTCCCAATAGCAGCACCAAATTTAGCCTCATCCCTTCCTTATCTTTTTTATGCAAGGCATGTTGGCTCAGTTTAGCACTGCTGCCTCATGGCACCAGGGACCCGGGTTCGATTCTACCCTCGGATGACTATCTGTATGAAGTTAGCACATTCTCCCCGTGTCAGTGTGGGTTTCCTCTGGGTGCTCTGGTTTCCTCCCACAGTCCACAGATGTGCAGGTCAGGGTGGATTGGCCATGCTAAATTATCCATACTGTACATTGCTACAAATTGAGGGATGATAGATTTAAGACAGATGTCAGAGGCAGGTTCTTTACTCAGAGAGTGGTAAGGGCGTGGAGTGCCCTACCTGCCAACGTAGTTAACTCAGCCACATTAGGGAGATTTAAACAATGTCTTGGATAAGCACATGAATGATGATGGGATAGTGTAGGAGGTTGGGCTTAGATTAATTCTCAGGTCAGCACAACATTCTGCGCTGTATTGTTCTATGTGTCCAGGGATGTGCAGGCTAAGTGGGTTAGACATGGGAAATGCAGAGTTGCAGGGATAGGGGAGGTGGGTGGGTTTGGGTGAATGTTTTTCGGAGGGTTGGTGTGGACTGGATGGGCTGAATGGCCTGCTTCCGCACTGTTGGGATTCTATGATTATATCTCTCTAACGAAAGCTCTAATGCAATCAGAAATGGATACCAAATGCTGGTTGAACCAGCAGCACCCATTGAAGAGTTACCTTAGAAAGATTTTCCCTTACCCAAGTGTTGACATCTTTGACGGTGCAGCACTCCCTCTGTATCTGCACAGAGATGTCAACCTACTTTATAGACTCATGACTCCAAGATGCAGGTTTAATTCACTATCAGAGGCAGTAGCGCTACCTATAGAGTGAGAGCTAGAAACTTTGGAAAGAATAGAGATTTCAGTGAAAGAAAAGTAGGAGATACAGTTCATTTTATTCACTTGTGAGATGTGAAGAGGGTGTAGAAACGATTTGCCAGGATGCTGCTTATCTTGGAGGGGATTAGCCAAGAGGAGAGATTGGACAAACAGTTTGGCTTCACTTGGAATGTCAACACATGGGGGGGAAGCGCGACCTGATAGAAGTTTACTAAATTAATAGAAGTATTGGCAGAATGGAGAGTCAGAGTCTTTTTCCCAGGTAGGGGACATAGGTTTAAGGTAAAAGGGGGTAATTTTAAAAATGTAAGAGAGAGTTTTTTTTACCCAGAGGGTGGTAAGTGACTGGAATGAGCTGCCAGAGGAAGTGATGGGGGCACATACATTAGCAACGTTTCAGAGGCATCTTGACAGATACGTGCATAGGCAGGGAATAGAGGGATATGGACAGCACAGAAGCCAAAGATTTTTAGTTTAGAAAGGCTTGGTGGGCCAAATGGCCTGTTCCTGTGCTGTGTTTTGTTCCTTGTTGTTTTGTACTTGGATGTCGCTGGCTGGGTAGGTGTAGACTGTCTGCGGTTGCTCCTTGAGAAGATGGTGCAGGGCTGCCTTTTGGAACTGCTGCAGTCCATTTGGTGTAGGGGACATGCACAATGCTGTTAAGGAGGGAATGCCAAGGTTTTGACCCAGCCACTGTGATGGAATAGTGATATATTTCCAAGTCACGATGGCTTGGAGGGGAACTTGCAGGGGGTGGTGTCCCCATGTATCTGCTGCCTTTGTCCTGCTAGATGGAAATGGTCATGGGTTTGGAAAGTGCTGTCTGAGGATCTTTGGTGAATTTCTGCAGTATATCTTGTAAGCAGCACACCCTGTTGCTACTGAGTGGATGCTTGTGGATGTGGTGCCAATTGAGTGAGCTGCTTTGTCCTGGATGGTGTTGGGCTTCTGTTTGAGTCAGGTGGAACATACAATAAATTGGGGTTAGTGCCTGGAGTGGTTCACTGGGTTAATTGGGCTTCTCAGTTTAAATCTGCAGGAATGATTTCACTCCTTCACCCTCAGAACTATAATATCCTTGCGTCCTTCGCCTAGGCTGAGCATTATCACCGAAAACTCTCTGTGTGCTTTTAACAGATTGCAGCTTCCTTAGCTCCAGGGAGTTCATGGTTCAGTGAATAAATGGAATAATTGATTAATAATGGCCAACTGCCAGTGTGTAAGAGGAAACAGCTTGTTATGGAACACACCTCTGTTCCTAATTGTACTTCAAAAATAAAGACAAGAATGCTTGCCTGACATTTTGGGAGGGGGGGTGGGGAGGACGGGTGGTGAAGGGGATCCAATTATTTAAAACAGTCAATTAGTACATGCATCACAAGTAACCATGTGCAGTAGTGGCAAGGAAAACGAATGAAGGCTGTGATCCATTCCTGGCACTCTTGCTACTGGGTTGGAAGGTCGTGGGTTCAGGTAGTTTCTGTTCCTGGAGCACCAAATCCCTCTTAATGCCTTCAATATTGATGGATGTGGTATACCATACTCATTCGTGTTGGAAATGTGCCCCCCCCACCACATCAGTTGAGCCAAAACCGTTCATGTCCCGTCTCCATTGCTACAAGATTTGTATAATCAAATAATAAGCTTGCATCATTTTGAGACCTGCTCTGTGTCTTAGTTTGCAATGGGGAGAAAACAGGAACATGGAACTGAGAAACAGAATCAACCATAATCACATTGAGTCACAGAATCGGCATTGAGTCACAGAAGGGCCAAAGTGACTGCTTCCAGTTTCTCTTTTATTTCTTTGTTCTTTCATCAGATACGGGCATCACAGGCTATCTGGGATTTCCCTTCAGATGAGTGGCTTGTTAAGTCATTTCAGAGACTAGTTATGACTCTACCACATTGCTGTGGGTCTGGAGTCACATGTGGGCCAGACTGGGTAAGGACAGCAGATGACCTTCCCTAACAGGATGATAGGATTGATGATGATTGCTTGGTAATCATCAAGACTGAGATTTCAATTCTCCATTTTTATTTTAGAAATGGAACTCATAGGCCAGGTATGGAGGGTTTGAGTTATAAAGAAAGACTGGATGGTCTGGGACTTTTTCACTGTAGTGTAGGAGGTTAAGAGGTGACTTTATAGAAGTTTATAAAATAATGGTCGTTGTCTTTTCCCTAGGATGGGGGATTTCAAGACTAGGGCATATTCTTAAGGTGAGAGAAGAGAGATTTTCAAGAAAACATGAAATTTTTAGACAGCGTGCGGTTCATGTGTAGAATGAACTTTCTGAGGAACTGGTGGATGTGGGTACAATTACAATGTTTAAAAGATATTTGAATAAGTACAGTCATTTCTTCTACAGCACGATACTTGCATTCCTGTGCGACTCTATGCTATACAAGAACCGCGCAATACAAATAACACTTAGGGTGTTGGCAATGCAACCACGTTATAGGCAACATGCATTTTCAAAGTTCACACTTTAGAAACAACGTCCCTTATTGGTCAATTGTGTTACAGCGAATTTGTGTTAACAAAACGTGCTTTATGGCAGATTGACCTGTACATCAATAATAATCTTTTGCTATAAATTCTGTGTCTTATGATCCCGTTCCACAGTTACCTGATGAAGGAGCAGTTCTCCAAAAGCTAGTGCTTCCAAATAGACTATCACCTGGCGTTGTGTGCTTTTTAACTACGAATAGGAAACGTTTGGAGGGTTATGGGCCCAGCTCAGGCACTTGGGACTAATTGAGTTTTGGATTATGTTCATTATAGTTGATAAAGTGTGCAACTGGAAAAAACACAGCAGGGTAGGCAGCATCTGAGGAGCAAGAGCGTGACGTTTCGGGCTAAACCCTTCATCATCTCCATTATATTTGGTATGGACTGGTTAGACTGAAGGATCTGTTTCCATGTTGTATAACTCTATGACTCTATATGACATGTGCCCCAGAGCATTGGCCTAGGGGTTCTGGATTGCTAATCCAGTGACATTATCATGATCCAACCAGCACCTTCTCCTTTTCTGATGGAAGGACATCAAGAGGTTAATTCTCCTTCTGTAGAAGTTGTCTGGCAATTTCCGTTTTGATGTCAATTTCCTGCCTCTGTTGGATTTGACTTGATGTTTCAGATGTTAGTGAACCAGAGAGTGGTGGATTCTGATACCAGGTGGAAACCAGCTTCCCCCAAATGAACATGAAACATTCCCTACTTTGTTCTGCTGAAAATATAAATTTTAAGCATTGCAAGAAAACTTGTGGTTGTTGTACATTTGCCCATGGCAAGTACACATTTTGAACAGACTGTAAGGCTGATAACATTTATCAAGGACAAGGAACTCATTCAACCAAGCCTTTCAAATATCAGTTCTGTTGACCCCTGATTAATGGGCACAGGCCATGCCCATCGCAGGCTGTATTGAATGTTAAGGGCTAGTAAATTCCTGGAGACAGTTTTCCAAATGGTAAGTGTTAAATGGTAAACAATCGGATTTACAGAGATTCCTTTGTGCACCAAGAATACTGCAAGCAGATGCAAACGTTGAATCCTGGCATCAACATTTATAAATTGGTCAGAGAATGGGTTTTTTTTTACTGAAAACGACAAACACTGGAGGTCACAGTGGGTCAGGCAGCATCCATGGAGAGAGAGCAAGCTAACCTTTCGAGTCTGGGTGACTCTTCATCAGAGCTGACGTGCAAGTTTTGCGTAATCAAATAATAAGCTTGTGTCAGTTTGAGACCTGCTCTGTATTTTAGTTTGCAATGGAGAGAAAGCAGGAATATAATAAAGAATTGACCGTGATCACATTGAGTCACAGAGCAGGTTTGAATTAGAATTAGAATTAGAATTAGAATTAGAATCCCTATAGTGTGGAATCAGGCCCTTCGGCCCAACAAGTCCTCACTTGCCCTTTTTGGTCCTTTGAATGGCCAAAATGACTTTGTGAGATTTTGCTGGCAAGTTTCAAAGGTAATATGTATTATCTTTCTTGGATTGAGTTGACTATCAAAAGATATAAAAGGTAAAGTTTCCATAGTCTTACCAGACCATAGGGTTGCTCTCTCGTTAGAGAGAGAAAGAGAGATGACTGATGGTGGTTTAACCTGGGGGTCAGCTCATCTCAGGCCAGGGGAGAGGTTGAGAAGGAGAATTCTTCATGGTAAGCTCAGCTGGTGCGGGAATTGAACCTGCCTGCACTGTGGGTGTTACTCTGTGTTACAAGCCAGCCATCGTAGCGATCCAACCTCTTTATGGCAGTGCCACTTGACTGGCACCCTGAAGGCCAGGCCCAAGCTCTGAGGTAATTAAAAACCAATAGAACTGCGGATGTTGGAAATCAAGAACAAAAACAGAAATTACCAGAAAAGGTCAGCAGGTCTGGCAGCAGCTGTGGAGAGAAATCAAAGTTAACATTTTGACTCGAGTGACTCTTCCTCAGAACAAAGCTTTGGTTCAAATCCCACCCTGTTGACTGTGGAATTTGTAAAATGGTCATGTGGTGAAGTGGCAGTGTCCTAACCTCTGGGCCAGAAATCTGTGTTTAAGTCCCCTCGGCCCCCAGAATTTTGTTAAAATAGGTCCAAACAGCTTTAATTAGAAATATCTACCCTAGCCTGGGAGTGGTCTCTTGTGGTGCAGTGGTAGTGTACATACCTTTAGTCTAGGAGGCTTGCCTTCAAGTCCCACCTGCATCAGACAGTTGAACAGATCAACAGTTAGCCTGACACGGCATGGTGTGTATCTACCAGGTAACAGTAGGGTTCCCATAAAGGGTCCAGCCTCAGAGTGAAAGAGCAACCCCTTAAGACTTAGAGAAGGAGCAATGTCTTCAGGCAATGTCTTCAGAGGGTGGTGAAGCTGTAGAGTCTTTGCCATGGAAGACTATGGAGGCCAGGTCATTAAGTACAGGCGACCGACTGTGTGGAGTTTGCACATTCTCCCTGTGTCTGCGTGGGTTTCCTCCGGGTGCTCCGGTTTCCTCCCACACTCCAAAAATGTGCAGGTGAGGTGAATTGGCCACGCTAAATTGCCTGTAGTGTTAGGTGCAGGGGTAAATGTAGGGGAATGGGTCTGGGTGGGTGCGCTTCGGCGGGTCGGTGTGGACTTGTTGGGCCGAAGGGCCTGTTTCCACACTGTAAGTAATCTAATCTAATCTAATCTTAAGACAGAGATAGATAGGTTCTTAATTGTTAAAAGAATCAAAGGTCATGGAGTAAAGGCAGGAGAATGGTGTTGGAAACATATCAGCAATCATCGAATGGTGGAGCAGAATCGATGGGATGAATGGCCTAATTTTGTTCCCTATCTTATAGTCTTAACGTACAAGATTTTGCACAATGCTAGGGAGTTAATTAAAGCCATGACCCATTAGCCAGCTTTTATACCTTTGTATTCACAGTCGCCAATGCTCTGGATTTGGTTACAGCTCGTATTGAGTGAAACTGCTAACTGTGTCGGTCTCCTCTCCTGATAAATACGCTGCTCAAGCTGCTCATTCACATCATTGCCCACTGGCAAACGTCAGTTAGTTTCAATTCAGCAGTAAGGTGTACGTGTGCTTTCTCACATCGCATTGTGGTGAGTGCTCATGCCAGTCATAGCGCACTGCATGCAACATGAAATGAAAACCCATTCCCTTTTTTTCTTAATCTTTCATGTGTTAAACATGCACTGAAGAGTGTTGGAAACACCCGGCTTTTTACAGCAAGAATTTCAAGGATGTTTACATTTCCAGATTTTCAAAAAAAAAAAATCCACATTGAATAATGCAGACACTTTGATTCAATTTGTACACAAATGAAGGAAGATGGGTCAGTATCAAACAAAAGCACGCAGTAAATTCCTCTACTTCTGTAGAGCTGACATGATTATAGCTGTGTGTGTGTGTGTCTGTGTGTCTGTCTGTGTGTGTGTATATCTTTGTGTGCGCGTGTGTGTGTGTGTTGGAATTCTGCAGATTAATATTCTATATTACAAATGCCTGCTTACAATCTGGGCTTTTCTACTCTGCTGAAATCTGGCACAGATTTCTTTCATACTCTATTTGTGTGACTAAATTCAAAATAGCATCTAACACACTGGTGCTGTTGCTACTCAGAGAAGTCTGTGTAGAATTACACAGTAGGCTAGTCACCAACTCAGCTGTCTGGTTTACCCGTCTCTGGGTGTGAGTTTTCTTGAAGTTTTCTTGAGTTTTCTTTTGTCAACTTACCTCCTTAGGTAAGTTGACAAAAAAGGAGATCATCTCCACCTCCTCCCACCCCCACCCTTGTGATTCAGTTGATTTCAGTCATTATGCTATTTCTGGACCAGTATCTCGACATGATTCTTGTTGAGTCTCAGAGACGGGAGTTAAGATGCTATCCACAGGCCTTTGATAGAGAGGAATCTCACAAGTGATTGGCTGCTTACACAGGCACAGCAGAGCTCAGCAATGCCTGTTACATTTTTAATGCCATTGATGAATCAATGGGACAGTCTGGCAATTTGCCAACACTATAGAGTTTAACCAGTCTCTCACTGACTCCTGGTTAGCTCTGCACCATTTTCTGACTGGAATTGTTTTGAAAAATGTATTGTGTACTATAGTGGCTCATCAGACAAACATTGCACAGTGTAGTAACTTTATTTTATTGTCTATATTCCATTTACTTAGGGTCATTAAGTATATTTGAGGCTGAGATAGACAGATTTTAATCAGTAAGGGGATCAAGGGTTGTCGGGAGAAGGCAGGAAAGTGGAGTTGAGGATAATCAACTTGGCCATGATCTCATTGAATGACAGATGGACTGAATACCTACCTTTGCTTTTAAGTCTATTGGTCTTATGGTCCTCTGTTTCCCCTGCTCTTTCCCCCACCCCCAATACTCCCAAATTTTTCCTTGGGTTCCAGACACTGTATTTACCAATAGAAACAGCTTTTACTGGACGGTGGAATGTTGTTCCCTCCCATGGGAGAATCTAGAGCCAGGAGACCGAGTTTCAGAATTAGGGGTCAGAATTAGGAGGGAGATGAGGAGGGATTTCCTCTCTCTGAGAGTACACAATGTTTAAAATTATCTCTTCTTGACAATGGGGTCTTTGAATATGTTCAAAGCTGAGCTAGATAGATTTTTGATGTATAAATACAGGGGCTATGTGGACTGGGCAGGGTAGGGAAATTAAAACCACAATCAGATTGGTCACGATCTTATTGATTGATGGCGAAATCTTGATTAACTGAATAGCTGACTTGTTAGTTCCATTACTTATCATCTTATGTAACTTGATTACAGTATCACAAAGTCACTTTAAAAGAAATTCCATCAAAGTTCATTATTCATTCTGGTTACTTCAAACAACAAATGAAAAGCCACTTTATTTTTCTCTTTCCCTTTCATGTATTAAACATGCACTGAAAAATGGCTGAAATGTCTTGATTTTTAGCTGTAGTTTGAGGATGTTTACATTTCCATATTTTAAAAAAAGAATCCACATTGAATAGTGCTTTGATTTAATTTGTACGGAAATGAGTAATGATGGATGTGTAGCAGATAAAAACATGCAGTAAATCTCTCTACTTTTATGAAGATACTTTACTTTAACTGTGTGTGTGTGTGTGCACATGAATGTCTATGTATGAATGTTCATGAATGTGTATGAGTGTGAATGTTTGAGTGCATGAGAGTGTGTGTGAGCATGGGAGTGTGTGTGAGTGTATGTATGTGTGAATGTGTGCACGAGAGAGGGTATGTGAGTTTGTGTGTGAGTGTATGTGTAGGTGTGTGTGAGTCTATGATCATGTGTGTGAGAGTGTGTGTGTGTGTGTCTGTAAGCACACATGCACATGTGTGTGCATGAATGTGAATGTATGCATGTTTGTTTATCAGTGCGTGTGTGTATGAGAGTGTGTGTGAGTGTATGCCTGCGTATGAAAGCATGTATGTGAGAGTGAGGGTGTATGTGTGTGTGTGTGTGTGTTATATTACAAGTGCCTATTTTGGACTACCTCTCAGTCACTCACATAAAATACTCCAAGGAACAAATGAGGGTCACTGAGAACACATTTCCAACTGAGGAAGCAGTTCAATAGAATGGATTTCTGCTTTAAAGTCCAGAGTGCACTTTCAATATCTTGGTTTCACATGAAATATCATGCAAATGGTTTGTCATGATCAAAGTGGATTACAAGGAAATTCCAACCACAATCAGAATAACCACCATGACGCAACAATTTTCTCTCAAGCAGCTGACTTTGGGTAGAAGCTATTAAATTATAACAGGATGCACTGATATTACTGTGTTTGGGCTATCATTTTATTTTTAATTCCTTTACAGGATGTAAGCATCGCTGGCTAGGCCAGCAATCATTGCCTTTTCCTAACTGTTATTGTACCAAGCAGCTTGCGAGGCCATTCATGAGGGGTATTTAGTATAGAAGTAGGAAGGTTATGCTTCATTCATAAAGGCACTGATGAGACCATATTTGAAATATCATGCACAGATCAGTCTCTTTATTTAAGGAAAGGTGTAAATGCATTAGCGTCAGTTCACGGAAGGTATACCAGCCTGATATCTACAATGTGTGCATTGTTGATGAAGAAAGGCTGGACAGACTAGGCTTGTATTCGCTGGAGTTTCGAAGAGTAAGGAAGTGGTTATTTGATTAAAAAATGTAAGATCCTGAGTGGTCTTGACAGGGTGGATGTGGAGGGAGTATTGTCTCATAATCTAGAATGAAGGTTCACTGGTTAGAAACCATTTAAAATAGAGATGAAGTGAAACTTTTTCTCTCGAAAACGCACGAGTCTTTGGAATCCTCCTCCTTGAAAGGCGGGGGAAGCAGAGCCTTTGAATCTTTTTATAAGGCAGGGGTGGATAGATGTTTGTTAAGCAAAGGGAGGTCAGAGGTTATCACGGGTCGGCATGAAGGTGGATTTGAGGTTAGAATCAGATCAGCTGGGATCTTCCTGACTGCAGAAGCAGGCTTGGAGGGCTGAATGGCCTGTTCCTAATTTGTATGTTGCTAATGCTCAGATTTCAGAGGGTAGGTGAGAGTCAATCATATTGCTGGGGGTCTGGAGTCACGTGTAGACCAGACCAGGTAAGGATAGCAGATTCCTTCCCTAAATGATATTAGTGAACCAGATGTTTTTTTTCTGATAGCCTGCTAGTTTCAAAATCAACATTACTTATATTAGCTTCTTTAATTCCAGGTTTATTTAATGACTTATTTAAATTCCCAACAGCTGTGCTGAGATTTGCGTCTGATGTCTCCAGATCATGAATTCTGGTCCTATCAGTGGTTATTGGATACAAAAGCCTTGTAGGCTTTGGAGTTTAGCAGAAGTTGATTTCATTGAAACATAAGTTTCTGGATTTGACAGGGTGGATTCTGAGTGCAGAGTCTCCAACTAGGGGACATGGTCTCAGTTGTAAGGTTGGTCATTGTGGCTTGAGATGAAGAGGAATTTTCCTTCACTCTGCCATGGACAGATGGTAAATTTGTATTCATAGGATCCCTATGTATGTATGTATGTGTGTGTGTGTGTGTGTGTCTAGGGGGGTAGGCCACTCAGACCATCAAGTCTACACTGACTGTCCACTCAGACATACCACTCTCCCCACCCCTTCCTCTAACCCTGCATTTACCAGTGGCCAAGCCACCTAACCTGCAAATCTTTGGATTGTGGGAGCAAATTGGAGCACTCGGAGGAAACCCACACAGACACGGGAAGAATGTGCAAACTCCACACAGACAGTCGCCCGAGGCTGGAATCAAACCCGGGTCCCTGGAGCTGTGTGGCAACAATGTTAAGCATTGAGCCACTGCGCCACCCAGTAATTCAATTTAATTAATTCAACATTTAAAAATTCTCGAAAGGACTGCTGGCTTAATGACAATCACTGCTGATTGTCATTAAAATCCATTAGGTTCACTGATGTCCTTCATGGAGGGAGATCTGCCATCCTTATCTAATCTGGCCTGCCTGTGACTCCAGGCACACAGTCATGTGGTTAAATCTTAACTACCCTCTGGGTAATTAGGGATGGGCGATAAATGCTAGACCAGCCAGTGATGTCCTCATCCTGTGAACAAATAAAAACAATTCTGTTTGGCATATCAGAATAAGGTGGTAATGAAGGAACAACTTATTATTAACACTTTCAGAGCTGAACATCTCATGTAACAATATCTTCAGCCTGTCAACGCTGAGGGATAGAAGTGCAAGGTTAGGGAACCATGGGTGACAGGTGAAGTTGTGAGACTAGCTAAGAGAGAAAAGGATGCGTACATAAGGTCTCGGTGACTGAAGACAGACAAAGCTTTGGAAGAATATCAGGACCAATCTGAAACGAGGAATTAAGAAGGCTAAAAGGGGTCATGAGATATCCTTAGCAAACAGGGTTAAGGAAAATTCCAAAGCCTTTTTCTCATATATAAGGAGCAAAAGGGTAACTAGGGAAAGGGTTGGCCCACTCAAGGACAAAGGAGGAAAGATATGGGTGGAGTCAGAGAAAATGGGTGAGATTCTTAATGTGTACTGTGCATCAGTATTCACCAAGGAGAGGGACATGACGGATGTTGAGGTTAGGGATAGATCTTTGAGTACTCTAGGTCAAGTCAGCATAAGGAGGAAGCAAGTGTTGGGTATTCTAAAAGGCATTAAGGTGGAAAAGTCCCCAGGCCCAGATGGGATCTATCCCAGGTTACTGAGGAAAGTGAGAGAGGAAATAGCTGGGACCTTAACAGATATCTTTGCAGCATCCTTGAACACTGGGGAGGTCCCAGAGGACTGGAGAATTGCTAATGTTGTCCCCTTGTTTAGGAAGGGTGGCAGGGATAATCCAGGTAATTACAGATCAGTGAGCCTGACGTCAATGATTGGGAAGCTGCTGGAGAAGATACTGAGGGATAGGATCTATTTACATTTGGAAGAAAATGGGCTTATCAGTAATGGGTAGCATGGCTTTATGCGGGAAAGGTCATGTCTTATAAACCTAATAGAATTTTTAGAGGAGGTGACAAAATTGTTTGATGAGGGAAGAGCTGTAGATGTCATACACATGGTCTTTAGTAAGGCGTTTGATAAAGTAGGCTGATGAAGAAGGTAGGCTCCCCTGCGGTAGGCTTCATGGTAGGCTGATGAAGAAGGTGAAGTCGCATAGGGTCCAGGGTGTTCTAGCTGGATGGATAGAGAACGGGCTGGGCAAGAGGAGATATGAGTTGTAGTGGAAGGGAGTTCCTCAAAATGGAGACCTGTGAGCAGTGGTGTCCCACAGGGATCTGTGCTGGGACCACTGTTGTTTGTGATATACATAAATGATTTGGAGGAAGGTGTAGGTTGCCTGATTCGAAAGTTTGCAGATGAACCAAGATTGGTGGAGTAGCAGATAGTGATGGGGACTGTCAGAGAATATAGCAGAATATAGATAGATTGGAGAGTTGGGCAGAGAAATGACAGATGGAGTTCAATCCAGGCAAATGCAAGGTGATGCATTTTGGAAGATCCGCTTCAAGAGCGAACTATATAGTAAATGGAAAAGTCCTGGGAAAAATTGATATACAGAGAGATCTGGGTGTTTAGGTCCATTGTTCCCTGAAAGCACACAGTTCTGGTTGCCACATTACCAAAAGAATGTGGATGCTTTGGAGAGGGTGCAGAGGAGGTTCACCAGGTTGTTGTCTGGTATGGAGGGTGCTAGCTATGAGGAGAGGTTGAGTAGATGAGGGTTATTTTCATTGGAAAGGCGAAAGTTGAGGGGGGACCTTATTGAGGTCGACAAAATCATGGGCGGTGTAATCAGGGTGGATAGCAAGAAGCTTTTTCTCAGAGTGGGGGACTCAATTACTAGGGGTCACGAGTTCAAAGTGAGAGGGAAAAGGTTTAGGGAGGTATATGTGGAAAGTTCTTTATGTAGATGGTAATGGGTACCTGGAACACGTTGCCAGCGGAGGTGGTAGAGGCGGGCATGATAGCGTCATAGATGTATCTAGACAGATACATGAATGGGCAGGGAGCAAATGGATACAGATCCTTAGAAAATAGGTGACAGGTTTCGATAGAGGTTCCGGATCGGAGCAGGTTTGCAGGGCCGAAGGGCCTATTCCTGTGTTGTAATTTTCTTTGTTCTTTGTATTGTCGATTATTGGGGGAAAAGCCCATCTGATTCAACAATGTCCTTTAGAGAGGGAAACTGCCACCCTTACCTGGTCTGGCCTACATGTGACTCCAGACCCAGAGCAATGTTGCTGATTCTTAACTGCCATTTGGGCAATTAGGGATGGGCAATAAAACCTGGTGACACCCTCAACCTGTGAATGAATGCGAAGATACTCAAGAGGATTGTGAATTTTGGGAACTCTCTACGCTTCATTGTTCAGATATTGAATCAATATCAGTCATAGTCAATACAGTACTGACAAAGTCTGGGGGACAGAGAGAATTAAATGAGAAAGGTAATTGAAGTTAAAGGTCAGCCATGATGATTTAACGCAGTAATTTGATGGGATGGATGGCCAGTTTTGCTCCTGTTCCTTATTCTTTTATTGTTATCCTGAACCATGGACTAACTGGTCCAGCAAAATTGAAATCCATTAACTTTGTGTTGTTCTTATTATCCCTGGAACATTCCCAGATTCCCATATTGATTGTTTCCATGTCAGAATTCATGGAGAATCAATTGTCTCCTTCAAGGTCACATGATCACTGAACTTGCATACGTGTGTGTCATGGCACTCGTAAACTGCAATGGATTCTGGAGCACAAAACCTCACTGGAGATTTGTAAGGTAAAAGAATGAAAATTTTTCATTATGCTTCGATCGTGCTACTCAATTAGTGACATCACCTGGATTGGTTAGCTCACTTGGCTGGACATCTGGCTGGTGATGTAGCATGTATGCCAACAGCGTGTGTTCAATTCCCACAGTGGCTGAGGTTATCATAAACCTCTCTCCTCACCTAAGGTGTGGTGACCCTCAGGTTAAACCCCCATCACCAGTGGTGGCTGTACTGTATCTTCTAATGTCACTGAACCCATCATCCAGAATGCCAGGGGACATGGGTTCCAATCTCACTTGGCAGATGGTGGAATTTGATAAAAATCAAATTGGTCGCCACCTAACTATTGTCAATTACTGCAAAAGCTTTTCTAGTTTACTAACATTCTTTAGTGAAGGAAACCTACCTGGTCTGGCCTATGTGTGACTCCAGGCCACCATGCAGTTGACTTCCAAAAGTTCTCTGAGCAGTTCGGGATGGGTAATAAATGCTTGCCTAGCCAGTGGAGCCCACTTCAGCTAAATGAAAACAAGACCTTGCAACTGTTGAGTTAACAAAAAGGTTTGACAAATAGTTTTGAAGATGCCTCTTCTCTAAGGTTAAAATAAACGTACAGTTTAATAGTGCTGGCACCATCCCAGGATATCCCACATTACCTCACAGTGAATGAACCATTTAAGTGCAGTGACTGCTGTAATGTAGTTAACTTACACACAGCAAGATCCCACAAAGAGCAATGTGTTAATGATGAGCTGATTGGCTTTGTGATGTTGTTCAAGGGATAAATGTTAGCCAAAGCACAAGGGAGAATACTTGCACTTTTTAAATCAATGCCACCGTACCTTTCATATTTGCCTGGGCACTCATAATATCTGTGATTTATCAAGAAACTTAGCAAGTTTTGGGAAGATTTGTAGCTCATTGTAAATGTAAATGTACCATATTTGGGTAACATCTCAGACCCCTTGGCATCATTGTAGCCCACAAATCCACCAACACACTAAAATGGCAGCTCATGAACTTGAAAGACCCTATACAGATTAATGTCATTTACAAAATGCCTTGCAAGGACTGTAACAATCACTACATTGGACAAACAGGCAGAAAACGAGCCACCAGGATACATGAACATCAACTAGCCACAAAACTACATGACCTTCTCTCACTAGTATCCTTACACGTGAATGAGGAAGGATACCACTTCGACTGGGACAACGCATCCATCCTAGGACAAGCCAAACAGAGACACGCACAAGAATTCCTAGAAGCATGGCATTCTAACTAGAACTCTATCAACAAACACATTGACTTGGATCCCATTTACCACCACCAAGAAAAGGAACAGGAAATGACATCACAATAGAAATAACATCACCACGGGAAAAGACATCACCAACCCAAGGAAACCCAAACATATAAATAGAAAGAGGGATATACCACCAGTGTTTCATCCGGAGGCTCACTGAAGATGTTACCTGGTATGGTGATGAAATGTCTGAAAATGAACCTTCCAGCCTAGCGAGCAAACCTACATCCAGAATTATCAAGAAACTCTACAGTTATTCATCATTGAAAGATGCATTTGAATTGTGTAAATGTGGTCAGAACTGACATTTCTTGGAGCTTTGTGGTCAGGCAGTGAAATCCAGCCAGTGTAGTCACAAGTGAGATGTACAGCCAAGCACTGAATTCACAATATACAATAAATACACATAGTTGCCAGGGGCAGGCTGTAGCTCAGTAACAACAGCCTAAACTAACAATAAAAGCGGAGTGTTGCAGAACCTGGAAGCCTGAAATAGTAACAGCGCTGGAGAAATTCAGCAGGTGTGACATCGTCTGAGGAGAGAGAAACGGAGTTAACGTTTCGAGTTCAATATATATTCTTCAGAAACAAGGCTGTTCACTTAGAATCAGTCCCAGGACTCATTGTTTTGTCTGGGCTAGCATTCCATTGAGCAATACAGGAAGATATTGATTAATGTGTTAGATTAAATTAGATCAATTACGCCGCCATTAAAAAATAAATCAGGTCAATGTATCCATTTAAAATATGGACAGCAGATTTTCAAAATTCATGTCAAAATCATGACTGAAGATTGAATTCAAACTCTCAAGCTTATTGATTTAAAAATGTGTCTAAATTGAAAACCTGGCACTGTAAAACTAATTGTGAAACAGATAGTGTCACGTCCTGTGGAGAAGGTATTTTTTCATCCTAACCCAGTGCAGCTTGTGTGTGACTCCAGACTCAATCCTCCCCAGCTGACACTTCCCTGCTTACTAAGTAGGGAAATTGGGAATGGGTAGCATACCCAGCGAGATTGATTTTACTTTACAAAGATGTGACTTAAACTGGAGAACATCTCTTTCAAGTTGGTAACTAAACCATACGGCCAGTGAAATTTTGATGCCTGCCAGGCAATACTATCCTGGATGAAAGAAGGCTAACTTCAGCTGTGGTGGCATGGTGGTTCAGTGGTTAGCACTGCTGCCTTACAGCGCCAGGGACCAGGGCTCAATTCCAGCCTCAGGTGACCGTATGCAGTTGCAGTATGCATGGATTTCCACTGGGTGCTCCGGTTTCCTCCCATAGTTCAGACTAGGTGGGTTAGCCATGGTAAATGTGGGCTTATGGGATAGGATGTGAAGTCTGGGTGGGATGCTCTTTGAAGGGTTGGTGCAGACTCAATGGGCTGATTGGCCTTTCTCTGCCATGCAGGGATTCTATGGGACCTGCTCCTGGAAATTCCAGTGAGGACAGACACAGTATTAACCATGATGTGCGTGGCAAGTGAATCGACCTGTTTGAACTTTACTATATTAGCATCATGGATGAATAACATGTAAAGTAGGTCCCGCACAGCCCCTCCCCCCCTCCCTGAGACTGCTGTGCTGCTCAGCAAGGTCACAGCTGATCTGATCCTAGTCTCATCTCCACTTTCCTGTCTGTTCTTGTTGATTCCGATAAGTGTCAATCCAAACTCTATCCAACTCAGACTTGAGCACATTTAGTGATGTTGTGGGTCGGTCCCTCCACAGCTGACATAACAATGTGATGGCCTAAATGATGCTGACTCATAGAGCTATAATTGCCTATTAAAATTCATTTAACTGTCATATTAGGTCTACATCTTAATACAAGGCCATAAGATGTAAATGGTAAAAACAAGGACTGCAGATGCTGGAACCCAGAGTCTAGATTAGAGTGGTGCTGGAAACGCACAGCAGGTCAGGCAGCATCCGAGAAGCAGGAAAATCAATGTATCGGGTCTATTCCTGATGAAGGGCTTTTGCCTGAAACATCAATTTTCCTGCTCCTCGGATACTGCCTGACCTGCTGTGCTTTTCCAGCACCACTCTAATCTAGACATAAGATGTAAATGCTTAAGCTCACCATTCAGCCCCTTTAGTCTATTCTATCATGCATAGAATCCCTGCAGCCCAACAAATCATACCGACCCTCCAAAGAGTAATCCACCCCTGACCCATATTCCCATCCTATTACTTTACACTTACCCCCGAGTAATGCACCTAATCTACACATCCCTGAACGGTATAGACAATTTAGCACGGACAATCCACTCTAACCTGCACACCTTTGGATTGTGGGAAGAAGCCAGAGCACCCGGAAGAAACCCACACAGACACGGGGAAAATGTGCAAACTCCACCCAGTCACCCGAGGGTGGAATCAAACTTGAGTCCCTGGCACTGTGAGGCAGCAGTGCTAACCACTGAGCCACTGTGTCACCTCTTTTGCTTTTCAGGAGAACAAATTTAATGAGATTACAGCTGATTGGATCATTTTCAACTCCACCCTCCTGCCTTGTCCCCATCACCCTTGATTCCCTTCCTGATTAAAAATCTCTCCATCTCAGCCTTGAATATCCTTAGCAGTGCAGTCTCTACAGCCCTCCACAGTAAAGAATTCCACTGATTAAATATCCTCAGAAAGAAAAAAAAAATCCTCTTCATTCTTAAATGTGCCTTTGGGAGAAGGAACAAGACAAGGGAGTACTCAATGAATGGCAGGACACCAGTAAGCTCAGAGGAACAGAGGGATCTTTGGGTGTTTGTCCACAGATCTCTGAAGGTTATTAGTGTAATTAAGAAGGCATGTGGGACACTTGCTTTTATCAGTTGAAGCATACATTATAAGAGCAGGGAGATTATGTTGGAGCTGTAGAGGACTTTGGGAGGAGCTGGTATCTGTACTGAAAACAAAAATTGCTGGAGATCACAACAGGTCAGGCAGCGTCCCGGCAACATCTCAAGGTTAATAACAAACAAAGGACAATGAGATAGTCAGGTGGGGTGGGGGCTGTAATGTTTGGTTGTTTCAATTTGGCACACCAGGCCAGCATTTCTAAATTAAATGCTTATTATTGCATTTCCAGAAAATTATGTAAAAAGGTAACAAAAGTAAAGGGTTATTGAAAAGTATTTTCTTTAAAAAGGCATATCAGGGAGAGAAATGGCTACTTTGAAAGGGTCAGCCTGCATTTCTATGTATTTCATTTGCCCATCACAGACATTGCAATAGAATTAGATTAGCACATTTATGAACGGTAATTAAATCTCCACAATGTGTACTGCCTGAATCCATCAGCTGAGAGACTCACTGCATGCAGCCCATGCACATGCTGTCTGTATAACTGGAGTATCAGACAGGCCAGATGATGAAACAGTGAAGAATTTCAGTCGAGTGCAGAAGTTGTAAATGATAACGTGGTGGTACTGACTATTGGACAGGTTGGTTCCAGCCAGCAGACTGATGTCAATACGAAGGGCTCGTTGGACATCCACTGTATTTAACTTGGTGCCTTCTAAACAATACCCTGATCTATCCCTTTTTTGGTCTGAAATGGATAACCTCACGCTTACTTATATTAAAATCCATCTGCTACAACTTTGCCTATTCACCCGATCTATCAATATCTTGTTATTCTTTTATGCTGTTGTCTACAATGCTATTCATCAGCAAATTTGGATATTTGACTTTTATTAATGAATGTTATGAATAACTGAGGCCCCAACCCAGATCCCTGTGGGACACTACAGGATTTGTAGGCTTTTTCGAGTCATAGAGATGTACAGCATAGAAACGGACCCTGCGGTCCAACTTATCCACGCCGACCAGATATCCTAAATTAATCTAGTTCCATAGATAAGATAGTGAAAAAGGCGTTTGGTATGCTTTCCTTTATTGGTCAGAGTATTGAGTACAGGAGTTGGGAGGTCATGTCGTGGCTGTACAGGACATTGGTTAGGCCACTGTTGGAATATTGCGTGCAATTCTGGTCTCCTTCCTATCGGAAAGATGTTGTGAAACTTGAAAGGGTTCAGAAAAGATTTACAAGGATGTTGCTAGGGTTGGAGGATTTGGTAAAAACAATGACTGCAGATGCTGGAAACCAGATTCTGGATCAATGGTGCTGGAAGAGCACAGCAGTTCAGGCAGCATCCGAGGAGCTTCAGCAAAATCGACCTTTCGGGCAAAAGCCCTTCATCAGGAATAAAGCAGTGAGCCTGAAGCATGATGAGATAAGCTAGAGGAGGGTGGGGGTGGGGAGAAAGTAGCATAGAGTACAATGGGTGAGTGGGGGAGGGGATGAAGGTGATAGGTCAGGGAGGAGAGGGTGGAGTGGATAGGTGGAAAAGGAGATAGGCAGGTAGGACAAGTCCGGACAAGTCATGGGTTGGAGGATTTGAGCTACAGGGAGAGGCTGAACAGGCTGGGGCTGTTTTCCCTGGAGCGTCAGAGGCTGAGGGGTGACCTTATAGAGGTTTATAAAGTCATGAGGGGCATGGATAGGATAAATAGACAAGCGCATTTCCCTGAGGTGGGGGAGCCCAGAACTAGGGGGCATAGGTTCAGGGTAAGAGGGGAAAGATAGAACAAGGACCTCAGGGTCAACGTTTTCACACAGAGGGTGGTGTGTGTATGGAATGAGCTGCCAGAGGATGTGGTGGAGGCTGGTACAATTACAGCACGTAAAAGGCATCTGGATATACATATGAATAGGAAGGGTTTAAAGAGATATGGGCCAAGTGTTGGCAAATGAGACTAGATTAGGTTAGGATAACTGGTAGACATGGAAGAGTTGGACCGAAGGGTCTGTTTCTGTGCTGTACATCTCTGTGACTCTATGACTCTATTTGCCAGCATTTGGCCCATTTCACTTTAAATTCTTCCTACTCATGTACCCATCCAGATGCCTTTTAAACGTTGTAACTGTACCAGCGTTCTATGCCTTAAAAATACAATGGCCTACACCACATTGATTTTCAGCAAAACCTGCTCCATCCTTCAAAATATTTGACTTCACCTGATGAAGGGGCAGCGCTCCAAAAGCTTGTGATTTCAAATAAACCTGTTGGACTATAGCCTGGTATCATGTGACTTCTGACTTTGTCCACCCCAGTCCAACACCGGCACAATACCTTTGAGATAAAGTGTTATGAAAAGGAAAGCTATTGTTTGCCTTTATCTATTCTTTGAGTTACTTCTCATCCAAAGGAGGCAAATGCCTTATTTTGTATTTTCCTTTTCAATTTAATTTTTACATTTTCATACTCCCAGTTCGTTTTTTATATTTATTATCTATTGCTTCAATCTTGTCATAGAATTCCTCCATCTCATCTCCTGGGCTTGACATCGGGATACATTTATGCTTGATGCTGCTGTATCCAGTGCCCGAGAAACTAGGTCAGGCTACACGTGGGCACAAACTCTCATCTGCAATCTTCTCAGCTCATCCAGTCGTGAAAAAGAAATCTTTACTTCGATAGCAGCAATAATGTCAAGGTTCAGGTTCATCTTTTATTCAGCTGATTAATGTTTGCAGTCCATTAGTCCTGCTGAATGAAAGCCTAGTGCTTCCTTCTTCACCTACTGTTTTTCCTTCTTATTGTGCTTTTTGCAGCCGATGGAAACAAACAAAAGAGTTTGAAAGGAGACCTTGGAAAGCAAATAGGGATCTATCAACAAAACATAGTAATTCTACTCTTGAGAGAGATGAGTGATAATTTAAAATGTCCTTGCATGCACACAGCCACCCTGAAGGTGTAAGATAAGGTAATGTTCCGTCTTTGATTAATGTGTACATAGTTTACCAGATTGTTTGCTTTCAGTGTTGAGCAATAGAGTGTATCAATGTGAAAGTGGCGTGCTGTTATGGCTAGAACACTGTGTTCAAATGAAAAATTGCAAATGCTGAAAATCAAAAACAAACAAGTTCCTCAACGAGTCCTTAACGAGGCATGAAGTAGTCCCACCTTCCATTATCCAGGACCTGGTTGCACCAAAAGGGAATATTTAATATCAGCTCCTCCCTTTCTGAAGGAAGTCATGATTCGGAGATGCCGGTGTTGGACTGGGGTGTACAAAGTTAACCATCACACAACACCAGGTTACAGTCCAACAGGTTTATTTGGAAGCACTAGCTTTCGGAGCACTGCTCCTTCATCAGGTGGTTGTGGAGTATAAGACTGTAAGACACAGAATTTATAGCAAAAGTTTACAGTGTGATGTAACTGAAATTATATTGAAAAAGACCTGGATTGTTTGTTAAGTCTCTCGTATTTTAGAATGAACATGTTGGTTTCAGTTCTTTCATATGTAAATCGCAAAACGTTTTTTAAAGTTACATTCTCAGGTGAACTTTAACAATTGGTGTCATGTCGACCCAGATAATGCATTGAGGGTGTGAGCTGCCCTGTGTGAGGCTGTCTGTGCCACTATGGTCAGACTGATTCTAATCTAAAAAACAGTGGAGGGCAGAGAAAAACCTGTTCCTTCTCTACTACAATCACATCCTTTACGTAATGAACTGCCCAGAAATATGCACCGTGCTCCACTTGTGGCATAACTATCCAGTTTCAGCATAACCTCCCTGCTTTTATATTCTGTACCTCAGCTGGTAAAGGAAAACATTCCATTCTCAAACAATCAATCGACCTGTCCTGTTACCTCTGGAATCTGTGTCCAAGGTACCTCACCTCCTCTTAGTAATTCTTCCATTAATTGTGTGCACTAACTATACATTACACAGCTCCGGGAGTAATGAGAAATGCCTTGCGTAGTGTCATGTCAGTTGGGTCCAGCAAGTGGTAATTCTGTGGAAATAATTTATTGAGTTTGAATTAAAGTTCTGCGAAATATGGGTAGTTTATCTGGAAGCTCTGTGGCTTTTGTTATTGAGCAAGTTCTTGTGTTTCTTTCTGTTATTCTAGATGCATTGTGACAACAAAGAAAAGACTGACATTGACATAGCGCCTTTCAGGTCAGAAAATGCCTCAAAGCACTTTAACACTCAAAGGTAGAAGACAGAGGGTGGTGGTGGAGGGTTGGAGGCCTGTGACCAGTGGAGTGCCACAAGGATCGGTGCTGGGTCCTCTACTTGTTGTCATTTACATAAATGATTTGGATGCGAGCATAAGAGGTACAGTTAGTAAGTTTGCAGGGGACACCAAAATTGGAGGTGTAGTGGACAGTGAAGAGGGTTACCTCAGATCACAACAGGATCTGGACCAGATGGACCAATGGGCTGAGAAGTGGCAGATGGAGTTTAATTCAGATAAATGCGAGGTGCTGCAGTTTGGGAAAGCAAATCTTAGTAGGACTTATACACTTAATGGTAAGGTCCGAGGGAGTGCTGCTGAACAAAGAGACCTTGGAGTGCAGGTTCATAGCTCCTTGAAAGTGGAGTTGCAGGTAGATAGGATAGTGAAGGCGGCGTTTGGTATGCTTTCCTTTATTGGTCAGAGTATTGAGTACAGGAGTTGGGAGGTCATGTTGCGGCTGTACAGGACATTGGTTAGGCCACTGTTGGAATATTGCGTGCAAATCTGGTCCCCTTCCTATCAGAAAGATGTTGTGAAACTTGAAAGGGTTCAGAAAATATTTACAAGGATGTTGTCAGGGTTGGAGATTTGAACTATAGGGAGAGACTGAACAGGCTAGGGCTGTTTTCCCTGGAGCATTGGAGGCTGAGGGGTGACCTTATAGAGGCTTACAAAATTATGAGGGACATGGATAAGGTAAATAGGCAAAGTCTTTTCCCTGGAGTCGGGGAGTCCAGAACTAGAGGGCATAGGCTTGGGATGAGAGGGGAAAGATATCAAAGACATCTAAGGGGCAACGTTTTCACACAGAGGATGGTATGTGTATGGAATGAGCTGCCAGAAGAAGTGGTGGAGGCTGGTACAATTGCAACATTTAAGAGGCATTTGGATGGGTATATGAATAGGAAGGGTTTAGAGGGATATTGTCCGGGTGCTGGCAGGTGGGACTAGACTGGGTTGGGATGTTTGGTTGGCATGGACGGGTTGGACCGAAGGGTCTCTTTCCATGCTGTACATCTCTATGACTCTATTTTCATTGGATATAAAATGACATCAAGTCGAAAAGAGGAGGAACTGGTCCAGAAGAGTGAAAGCTTGATCAGAGAAATAGGTCTAAAGGCAGATATTGCATTAACAATAAACATATATCTCCTCTAAAAGAAGCAACCTGACTTTGCAAAACACCTGTAACACAATAAAATTTAATAAGATGTTTCACAGGAGAATTATGAATCAAAAATAATGTTAAAAAAAATCACTCACTTGAGCTTATAGAGTCATAGAGATGTACAGCACAGAAACAGACCCTTTGGTCGAACTCATCCATGCTGCCCAGATATCCTAAATTAATCTAGATTTGGAGATGCCGGTGTTGGACTGGGGTGTACAAAGTTAAAAATCACACAACACCAGGTTATAGTCCAACAGGTTTACTTGGAAGTACTAGCCTTTGGAAAGCAGCTCCTTCATCAGGTGGTTGTCATCAAGTACTAGCGTTCCAAAAGCTAATACTTCCAAATAAACCTGTTGGACTATAACCTGGTGTTGTGTGATTTTTAACTAATTTAATCTAGTCTCATTTGCCAGCACCTGGCCCATATCCCTCTAAACCCTTCCTATTCATATACCCATCCAGATGCCTTTTATGTGTTGTAATTGTACCAACCTTCACCACTTCATCTGGCAGCTCATTCCACACTCGCACCACCCTCTTTGTGAAAACATTGCCCCTTAGGTCCCTTTTAAATGTTTTTCCCCTCCCACCCTAAACTTATTCCCTCTAGTGCTGGATTCCCTCACCCCAGGGAAAAGACCTTGTGGGAGTTGTTGGATCTTCAAAATCATGATGGCCATTCAGTCCATCAGATCAGTGCAGGCCCCCCATGCAACAATCTAATCAGTCCCATTCTCTCCCGTTATTTCCAGAGCTCTGCAGGTGCATTCCTTACATAAGTACATACAATTTCCCCTTGAAATTATTTCCTGTTGTGGCGTCCACAATCTTTGTGTGCAAATCCAGTCATTACCATTCACTGTGTTCAAGAGTTTTTGTCACATATCCCACTTCCACCACACCTTCATGCTGCAATTCTTGCCTCAAATCTTGAAACTATCCCTCCTTGTCCTTATACCAGCAGCATTTGATAGAACACAAATTCCCTTTTTCTCTATTAAAAGATTTTTGATTTTATTTATTATTGTCAAATGTACAAAGATACAGTGAAAACTTTTGTTTTGCGTGCAGCACAGGCAGATTATACCATACACTGAGCGTTAGGGTAATAGAACAGAGCGAGCAAGACAGTGTTACATCTGCAGAGGAGGTGCACAAAGAGTGAGATCAACATCAAATTTGAGAGGGAGAAAGTGAGGACTGCAGATGCTGGAGGTCAAAGTCGAGAGTGTGGTGCTGGTAAAGCACAGCCGGTCAGGCAGCATCCGAGGAGCTGGGGAAGGACTGATGAAGGTCTCATTCTTGATGCAGGGTTCTTGCCCAAAACGTCGATCTTCCTGCTCCTCAGATGCTGCCTGACTTGCTGTGCTTTTCCAGCACCACACTCTCGATCAAATTTGAAAGGATCATTCAGAAGTAGGGAAGAAGCTGCTCTTGAATTTGTTCAGCACATAGAACATCGAACAGTACACCACAGGAACGGGCCCTTCGGCACACAATGTTGTGCTAAACATGACACCAAATTAAACTAATCCCTTCTGCCTGTCACTGGTCCATACCCTGCCTTTCCTTGCATATTCATATGTTTATCTCAAAGTCCCTTCAACACCAATTGGTGTGTTTAAGCTTTTGCATCTTCTGCCTGACGGAAATGATTCTAACCAGGTTGGGAGGGGTCTTTGTTTCTGTTGGCTGCCTTCCCGAGGCAGTGCGAAGCGAGATAAGGGATCAGAATCGCAAGAGTACAGAAGACTTGGAGGGTTGCAGGGTTTACAGAGGTAAGAAGGGGGGAATACAGGGGTTTAAACCGAAAATAAGATACATGAGATAGTGCGTGTGAGGGGGATCCAATCGAAGGCAACGGATGCTGTGTTTCTTGGATGTTGAGAGTCCCAACATGGACAACCCAAGGTTTGGTTTGGTGGGTGGGTTGGAGATTAGCGAGGAGTGCATTAGAGTAGTCAAGTCCAGGAATAAGAATGATATGGATGAAGGTGTTAGTGACAAGGGGAGCAGAGCTGGTGTAGAGATGGATGTTATTCCAGGGATGGAATGGGTGGAGAGGTTTTGGAGCATTCAGCTCTCCTTGGAATTAAATAGGAACGCAAGAGTTTCCAAGAATCTGTTCCGTCTTGACTCTGTGGTTAGGAAAGATGACAAATCCGGAAAACTGAGCTTTTGGTGCAGCTGAAGAGGATATTGGCTTCAGCATTTTCAATGTTTAATTGTAGGAAATATTGACTCATTCAGGACAGGATGTTTGAAGAACATGTTGATGATTGTGCAGCCTGTGTTGTATGCTACACCAGATGGGTACTGTACGAGGAGGTGATTTACCCTGTGGAGTGGGCACTGTACTAGGAGGCAATTTTCCCTGTGGGATGAGACACATAATTTTGGGGAACTTGGATGAGCAGATAGAAGCTGGAATCTCAGGAGACACCAGCTGGGTGGAGACCAGGCAGGAATAAGGTGGCCAACTTGGTTAGGATGAGAGGATCTAGGGAGATGGAAATGTGCAGCCTACATTGTTACAAAATGGTGCTGAATTTCCATGTTAATGGAAAAGGTGGGGAGGTGGAGAGGAAGATCAGTTTGTTGACACTGCAGTGTAATATATGAGCAACGTAGCATAGTTGTAGACAGAAGAAACCAATTTTTAGGGATGCACCATCGAAAGTATTCTATCTGGATACATCACGGCTTGGTACGGCAACTGCTCTGCCCAGGACCGTAAGAAACCACGGAGAGTTGTGACCACAGCCCAGTCCATCACACAAACCAACCTTCCATCCACTGACTCCATCTATACCTCTCACTGCCTTCGGAGGGCAGCCAACATCATCAAAGACCCCTCCGACCCCGGTTATAATCTCTTCCACCTCTTCTGTCAGGCAGAAGATACAAAAGCTTAAACACAAACACCAACAGATACAAGAACAATTCTTCCTCACTGTTATTAGAGCTCTCAAACTTTCAACTTAATGCTGATCTCACTTTTCTGCAGCTGTAACATTGTATTCCTTGCTCTGTTCTATTACACTGACACACGGTGCATGGTATGATCTGTCTGTACTGCATGCAACACAAAGCTTTTCACTGTACTGCGGTACATATGACAATAATAAATCAAATCAAATCAAACTGAGCTGTCCTGATCTGGGTCTAGAGAGATATCTGAGCCTAGAAGGTGGTACATTTCTCATTAGAGAGCGTATATCCTTTTTAATTTGATGTAACATGCCATTTTTGTTGGACCACTTTCATTGACATGACCCCTAAGTCATTTGCCCAGAAATGGTCTTGCATTCTGTTGGTCTCCATGTGAGCTGTACATGGGATGAAAATTGAAAATGCATCTGTGGAGGAAAAAATGGAGTTAACCTTTCGAATCTGGTATGAAACATCTTCTGAATTGAAAAGGGTTGGCAAATGGTGGTTTATTTAATGTAGTTGACAGAGAGTTGGGGGCAAGGAGGAGTCAGTTGAATAGATGGAGATATTTGTGGAGCCACCACCTTCAGTGAGTTGTTTAATTGTCTACCACCATTCACGACTGGATGTGGCATGACTGCAGAGCTTAGATCTGATCCATTGGTTGTGGGATCACATAACTCTCTCTATCATTTGCTGCTTATGCTGTTTGGCACTCTATAGCTTCACCAGCTTGACACCTCATCTTCAAGTGTGCCTGGTGCTGCTCCTGGCATGCCCTCTTGCACTCTCCATTGAACCAGGGTCGATTCCTCTGGCTTGATGGTGATGGCTGAGTAGAGGAAATGCTAAGCCCTGAGGTTACAGATTGTGTTGGAGTACAATTCTGCTGGTGTTGATGGTCCACAGTGCCCCATGGATGCCCAGTCTTGAGCTGCTAGATCTGTCTGAAGTCTGTCCCATTTTGCACAGAGGTAGTGCCACACAATGGAGGGTATGCTCAATGTGAAGGTGGGTCTTGGTCTCTACAAGGACTGTGCAGTGGTTACTCTTACCGATAGTGTAAGAGTGCCTCAGCCTATTCAGCCTCCCCCTATAGCTCAAATCCTCCAATCCTGGCCAACATCCTTATAAATCTTCTCTGAACCCTTTCAAGTTTCACAATATTCTTCCAACAGGAGGGAGATCAGAATTGCACACAGTATTCGAAAAGTGGCCTAACCAATGTCCTGTACAGCTGCAACATGACCTCCCAACTCCTGTACTCAATACTCTGACCAATAAAGGAAAGCATACCAAACGCATCTGGAGCTGGCAGTTTGGGAAGGATGAGGTCAAGTATGTTTTTCCCTGGATGTAGGTTTGCTCGCTGAGCTGGAAGGTTTAGGGTGTAGGTTTGCTCGCTGAGCTGTAGGTTTGATATCCAGATGTTTCATTACCTGGCTAGGTAACATCATCAGTGGTGACCTCCAAGTGAAGCGAAGCTGTTGTCTCCTGCTTTCTATTTATATGTTTGTCCTGGATGTGGTTCCTGGGGTTTGTGGTGATGTCATTTCCTGTTCGTTTTCTGAGGGGTTGATAGATGGTATCTAGATCTATGTGTTTGTTTATGGCGTTGTGGTTGGAGTGCCAGGCCTCTAGGAATTCTCTGGTATGTCTTTGCTTAGCCTGTCCCAGGATAGATGTGTTGTCCCAGTTGAAATGGTGGGTTTTTTTTCGCCCGTGTGTAGGGTTACAAGGGAGAGAGGGTCGTGCCTTTTTGTGGCTAGCTGGTGTTTGTGTATCCTGGTGGCTAACTTTCTTCCTGTTTGTCCTACGTAGTGTTTGTGGCAGTGCTTGCATGGAATTTTGTAGATGACATTGGTTTTGTCCATGGGTTGTACTGGGTCTTCTAAGTTTGCTAGTTTTTGTTTGAGAGTGTTGGTGGGTTTGTGTGCTACTAGGATTCCGAGGGGTCTTAGTAGTCTGGCTGTCATTTCTGAAACTTCTTTGATGTATGGTAAGGTGGTTAGGGTTTCTGGCTGTGTTTGGTCTGCTTGTTGTGGTTTGTTCTTGAGGAATCTGCGCACTGTATTTTTTGAGTATCCGTTCTTCTGGAATACGTTGTATAGGTGGTTCTCCTCTGTTTTCCGAAGTTTGTCTGTGCTGCAGTGTGTGGCGGCTCGTTGGAATAGTGTTCTGATACAGCTTTGTTTGTGTGTGTTGGGATGGTTGCTGGTGTAGTTAAGTATTTGGTCAGTGTTTGTCGGTTTTCTGTATACGCAGGTTTGTAGTTCTGTTGTCCTTTCTTTCGACTGTGACGTCCAGGAATGTGAGTTTGTTGTCAGTTTCTTCCTCCTTGGTGAACTTTATGCCTGTGAGGGTTTTGTTGATGATGTTAAATGTCTCTTCTATCTTGTTTCGTTTTGTGATGACAAAGGTGTCATCCACGTAGCGGACCCAGATTTTTGGTTTGATGGTTGGTAGGGCTGTTTGTTCTAGTCTTTGCATTACCGCTTCTGCTATGAATCCTGATAGCGGAGATCCCATGGGTGTGCCGTTGGTCTGTTTGTAGACTATGTTGTTGAAGGTGAAGTGGGTGGTGAGGCACAGGTCCACTAGCTTCATGATGTTTTTGTTGGTAATGTGATTGATGGTGGTTGGGGTATGTGTGATAGTCTCTTCTATAAGAGTGGTAAGTGTTTCCTTTGCCAGGTCGATGTTGATGGAGGTGAACAGTGCTGTTACGTCGAATGAGATCATTGTTTTGTCTTCCTCAATTTTGGTGTTTTTGATGATTTTTAGGAATTCCTGGGTGGAGTGGATGGAGTGCTGTGACTCTTCTAATAGGTATTTCAGTCTTGCGTGTAGTTCTTTGGCTAGTTTGTAAGTTGGTGTTCCGGATAGTGAGACTATGGGTCTGAGGGGGCCTCCTGGTTTATGGATTTTTGGTAGTCCGTAGAATCATGGAAGCTTCGCCCAGAGGTTCACTGAAGTATGGTGACGAAACATCTGAAACTGAACCTTCCAGCTCAGCGAGCAAACCTACATCCAGAATTTCAAACTGAGCTACAAATCTTCTTAAAACTTGCTAATGTTTTTCGCTCTTGTTGGTTCCCTCAACATCGACCGCAGACCCAGTCTAGCAGCCACGTCCTTTAGGACACAAGTCTTTTGTAGCAATGATTTGGATGTGAATGTCGGAGGTATAGTTAGTAAGTTTGCAGATGACATCAAAATTGGAGGTCTAGTGGACGTCAAAGAAGGTTACCTCAGAGTACAACAGGACTTTGATCAAATGGACCAGTGGGCGGAGGAGTGGCAGATGGAGTTTAATTTAGATAAATGTGAGGTGCTGCATTTTGGAACAGCAAATCAGAGCAGTACTTATACACTTAATGGTAAGGTCTGAGGGAGTGTTGCTGAACAAAGAGACCTTGGAGTGCAGGTTCATAGCTCCTTGAAAGTGGAATTGCACGTGGAAAGGATATTGAAGAAGGCGTTTGGTATGCTTTCCTTTATTGGTCAGAGTATTGAGTACAGGAGTTGGGAGGTCATGTTGCAGCTGTACAGGACATTGGTTACCCAATTTTCGAATACTGTGTGCAATTCTGATCTCCCTCCTGTTGGAAGAATATTGTGAAACTTGAAAGGACTCAGAAAAGATTTACAAGGATGTTGCCAGGGTTGGAGAATTTGAGCTATAGGGAGAGGCTGAACAGGCTGGGTCTGTTTTCCCTGGAGCGTCAGAGGCTGAGGGGTGACCTTATAGACTTATAAAATCATGAAGGGCATGGATAGGGTAAATAGGCAAAGCCTTTTCGCTGGATGGTGGAGTCCAGTACTAGAGGGTATAATGTAGGGCGGGAGAGGAAAGATTTAAAAGGGACCTAAGGGGCAATGCTTTCATGCAGAGGGTGGTATGTGTATGGAATGAGCTGCCAGAGGAAGTGGTGGACAAACAGGACGCTGGAAGAACACAGCAAGCCAGGCAGCATCGGGAGGCGGAGAAGTCAACGTTTCGGGTGTAGCCCTTCTTCAGGATGGAGAAGGGTTATATCTGAAACGTTGACGTCTCTACCTTCTGATGTTGCCAGGCTTGCTGTGTTCTTCCAACCTCCTGCTTGTCTTCCTTGGATTCCAGCATCTGCAATTTTTTTTATCTCTAACCTAGAAGAAGTGATGGAGGATGGTACAATTACAGCATTTAAAAAGAGGATGGGTATATGAGTAGGAAGGGTTTAGAAGGAAATGGTCCAAGTGCTGGCAAATGGGACTAGATTAGGTTGGGCTATCTCGTTGACATGGACGTATTGGACTGAAGGGTCTGATTCCATGCTGTACAGCTCTCTGACTCTATGACCTGGCCAGTTCGATCTGTAGTACTGCTGCCGAACCACTCTTGGTGGTGGACGTTGAAATCCCCCACCCAGAGGACACTTTGTGCCCTTGCCCCCCTCAATGCTTCCTCCAAATGTTGTTCAACATGGATGAGGATGGTATGTGGTAATAAACAGTGAGGTTTAACCTAAAGCCATCAGACTTCGTGGGATCAGGTTCAGTGCTGAGGACTCTCACGGCAACTACCTCCTGATAATATATCACGGTGTCGCCCCCTCTGCACGGTCTGTCCTGCCAGTGGGACAGGACACATCAGGGATAGGGATATATAGGAGCACAATTAGACCATTTCGCCCATTGAGTCTGCTCCACCATTCAATCATGGCTGATAAGTTTCTCAACCCCATTTTACTGCCTCTCCCCGTAACTCTTGATCCCCTTACTCATCAAGAATCTATCTGTCTGTGTCTTTAAGACACTCAATGACCTGGCCTCCACAGCCCTCTGCAGCAATGAGTTCCATAGATTCCCCACCCTCTGGCTGAAGGAACTTCCTCTTCATCTCAACTCTGAAGGGTCGTCCCTTCACTCTGAGGCTGTGCCCTCAGGTCCCAGTCTCTCCTACTGGTCGAAACATCTTCTCCTTGTCCACTTTATCCAGGCCTCTCAGTATTCTGTAAGGTTTAATGAGATTCTCCCATTGTCAGTTCTGGTGTTTTCTTTGTCACTGCCATGTGGTCAACCTGAATTAATTCCTTTACGAGAACTTCTTCGGCAGTTCATGCAAATGAGTGGCTTAGTAGAGGTTAATCTCGTCCAGGCAGCTCAGGTAAGACTAGCCTTCCACATCAATGAACCAGATAGGTTTTTTTTCTCATGGAGATTCTAACCTCCAGCGCCAAACAGCGGTAGTGCCTATTTATTCCCCAGCACCCATATTATGTATGTGCAGGTGTCGGACACAGTGAAGAACAACAAATGTGTAAATCTTTATTCATTTTCTACCACCAGGAAGAAAGGAAACACCCAAGTGGCCAGTGATAAGCAGTGCCCTTCACATTAAAGGGCAATACTACGTGATCAAACAGTGAAGGGGAGGGTAGGGATTAAATCCAAATGAAGACAGGTAGGTTTAAAGGATAGGTCATTGTTAGACTCTCAATTCCAGATTTTTAATTGGATTCAAATTTGACCATGGCAGGATTTGACCCCAAGCCCCAGAGCACAATGGGGGGTGGGGGGGGGGGGGGATTACTAACCTGCAGATGATGCTGCTGCAAAGCCATTGCCTCCCCCAGCATTGAGGAGATGCTGGTGCAGGTCACTGAGCTGGGGAGGAGAGATATCATGGACAGGGTTGAAAACAACCTGGGAGTGTGAAAGTTAAATTGTTGCTGGAGCAGGAGCCAATGTAGATCAGTGAGCAGAGAGGTGACGAAGCTGAATGATATAGGGAACGAGTTTGAATTCTGGGTAGGGTTGCAGAGTCCAGTGTTTCTGAGTGTCATTGTACTAATTAATTTTACTGTCAGTTTTATATTTATATCACCATGTAACACAGCTAATGTGATGTGAGTATGGAACATACCAGCCTGCTGGATTGTTGCGTTATGATGTTGCATTATATCCTTGTATTTTATTGGTCTAACCTTGTGTCATGGACAGTATCAAATTAAACCGGGGGTTACTCAGTGCAGTTGTGTCACAGAGTTCATCCATAAAATTTAAACATACAAACATAAGTGGTTCATTTCCTCAATAAACAATGAGACGTGATTATAATCTTCAAACCAGTCTCCAATTTTCCTAATTGGTTATAACCCTTGGGTTTTTGGTTTGCTCAGATCCAAATAGTTTCATCCAGAATGATCAGCTAACTTAAAAAAAAGTATCGGGGAAGTGACTAGGTTTTGTGATAGTACCTCACTATCTGTAGAGAACCCTTTAGATCATCCTGAGCTTATGAAAGGAGGTTTTTAAAATGTAAACCCATTCTGTTACAGCCCTGCTTCTCAATCCTCTGAAACATAGTGTGTGGTTTGAGTAGAAAAGTTCTGAGTTGCATCACTACCTGTAATAATGCTGTAAATAGCTTTTGAAGTTCAATAATCATACCACCAGTCTCTATAAATGAGATAACACTACGGTTGTCAGAATTCCAGTAATTCACAGCTTTAAGTGGAAGGACACAGAACATAAAAGATTACAGTGGCCCATGATGTTGTGCCAACCTGTGGAAATGATCTGAAGCCTATCTAACTGACACTATTTCATGTTCATCCATATGTCTATCCAGTGACTATTAAATGCCTTTAAAGTTGGCGAGTCTATTACTGTTGCAGGCAGTGCATTCCACACCCCTACCACTCTCTGAGTAAAGAAACTCCCTCTGACATCTGTCCTGTATATATCACCTTTCAATTTAAACTATGTCCCCTCATCCGAGGAAAAAGGCTCTCATTGTCCATCCTATCTAACCCTCTGATTATCTTATACGTCTCTATTAAGTCATCTCTTAACCTTCTTCTCTCTAACGCAAACAGCCTCAAGTCCCTCAACCTTTCCTCATAAGACCTTCCCTCCATACCAAGTCCTGGTAAATCTCTCTGAACCCTTTCCAAAGCTTCCACATCCTTCCTATAATGCGGTGACCAGAACTGTATGCAATATTCCAAATGTGGCCACACCAGAGTTTTGTACAGCTGCAGCATGACCTCATGGCTCCGAAACTCAATCCCTCTACTAATAAAAGCTAACACACTGTATGCCTTCTTAACAGCCCTATCAATCTGGTGGCAACTTTCAGGGATCTGTGTACATGGACACCGAGATCTCTCTGCTCATCTACACAACAAAGAATCCTACTATTAGCCCAGTACTCTGCATTCCTGTTACCCCTTCCAAAGTGAATCACCTCACACTTTTCCACATTAAACTCCATTTGCCACCTCTCAGCCCAGCTCTGCAGCTTATCTATGTCCCTCTGTAACCTACAATATCCTTCAGTACTATCCACAACTGTACCGATCTTAGTATTGTCCGCAAATTTACTAACCCATCCTCATCCAGGTCATTTATAAAAATGACAAACAGCCGTGGCCCCAAAACAGATCCTTGCGGTACCCCGCTAGTAACTGAACTCCAGGATGAACATTTCCCATCAACCACCACTCTCTGTCTTCATTCAGCGAGCCAATTTTTGATCCAAACCACTAAATCACCCTCAATCCCATGCCAATGTTTATTTTCTGCAATAACCTACTGTTGGGAACTTATCAAACGTTTTACTGAAATCCATATACATCACATCAACCGCTTTACCCTCATCCACCTGTTTTGTCACCTTCTCAAAGAACTTAATAAGGTTTGTGAGGCACAACTTAGCCTTCACAAAACCGTGTTGACTATCCCTAATCAAATTATTCCTCTCTAGATGTTTATAAATCCCATCTCTTATAATCCTTTCCAGCACTCTAGCCACAACCGAAATAAGGTATGAAGGTATGAACAAAGGTCATTATCACATTGAATTGAATTGAATTGAGTTTATTGTCACGTGTACCGAGGCACAGTGAAAAGCTTTGTCTTACGAGCAATACAGGCAGATCACAGAGTTAAGTTGCATAGATAGTAAATAATAGGGAACCGTTGTCCAGTTGCTGTTAATCCTGCTGGCTTTAAAAGATCATTTAATGTGTCAGTTGATGATTTCTGCTCTTATGAACTAACCGTGCAGTTATTTAACAATGTGATCATATTTTGCTCACATTCATCTGCTCTCTTTGCTTTGAAACTGTTAGGAATACGCACCACACCAAACTTCACTCTGCCCACTGTTATCGATGTGCAGTAGCAGCAGCATGTGTACCGTCTACAAGAAATATTTCTACAAGAAAAGATTTACAAGGATGTTGCCAGGGTTGGAGGATTTGAGCTATAGGGAGAGGCTGAACAGGCTGGGGCTGTTTTCCCTGGAGCGTCGGAGGCTGAGGGGTGAACTTATAGAGGTTTATACAGTCAGGAGGGGCATGGATAGGGTAAATAGACAAAGTATTTTCCCTGGGATTGGGGAGTCCAGAACTAGAGGGCATAGGTTTAGGGTGAGAGGGGAAAGATATAAAAGAGACCTAACGGGCAACTTTTTCACACAGAGGGTGGTACGTGTATGGAATGAGCTGCCAGAGGAAGTGGTGGAGGCTGGTACAATTGCAACATTTAAGAGGTACTTGGATGGTTATATGAATAGGAAGGGTTTGGAGGGATATGGGCCGGGTGCTGGCAGGTGGGACTAAATTGGGTTGAGATATCTGGTCGGCATGGACGGGTTGTATCCATGCTGTCCGACTCTATGACTCTAAATATATCTTTGCAGCATGTTCCAAATCCATGACCTCCACCACCTTTAAGGACAAGGGCAGAAGCTTTAAGGAAATGCCACTACCTGCAAGTTCCCCTTCACACACCAATCTGCCTTGGGGCTAGTCTTTCACTGTCAGTGGGTCCAAATTCTAGAATTCCCTTGCTAGAAGCAGTGTGGGCGTCCACCTATGCCACATAGACTGCAGTGGTCCAGGTTTGGGACAGTACAGTGGTTCAGTGGTTAGCACCACTGCCTCACAGCGCCAGCGACCCAAGTTTAATTCTAGCCTTGGATGACAGTCTGTGTGAGCTTCCTCCGGGTGCTCTGGTTTCCTCCCACAGTCCTAAGATGTGTAGGTTAAGGTGAATTGGTCATGTTAAATTGTCCATAGTGTTCAGGGATGTATAGGTTAGATGCATTAGTGTAGAGGACTGGGTCTGGGTGGGTTCCTTTTTGGAGGGTTGGTGTGGACTTGTTGGGCCAAGGGCTTGTTTCCACACTACAGGGATTCTATTCTCTATTTTCAGCTCACCACCACCTTTTCCAGCACAATTGAACCTGGTCAGTAATAACTATTGGTGCTCAGTTCCAAAGACGAGCTGTTGGACTGAAAACATTAATTTTGTTTCTCCCTCCACAACTGTTGCCAGACCTGCTGAGTTTCTCCTGCACTTTCTGAGATTGAGAGAAATGTCTTCCTTCGGAGAGCGGTGAGTCTGCAGAATTGTCTGACACAGAAAGCAGTTTGACGCCAAAACATTGAATATTTTCAAAAAGGCGTTGGGTTTAGTTCTTAGGCCGAAAGGGACCAAATGGTATGGGGGAGAAAGTGGGAACAGACTGAGTTGGATGATCAATTGGAATCAGATTGAAGGCTGAAGCAGGCTCGAAGGGCCGAATGGTCTACTCCTATTTTCGATGTTCCTAACTCCAGTGTTTGTAGCAACAAGAACAGAAATTGTTGGAAAAACTCAGCAGGTCTGGCATCATCTACGGAGAGAAAGCAGAATTAACACTTTGGGTCCAGTGACCCTTCGTCAGAACTGCATTCTGTCGGGGCTTTTCTCGCATTTGGAGATAACATTTTATTTCAATGTTTGTCTTGCCTGTCATAGCCAAAACCCAAGACTGAATGAAAAATGACTAATAGTCAGGTCACATTCTGTGTGCGAAATGCCTTTCTATCTTTTCAGAATTAGATCTTTGGGTGAACAATTTTAATTATTGGGCTAGTTTTCTTCAATTTGGAATGAGTGTTCCCGTGCAGGAGGCGTCTCCGAGGCTGACACCCAGCTCCCTTTATTATTCTGTGTTTCAAATGGTAAGTTCAACTTCCCCTTTTCTCGTGTTGAAACTGTCAATTGTTGCACCTTTGACCTTCGGCACCTTCCTGTTTTTTTGGTGGTTTAATTCTTCATTGTAATAACATTTCTGCTGGTTGACAGTCTGATACTGAAAACACCATTCTGAAGTGTTCTGCTGTTTTTTAACTAACTGTCAGAGAGCAGATGATAAAGTAACACAGTTTCAATTTCAAACACCAATCCAGGCAAAATCTCACCAGTCCATTTTAATGACACTCACCTTGACTCAGACAAGAAGGAAGCCACTTGATTATTAAGTCTATGGAGGAGAAAGTGAGGACTGCAGATGCTGGAGATCAGAGTTGCGAGTCTGGTGCTAGAAAAGCACAGCAGGTCAGGCAGCATCCGAGGAGTGGGAGAATTGACGTTTTGTACAAAAGCACTTCAACAGGATTATTAAGTCTATGCCTACTCTTTGGTAGATTCCTTATAACGTGACATGGATAACCCTCACAAGGGTCTCCCTTTTGATTATTCATCCGATTCCATTTTGAAAGTCCTTGTTGGATCTATTAAGTAGAAAGCTCTGTCCATGGATGGGCATATGATTATCCATCCTACAGTTAGGTGCAGATGTGGAATGGTGTATTGTTGCTTTACACTGAGTCTGAAATTGACCAGAGACTGATAACTGCAGGCAATCCACCAGACAGGACACTAGATGCATCTGTTTGTCTGTTGAGGTAATAATTCCTACTTTAGTTTATGTTTGTGGAAAACATTTGGCTACGTAGGGAATAACTTTAATCCTGTTATGCTCTGTGGTGAAATAGTTACAGCTCATTTCTTTATCAGTAACGCTGTCTAGAGGGGATGCAATGGTCTCGTCATATTAACTGGACTGTTAATCCAGAGACCCAGGTAATGCTCTGGGGACACAGTTTCAAATCCAGCAGATGGTATAATTTCAACTTAGTAAAAGCTGGAAGAAAGAGTCTAATGATGACTGTGAATCTATTGTCAATTGTTGGAAAAAAATCCATCTGGTTCACTAATGTCCTTAAGGGAAGGAAACTACCATCCTTACCTAGAGTGGCCTACACACAACTCCAGACCCACAGAAATGTGGTTGACTCATAACTGGCCTCTGGGCAATTAGGGATGGTCAATAAATGCTGGCCTTGCCAGTGGTGCCCTCATCCCATGAATGAAGAAAAGCGCAGGCCACTCAGGGGCACGGAACATTAGCAGGATTCCTGAAGAACAGAAGTCAATATTGTTTTGAAATTCTGTTAATGAGTCGACAGACATGAAACTGCCAAAGAGTTGCACTGGTGTAGCAACCTGGGAAAGAGATGGTCTCAACTTCCTATCCAACCCTTCATGTGAGCTGTAGAGAATTTCAGCTGCAATGATTTTGTGTTCACTCACAGGGAGTGGGCATCGTTAGTAAGGCTAGTACTTATTGTCCATCTGTCATTGCCCTTGAGAAGGTAGCAGTGAGCTGTCTTTTTGAACCGCTGCAGTCTTTATGGTCGAGGGAGAGTCGTGGTGCTGTGACGGAGAGAGTCCAACCTGTTGACCCAGTACTGAAGGAACATCCGATATATTTCCAATAAACCAACACTTCTGGGGCAACACGGTGGCTCAGTGCTGTCTCACAGCACCAGGGACCTGGGTTCAATACCACCCTTGGGCGATTATCCGTGTGCAGTTTGCATATTCTCCCCGTGTCTGCGTAGGTTTCCTTCAGGTGCTCCATTTCCTGCCTCAGTCCAAAGATGTGCAGGTTAGTTGGATTAGCCATGGGAAATGCAGGGTTATAGGGATGGGGTGGGTCTGGGTAGGATGTTCTTTGGAGGGTCGGTGTAATTCGATGGGCTGAATGGCCTGATTCCACACTGTAGGGATTCTCTGAAACATTTTCAAGTCAGGATGGTACGCATTTTGGGAACTAGCAGGTGGTTCTTCTACATGGTAGAGGCATTCTTTCAAAGCGTAAAGTTTGCTGAGGAAAGATATTCGGATGGTGAGTTTTGTAGTGAGAGTGTGTGCTGGGTTGAAATGATATCTCAAACCTTGGTAGCAGTTTCTTGTACCTGCTCAGACAAGTTCAGTTACTAGCAGTGGCCAGTCACAGCAGTGAGTACTATCTACAAGATGCACTGCAGATATTCACCAAAGGTCCTCAGACAGCACCTTCCAAACTCATGACCACTTCTATCTCAAAGGACAAGGGCAGCAGATACATGGGGACACCACCACTTGCAAGTTCCCTCTCTTGAAAACATATCCCCATTCCTTCACTGGGTCAAAATCCTGCAATTCCCTCCCTAAGGGCATTGTGGGTCCACCCACAGCAAATGGACTGCAGCGGTTCAAGAAGGCAGCTCACCCCCACCTTCTCAAGGGGCAACTAGGGACAGGCAATAAATGCTGGGCCCAGCCAGTAACGCCCATGTCCGATGAGTGAATTAAAAAGTGTAATCAGTCAGATCGATGTTGAACAGCTCCTGACGGTCTCACTACTGTTAAGTGTTAAGTGATAGTGTTAAAAATTGCCCTGTGTGTGTGCGTGTGTGTGTGTGTGGGGGGGGGGGGCGGTATTGCTGCTACAGCCTGCCCCCTGGTGGCCACACATTCCTGATGTGACACCGTGCCCACAGTATTATTGGATAATGCCTGAATACGAGCTGAACAATCAAGGATCATGAGGATTAATTTGGTAATCCTCTTTGGTGTGTGTTGGCCACATTCAGAGAGCAGACCCAGCTGAATCAGATGTCACATGAGCTAAGTCGGGCCGTCAGCAATGGGATTGAAGGAATGTAGACATAAAGAATTTGGATGGCTATCACTGGTCACTGTCAGTGACAAACAGCAAATCACTCGTCGTTTGCTGCATCTTTAAGGAAAAGAGTTAAATGACAATCATGCTGAGTGTATCCAGATCAAGGATAAACTGAAATACTTAAAGCACATAATTTTGCACAGTGTTGTATAGATTGAGTTGTTGGCAGAGGCTGCCCTCTGGTGGCCATTCAAGAAAACCCGTTACAAAGTTCGCAAAAGTCAGAAGTCATATGACACCAGGTTCGAGCTCAACAGGTTTATTTGAAATGACAAGCTTTTGGAGTGCTGCTCCTTCGTCAGGTGAAGTCTTCAGGTTGGGCTATAACCTGGTGTCATAGAGTCATAGCGATGTACAGTACGGAAACATACCCTTCGGTCCAACCCGTCCATGCCGACCAGATATCCCAATCCAATCTAGTCCCACCTGCCAACACCCGGCCCATATCCCTCCAAATCCTTCCTATTCATTACCCATCCAGATGCCTTTTAAATGTTGCAATTGTACTAGCCTCCACCACTTCCTCTGGCAGCTCATTCCATACACGCACCACCCTCTGTGTGAAAACGTTGCCCCTTAGGTCTCTTTTATATCTTTCCCCTCTCACCCGATACCTATGCTCTCTAGTTCGGGACTCCCCCACTCCAGGGAAAAGACCTTGCCTATTTACCCTATCCATGCCCCTCATAATTTTGTAAACCTCTTCAAGGTCACCCCTCAGCCTCCGACGCTCCAGGGAAAACTGCCCCAGTCTGTTCAGCCTCTCCCTATTGCTCAAATCCTCCAACCCTGGTAACATCCTTGTAAATCTTTTCTGAACCCTTTCAAGTTTCACAACATCTTTCTGATAGGAAGGAGACCAGAATTGCACGCAATATCCCAACAGTGACCTAACCAATGTCCTGTTCAGCCGCAACATGACGTCCCAACTCCTGTACTCAATACTCTGACCAATAAAGGAGGAAGTGAGAACTGCAGATGCTGGAGATCGGAGCTGAAGAGGTGTTGCTGGAAAAGCACAGCAGGTCAGGCAGCATCCAAGGAGCAGGAGAATTCCTGAAGAAGGGCTCATGCCTGAAACGTCGATTCTCCTGCTCCTTGGATGCTGCCTGACCTGCTGCGCTTTTCCAGCAACACACTTTCAACTCTGACCAATAAAGGAAAGCATACCAAACGCCTTCTTCACTATCCTATCTACCTGCGACAAGTCATGTGATTCTGACTTTTTCCACTCCAGTCCAACACCGGCACCTCCACATCAAAGTTCAAAGAAGGCCTGAACGACAGACCCATTCTCTTATCACTGCGGATAACCCAATGCTTTTAGTACCAAGAATTTTAGAAGTTTCCATAATATATGGCTGCACACAGTGGATCAAAATTTGTTTCCAGATTGAATTTTGACAGATGACAGATCTTTTAGAGGGATCGCGATAATCTTCATGTTCCTCTCCAATGGTGGGTGCAGTAGTTTCTTTCTGAGGTATCCAATCCATTAATTTGATCAGAAAGCAGCTCAATTCCATCCTACATACCTTTACAATCGGCGTTGTGGACTCCTTAATGAAAGTTATGTTGAATTTTTATAAATCGAATCACATAGTTACAACACAGATCGAAGCCATTTTATCCAACATGTCTGTGCTGGCTCTCTGAAGAACAATTCACTCCCATATTTGTACCATGAGGTCTCGCCATGTTATTTCCTTCACAGATGATCCAATTCCCTGCTGAAAGTCTTGCTTGAACCCACCTTCACCAGTCTGTCAGGCAATGTTTTAAAGATCTTCATCACTCGCTGTGTGACCAAGACTTCCTTGTGTTGTCATTGCTCCTTTTGATGATTAACCCAAGTCTGTGAGCTCCAGTTCTCAATCCTCAAACCAATGTGAACAGTTTCTCTCTACCTCCCCAACATTTAGCTGGAAGAAAATTTCTGTTTACTGGATGGGAGACAATTTGAGAGACCATAAGACCCTAAGACACAGGAGCAGAAATTAGGCCATTCAGCCCATCGAGTCTGCTCCACCATTCTATCATGGCTGAATAGTTTCTCAACCCCATTCTCCCACCATCTCCCTGTAACCCTTGATCCCCTTTACAATCAAAAACCTATCTACCTCCATCTTAAATATACTCAATGACCTGGTCTCCATGGCCTTCTGTGGCAATGAATTCCATGGATTCCCCACTCTCTGGCTGAAGAACTTTCCCCTTATCTCCGTTCTAACGGGTCTTCCCGTTACTTTAAGGCTGTGCCCTCGGGTCCTAGTCTCTCTACCAATGGAAACATCTTCCTTATCCTTCCAAACTCCATTGAGTACATACTCAGAGTCCTCAAACGTTCCTCATATGTTAAGCTGTTCATTCCTGAGACCATTCTTGTGAACCTCCTCTGAACATGCTCCAGGGCCAGTACATCCTTCCTGAGATATGGGGCCCAAAACCGCACACCATACTCTAAATGTGGCCTGACCAGAACCTTACAAAGCCTTAGGAGTACATCCCTGCTTTTATATTTAAGTTCTCTCAAAATAAATGCCAACATTGCAGTTGCCTTCCTAACTATTGACTCAACCTGCAAGTTTATCTTGACAGAATCCTGGACTAGAACTCCCAAGTGTCTTTGCACCTTAGACTTGTGAATTTTCTCCCCATGTTGAGAGAGGGTTTGCCAGAGACTTTGTTTTGATCATTCATAGGATGTGGGTGTTGCTGCCTGGACCAACATTTATTGCTGATCTCTAGTTGCCCATGGGGAGGTGGTGTTGAGCTGCCTCCTTTAACTGCTGCAGTCCATGTGCAGTAGGTAGACCCACAATGCCATTAGGGCGGGATTGCTAGGATTTGACCCAGTGACGCTGAAGAAATGGGGATATATTTCCAAGTCAGGATGGTGTGTAGTTTCAAGGGGAACCTCCAGGTGTTCTGATGCATCTGTCACGTTTATTCATCCAGAAAGTAGAGGTCTTGGCTAGGAAGATGCTATTGGAAGAGCACGGGTGAGTTGCTGTAGTGCAGATTGTAGATAATACACACTGCTGCTGAGTGTCGGTGGTGGAGGGAGTGGATGTGGTGCTAATCAAGTGGGCTGCTTTGTCCTGGATGGTGTCAAGCTTCTTGAGTGTTGTTGGAGCTGCCCCCATCCAGGCAAGTGGGGAGTATTCCATCACACTCCTGACTTGAACCTTGTGAATCGTGGACAGGCTTTGAGGAGTTACTCACGGCAGGATTCCTAGCCTCTGAGCTGCCACTGTGTTTTTAAGATGAGTCCACTTCAGTAATGTTGACGCAGAGCTGGCTGTAATCAGTGCACATGCATTGTGTTTTGAGATGCTAGATCCTAGAGATAGCAACAAATGAGAAATAGGAGCTGACTGATATTAAGTCTTTGAGGGACATGCCATCATGGGCGGCACGGTGGCACAGTGGTTAGCACTGCTGCTTCACAGCGCCGGAGACCCGGGTTCAATTCCCGCTTCAGGCGACTAACTGTGTGGAGTTTGCACGTTCTCCCCGTGTCTGCGTGGGTTTCCTCCGGGTGCTCTGGTTTCGTCCCACAGTCCAAAAGATGTGCAGGTCAGGTGAATTGGCCATGCTAAATTGCCCGTAGTGTTAGGTAAGGGGTAAATGTATGGGTGGGTTTCGCTTCGGCGGGTCGGTGTGGACTTGTTGGGCCAAAGGGCCTGTTTCCACACTGTAATGTAATCTAATCTAATCAGAACATTGCAGGAGCAGAAAGAGAAGTCATTACAGATTATTCTCTTTCGGTGGCTAAGTAGATCAGAATGGAATTGACTGAGTGCAGGCACAGCCAGTCGGTTGGAGGAGGAGGAAGACTAGCCTTAGACATGCCCCATAAAGCTGATCAGTCAACACAGGTTTATGAACATCTAGGCTTTGCTGCATTATTTACCTTTAGCTTCCTTGATACATCTATTGACCAACTGGCTAACACAATGTAAAACTTCAATTTTTCAAATTTTCCAGGGTCAGTGACAGTGACGGTTTGACAGTCATTGCTGCTTTCTACAGGTGAAGTAACACAGCCTTGTCATTAGCACTGTCTTAGCGAGTTTTGAGAAGATTTATAGCTCAGGTTGAGGTTTTGGATGTAGGTTTGCTCGCTGAGCTGGAAGGTTCATTTCCAGACGTTTCGTCACCTTACTAGGTAATATCTTCAGTGGACCTCACGCGAAGCAATGCTGAAAATTCCTGCTTTCTATTTATATGTTTGGGTTTCTTTGGGTTGGTGATGTTATTTCCTGTGGTGATGTTATTTCATATGGTGAAGTCACTTCCTGTTCCTTTTCTCAGGGGGTGGTAGATGGGGTCTAACTCAATGTGTTTGTTGATAGAATTCCGGCTGGAAATGAACCTTGCAGCTCAGCAAGCAAACCTACACCCATTAGCACTCTCTCCTGAGCTGGCCTGTAAAACCAGGGGGTTAGACTTCTGTGGTCAGTGATAAATGGATGGCTGCAGCCATTCATGGCACTTTCACCTAACCACAGGGTTTCAGTGGGGGGTTAGAAAGGGAATTTCTTCAGCTGTATGGTCTTATGTCCACACCCAAGAATTTGGATTCAAGGCGGACTGGTCTTTACTTATTGCATGTTGAAGTTAAAAATCACATAACACCAGATTGTAGTCTAACAGCTTTATTTGGATGCACTAGCTTTTGCTTCCAAATAAACCTGTTGGATGATAACCTGGTGTTATGTGATTTTTAACTTTGTCCACCCCAGTCCAACACTGGCTCCTCCATGTTATTGCATGTTAATACCATATACAATGTAACACAGTAATCTGAGAGACACCAGGCTCTTAATCGTTGAAACTGTAGAATTAGAATTAGATTTTATTGTCACGTGTACTCACGTAAAGGGACACAGGAGTGTAGTGAAAAGTGTACTATGTCGCCTGGCAACACATTCTTAGATACAAAGGTACTGAGGTACAAAATCTTGATTACAAATTAGAGAATTCAGGTCCACTTTGCCTAAATACTGTTGCTAGGACAGTCCCACCTCCCAGGAAGAAGTCAGGGAAACCTTTGTTTCACTCCCTCCTTGGGCAATTATATCTTTCCTGAGAAAAGGAGACCAAAACTGCACTCATTTCTCCAGATGGGGTTTATATGATTGAAGGAAAGCTTCCCTACTTAATTCCTCTTGTGATGAAGGCTAACACTCCATTAGTCTTCCTAATAGCTTTCTTCACCTTTGTGTTAGTCTTCAGGAACTTATTGACAAAGGATGCCTAATCCCTTTGTACATCTACACTTTCCAGGCTCTTACATTTAAGAAGTACTGTGCATGCCTGTTTCTCCTACTAAAGTGGATAACTTCAATTTTATTTCATCTGCCATGTTATTTCCCATTCACTAAGTTTCTCCAAATCGTTCCGGAACTGCATGAAATCCTCTTCAAAGCACATATTCCCACTGAGCTTTGTACCATTCTTGAATTCGGAAATATTACATATTGTGCCCACCTCCAAATCAATGATGTATATTGTGAACACTGAGGTTCAAGTACTGTGGCACCCCACTAGTCCCAGCCTGCCCATGCAGGAATGACCCATTTATCACCACTCTCTTGTTTTCTGTCTGTTCACCAGTACATCACCTGAAAACAACAAATGCTGGAGGTCACAGTGGGTCAGGCAGCCTCCGTGGAGAGAGAGCAAGCTAATGTGTTGAGTCAGTACATTACCTCCTACTCCCTGTGGTTTAATCTTTCCAACCAGCCTCCTGTGGGGAAATTCATCAAACGGCATCTGAAAATCTAATTGAACATCATCTGTCTGCTCTCCTTTATTCATTTTGTGTGTAACATCTTCATTTATCATTCACAAACCCGTGCTGACTGGAGCCATTCAGACGGTTATCACAGAATCGTTATGATTCAGAAAGCCGTTCAGTTGATTCTCTCTGAATCAGGAGGTGGCTTCTTTTTACCTCAGGCTAGATCATAGGAGTAAGGGTTTTCAGATTTCTGTCTCTGTTTTGGATGACTCTTCGCTTGGACAGCGAAGAGGGTTACCTCAGATTACAACAGGATCTTGACCAGATGGGCCAATGGGCTGAGAAGTGGCTGATGGAGTTTAACTCAGATAAATGCGAGGTGCTGCATTTTGGGAAAGCAAATCAGAGCAGGACTTATACACTTAATGGTAAGGTCCTAGGGAGTGTTGCTGAACAAAGAGACCTTAGAGTGCAGGTTCATAGCTCCTTGAAAGTGGAGTCGCAGGTAGATAGGATAGTGAAGAAGGTGTTTGGTATGCTTTCCTTTATTGGTCAGAGTATTGAGTACAGCAGTTGGGAGGTCATGTTGCAGCTGTACAGGACATTGGTTAGGCCACTTTTGGAATATTATGCGCAATTCTGATCTCCTTCCTTTCAGAAGGATGTTGTGAAACTTGAAAGGGTTCAGAAAAGATTTACAAGGATGTTTCCAGGGTTGGAGGATTTGAGCTATGGGGAGAGGCTGAATAGGCTGGGGCTGTGACCTTATAGAGGTTTATAAAATCATCAGGGACATGGATAAGATAAGTAGACAAAGTCTCTTCCCTGGGTGGGGGGAGTCCAGAACTAGAGGGCATAGGTTTAGGGTGAGAGGGGAAAGACATAAAAGAGACCTAAGGGGCAACGTTTTTTACGCAGGGTGTGGTATGTGTATGGAATGAGCTGCCAGAGAAAAGGCTGGTGCAATTACAGCATTTAAAAGGCATCTGGATGGGATTATGAATAGGAAAGGTTTACAGGGATATGGGCTGGGTGCTGGCAAATGGGACTAGATTGGGTTGGGATATTTGGTTGACATGGATGGGTTGGCCCGAAGGGTCTGTTTCTGTGGCTGTACATCTCTATGACTTTATATATCTGGACAAAACCAATATCAGCTGCACTGGTCAGTGGATGTTTATTTAAATCTATTTTGAATACAATAACCTTTATACAGACTGGCTGCAGGGCAAATTATTACATTGACATCACCCCATCGCACACTTTTCCAGTCTGGAGTTTACAAAAGGGATCGTCATTCAGACATTTCTGTGGAATAGCTTCAGCTTGCATGTACGTCTCTGGTGATTGTTTAAGTAATTGGACAATTATTGTAAACCTCAGAGTCTCTGGGAATGTGACCACTTACTGAAAAGTCCAGTGTGATGTGTTCACGCTCTTTTTCTGTTGGGCATCTGTCACATGTCACATTAGTTTAAGTGTTTACTCGGAATGGAGGCTTGACTTGTTGCCAGTGAAAACTGAGGGGCCCCTTTTCAGTATTGGATTCTGACTGCTGACATCACCCGCACTGTGGCCAGTTTCTTGGGGCGGATTGCCATGAAATTGGTTTCTGTAAGAGACTGTGACTGAAAAAAGCCCGAAACATGCTTTACTGGTCTGAATTTTCCAGATTAAACTCTGTGACTATTAGAGCAGGTTAGAGACTAGGAATACTGCGGTGAGTGACTCATCTCCCCAAAAGCCTGTCCACCATCTATAAGGCCCAAGTCAGGAGTGTGATGGAATAATCCCCACTTGCCTGGATGGTTGCAGCTCGAACAAGACTCAAGAAGCTTGACACCATCCAGGGCAAAGCAGCTGCTTGATTGGCATCACATCCACAAACACCCCCTCCCTCCATGACTGACGCTCAGTAACAGCAGTGTGTACCACCTACAAGATGCACTGCAGAAATTCACCAAAGATCATCAGACAGCACCTTCCAAAACCCACCACCACTTTTATCTAGAAGGACAAGAGCATCGGACACATGGGAACACCACCCCTCTGAGTCACTCCCCATCCTGGCTTGGAAATATATCACTGTTCATTCATAGAGTCAGAGAGATGTACAGCATGGAAACTGACCCTTCGGGCCAACCTGTCCATGCCGACCAGATATCCCAACCCAATCTAGTTCTACCTGCCAGCATCTGGCCCGTATCCCTCCAAACTCTTCCTATTCATGTACCCATCCAGATGCCTTTTAAATGTTGCAATTGTACCAGCCTCCACCACTTCTTCTGGCAGCTCATTCCATACATGTACCACCCTCTGTGTGAAAAGGTTGCCCCTTAGGTCTCTTTTATATCTTTCCCCTCTCATCCTAAACCTATGCCCTCTAGTTCTGGACTCCCCCACCTCAAGGAAGAGACCTTCTCTGTTCACCCTATCCAATCCGCTCATAATTTTATAAACCTCTATAAGGTCACCCCTCAGCCTCCAATGCTCCAGGGAAAACAACCCCTAACTGCAGTTATATTATTGAACTAACATGATGGAGCGAAGGATTGGGGAGCAAGGATGAGGATCCTTGCCTGAGGATCGATGATGCTGATGTTGGTCAATCTGGGACAGGTGGAGGTGAGGTGATGGTGGAGGACTATTGGCTCAGCTGCAAAGATGGCTCTTGAGGATCATCGACGTTGATGTTGGTTGGGTCTGAGCGGACGGTGGTGATGAGCTGGCTCAGGACTAATGGATTCTCTTCAAGCTATAGCTTTCATTTCTTTTCCTTATTCTTAAATTGTTCAAAGTGGCACTATGTCATGACAACAGATTAAGGCTTTTCACTGTATTTTATTGTATTTTTACTGTAAAATACCTGTGACAATCAAATCAAACATCAAAACAAAACCTTTCTCATTTTGGATACGTTCTTCCCCATTGTTTCTGAATGCAGTGTGTCATACTCAAAAACTGTGGTCAATCTCCATATTTTATCATTACCTAAGAATCACTGAGCATGGTGGCTCAATAGTTAGCACTGCTGCCTCACAGGGCCAGGGGCCTGGGTTTGATTCCTGTCTTGGGCCACAGTCTGTTTGGAGTTTGCACATTCGCCCTGTGTCTACGTGGATTTCCTCCCACCATCCAAAGATGTGCAGGTTAGGGTGGATTGGCCATGCTCAATTGCCCATAATGTTCAGGGATGTGTAGATTATGTGCCTTAGACAGGGGGATAAATGTAGAGTAATAGGGTAGGGGAATAGGTTTGCGTGGGATACTCTTCAGAGGGTTGGTGTAGACTTGTTGGGCCGAAGGGCCTGTTTCCTCACTATGGATGAACATACAGGAGCAGTGATTTTGAGTGATATGTTTTAATTTCTGGACTGAATTATTAAATTCTCAGAGAAATATTATTGCCATTAACTTTAAATTATAATATACACAAGGACAACAATAAATCCAACCTATTACCTGTGCTTCTGCGCTTGCCCCTTCCTATCACTCACAACAGCATGATTGGGTCCCCCTTGTCCTCACTTTCTATCCCACCAGCCTCTGTATTCAAAGGAACATTCTCCACCATCTCAGGCAACTCCAGCAGAATACCACCACCAAACATATCTTCCCCTCACTCTTCTATCTGCATTTCACAGGGATCATTCCCTCCAGGACTCACTAGTCCATTTCTCTACTACCAGCACCACCTCCCGCTCTCCACAGCACCTTCCCATGTACCTGCAGAAGGTGCAACACCTGCCCCTTCCCCTCCTCCTTGCTCACCATCCAAGGGCCTGAACAGTTTTTCCAGTGAAGCAGTATTTCACTTGTACCTCCTTCAATCTTGTGTATTGCATTCACTCCAGCCAAGGTAGCCTACTCTACATCAGATACACCAAACACACTGTGCAGAACATCTCCGATCTGTGCGCAGGCGTTAGCCTGACCTTCCTGTAGCTGGTCATTTGAACACAGCGTCCTGCTCACATGCCCATGTGTCTGACCTCAGCATGCTGCAGTGTTCCAGTGAATCCCAGCGCAAAGTGGAGGAACAACATCTCATCTTCAGACTGGGCACTTTAAAGCCCTCTGGACTTAACAATGAGTTCATCACCTTCAAATTGTGAACCCATGTCTTCTCTTTCTTTTAGCTTTACTTGTTATCTTCTGTGTTACCCCCCCCCCCCCACCCCTTCCCTCCTCCCCCCCAGCCCCCAGTGCGATTGTCTGTCCTTTCCAGTCTGGCAGGTAGACACACCATTGTTCTGCCATTCTCACATTCTGATCACTGAGTCTGAACTATCAATGTCCTTTCTCCCCCAGCACTCCACCCTCCGCCCCTGCTGTTGCCCGCCCTCCACACTTTACGTCAACTCTGGTGAAGAGTCATCTAGACTCCAGCAGCTTGCTCTCTCTCTCTACGGAGCCCTGTTGTGATCTCCAGTGTTTGTTGTTTTCAGTACAGATTCCAGCATCTGCAGTAAGTTGCTCCAACAATGAATTCTGCCAATACGATTTCCAAAAGACATTGTACTATCTTAACAACTTGAACTCTCAAGTTCCTGATGTGCATTAAGTCTGATATTGGACCTAAGGGCTACCAGAAATGATGTATACAAACTATCATCTGTACTGAGAAGCTCTTTGAATATTTGAAATGACAGATTAGAAAACCTGAGACTGGAACCATTACATCATGCTGAAACCTAGGCAAACTATAGTCGACAGGAACTCATCATATTAATTAATCAAAGTGAAATCTTGCCAAAACCAACATTAAGAATTGAGGAATGATTGTATCAATGGGCACACCATAATCATGTCATTTTACCCTCCAAACAATTTGTCTTTCCTAATTTAATCAGTGAAAGTTTTTAGTTGACAATAAATTGAAATGTATGTTGTTGTAAAATGTGTTCTGATAATAAATCATGATGGGTTATAGAAGCCATGACAGGGTTATGGAAAGGAAATACTTTTTGAAATATGCACAACAAAATAGTAGCACCTGAAAGCAATAAAATCAATCGCACCTCTGTGTGCCTATACATGAAGTCAGAAATCACACAGCACCAGGTTATAATCCAAAAGGTTTACTTGAAGTCATAAGCTTTCAGAGTGCTACCCCTTTGTCACTTCACCTGGTGATGGAGCAGTGCTCCAAAAGCTTGTGATTTCAAATAAACCTGTTGAACTATAACTTGGTGTCATGTGCATCCTGACTTTGTTCACCCCAGTCCAACACTAGCATTTCCACATCATGCCTATGTATAGGTAACAGAATGAAAAGAAGGGGAACAGCCTCACCACATGGTTAACACTAGGGATGGGGGCTACCTCCATTTTGAGAGGAGCCTAAGACCAATACCCAAATCATTTTCCTGTTACAAGCAATAGGTCTCTTTCAATCTGGCAATAGGTGTCCTGTAACGGAAATAGGACCTCAACTGCCATTTTGTTCCTTTGAACTGAGCAGAATCTGGAAGCAAAAGGACTGAGATAGAATGATGTTGGAATCAGTGGATCTACAATATTCAACTTTGTACAACTTCAATGAGGTTATGTGGAGAGGTAGTAGTCCAGGTAATTCCAGTTGTTGTAATATAATAATTTCCTTCAGTGCTGATGTTACATTAACTGTTTGAAAACGTAATTTGAAGATAATAGTCAGCAATACATGATGCAGTGTCAGACAAGTGTCATCCAGACTGTGTTAGAGGTTTTAAACTTTAATTAAGCCCTTTATCACACATACTTGGATAATAAATTCAAAGTTAAAGTTTTACAAAGCAATTTCAATCAAACAAATTAATAGATTCATACTTTACTCCATAAGTTATTCATTATTTTCACAAAAAAATGCACTCAGTTAGTTGAGTCCTATGGTGAATTAAAGTAATCTTGGAAAGTGAGGGGTAACTATTCCTAGATTGTATTCAGGAGAATTTCCGACAGCAGCACATATCTAATCCAACAAGAAAGAAATCAATGAAGTGTTGGTGGGAGATCATTCAGGAGATAATACTCATTGTATCATCAGGTTTAAGATGATGGTAGAGATTAACAATGGTCAATTTACAGTAAAAAAATTAAATTGGGGCAGATTTTACTTCAGTGGGGCAAGAAAGGTGTTGGGTAGGATAGACTGGAATGGCAGGTTGGCAGAAAGAACTGTACCAGTGCAACGGAGTAATCATCTCAAAGAGGGGTACAGCACAGAAAATGTCCCTCTGCTCAAACACAGCCACCAGTCTATTCCCATCCCATTTTCCAGCACTTGGTCCATAGCCTTGTATATATTGTGATTGCAAGTGCACATTTAAATACTTCTTCAATGTAATGAGGGTTTTTGCCTCTATGGCACTTAAAAGCAATGAGTTCCAGATTCCCACCACCCTCTGGGTGAAAAGAAGTTTCCTCAAATCCCCTCTAATCCTCCTGCCCCTTACCTTCAATCTCTGCCGCCTAGTCATTGATTTCTCCACTCAGGGGAAAAGTGCTTTCCTCTCCTACTCTGTTTATGCCCTCATAGTTTTATACATCTCAATCATGTCCTCCTTCAATTCCCTCTGGTCTAAGGAAAACAGTTCCAGTTTGTCCAATCTCCCTTAGTAAGTAAAATTCTCCCGCTTAGGCATCATTGTGGTAAATCTCCTCTGCACCCTCTCTAGTGCTTTCACATTGCTCTTATAAAGTGGATTCTAGAATTGCAAACAGTATTCTAGCAACAGGAGACCTACAAAGAGAAGATGGTTCAGGTACAGTCAAGGTCACAGAGACTTGGTTGAAGGAAGGGCATGATAATTAGCAATTAAATGCTCCAGGATATAGACGCTTCAGACAGGACAGGGTGGGAAATAAAAGAGGGAGGGTGGGAAATAAAAGAGGGGGGGTGGGAAATAAAAGAGGGGGGGTGGGGGGTGGAGTTGCATTGCTGGTCAGGGACGATATCGCGGCTGTGCTAAAGGAGGACACTATGGAGGTCTTCAGTAGTGAGGCATTATGGATGGAGCTGAGAAATAAGACAGGTGCAGTTACATTGTTGGGGCTGTGTTACAGGCCTCCCAACAGTAAGCGTGAGGTAGGAGAACAAATAGATGAACAGATTATGGAAAGATGTAGAGGCAATAGGTTGGTGGTGATGGGAGATTTTAATTTACCCAACATTGACTGGGATACACTTAGCGTCAGAGGTCTGGATGGGGTAGAATTTGTAAGAAGCGTTCAGGAGAGTTTTCTAGACCGCTATGTCAATAGTCCAACGAGGGAAGGAGCCATATTGGACCTGGTACTGGGGAATGAGCCAGGACAGGTGGTAGAAGTTGCAGTGGGGGATTTCTTTCGGAACAGTGACCACAATTCTGTAAGTTTTAGAATATTTGTAGATAAAGAAGAGAGTGGTCCTAAGGGAAGAGTACTAAACTGGGCCAAGGCCAATTATATCAAAATTAGGCAGGAGCTGGGAAATGTGGGTTGGACACAGCTATTTGAAGGGAAGTCCACATCTGAGATGCAGGAGGCTTTCAAAGATAGGGTAAAGATAGTGCTGGATAGGCATGTCCCATTGAAAGGATAGGAAAGGCAAGATTCGTGAACCGTGGATGACAGGATAAGCTGTACGACTAGCCAAGAGGAAAAAGGGAAGCATACGTAAGGTCTAGGCAGCTAAGAACAGAACGGGACCTGGAAGAATATTGGAAGAGCAGGACAAGTCCTAAACGAGGAATCAAGCGGGCTAACAGGCGTCATGAAATAGCTTTAGCTAGCAGAACCAAACCAAAGCAGGCCTTATATGTTTAATGGTAGGGCTCTGGGGAGTGTTGCCAAACAAAAAGACCTAGGGGAGTAGGTGCAGAGTTCCTTGGAAGTGGAGTCACAGGGAAAATGGGGTGGTGAAGGAGGCGTTTGGCTCACTTGCCTTCATTGGTCAGAGCACTGAGGATAGGAGTTGGTACATCATGTTGCGGTTGTATAGGATAATGGTAAGGCCACATTTGGAGGAGAAAACTCACCAGAAGGGTTCGAAATTGATCAGGTAGAGGTTTCGCACAAGCTGATTCTCGATAAAGGCAAAGTACTGCTGATACTGGAAATGTGAAACTAACACTGGTAGCACTGGGGAAGCTCAGCAGGTCTGGAAGCATCTGTGGAGAGCGAAAAAGAATTATTCTTTCAATCAGACATGACTTTTCTTCAGAGTTCTGAAGACCTGCTGAGTTTCTCCAGCATTTTCTGTGTCTGTTGCATCTTCAAACTGATAAGGCTCTGGGACTATATGAGATGCATCTAAGGATGTTGAAGGAGGTGAGACTGGAAATTACAGAGGGATGGGTACAATGTTTCAGCTTTCTCTAGTCTCAGGGGGACATGCCAGAATTGCAGATGTTGCAATCTTTTTTTGAAACAAGAATGTAACGATAAGTTACAGTTCAGTGGCAGGGAACCACAAACAATTATTCAGGATAAATTGGTAGTTGCATGGACAGGTGGTGAGTTAATTAGGAGGAATCATCATGTAATTGTAAAAGGGGAATCATTTGTAACTAACTTACTGCAGTCCCTTTCAAGAGGTAATAGAAAAGGTGGATGAAGGCTCTGCTGTTGATGGTGTACTGGTCTTCAAGAAGGCATTTGATATAGATCCACATGGCAGACTTGTGAGGAAAGTTATAAATCATGGAATGAAAGGGATAGTAGCAACATGGATCCAAATTGACTGAGCATCAGCTATTTAATCAAATAAATGACAAAGCAATAATTTTGTTCAGGATTGAGGTCACTGGTTTCTCTGCGCTAATTAATTCAGACTGTATGTTTACATCCCAAGCCTAGACTTGGTTCTTGCAAATCCTCACAGAATTATTACAGAGCTGAGGAAGCCATTTGGCCCATCATTCCTATGTTGACCCTCCAAATCCTCCAGCAATACACATAGTGCCATTCTCCTATGTTCTCCCTATACCCTGCACATTCTTCCTTTGCAGATAACCTCTGTTCCAAAGCTCCTTTGACGGCTTCAGGTGAACCTGATTCCACCTCATTCTCATTCTGGTCTCCAAACACTCGCACTTTTTTCTCCCATCCTTGATTACTCCAAGTCTTTGCCTCTTGTTCTTGATCCTTTCACAAGTGAGAACAGTGTCTTTCTAGTTATTCAGTGAAATAACTCCACAGAGGCCGGTATCCTGTCACCAAGTTACCCTTTATTTCCCCATGGAGAGTCCTGGACACTGATCCAGCTCCCTCACAGACAGCTCTCAGAGTGAGCAGGACTTCGGGCACTGTTTTATCTGTCAGCCAGGGCTCCTTGGTTGGACCAGGTTACAGCCCCAAGCAGGGAACTCGTTTTCTATGGGGCCCACCTGGCTGACTGTTACAATCACTACATCCTGACCTGATGTTTCATGTGCAGATGGGGAGGAACTGTTCCCACTGGAGAAAAGATTGAGAATGAGATTGGAATGAATCAAATGATGTGCCTGTGTGTTTGGAGCAGCTGTTCTATAGCAGGCTTTGTGCTGCTAGGCACGTTGCTAGGAAGGGGAAACTTCCATTGTATTGTCAGGAGTGTTACGTTTGCATTAGGTTTCAGTATTTCTGACTTATCTCAGAGTAATACAAGTCCGAGAATGTAAAAGTGTAATAGGAGCAGGAGGAGGCCACTTGGCCCTTCGAGCCTGCTCTGTCATTCAGTAAGATTGTGGCTGATCTTTTCATGGATTGAGCTCCAATTACCCACCCTCTCACCATAACCCTTAATTCCTTTACTGTTCAAAAATCTATCTTTGCTTTAAAATCTCTAATTTCCAACACTATGGAGTCATAGAGTCACACAGCACGGAAACAGACCCTTCGGTCCAATCGGTCCATGCCAAAAATAAAGCCAAATAAACTAGTCCCACCTTGGCCCATCTCCCTCCAAACCTTTCCTATTCATGTATCTATCCCAATGTCTTTTAAATGTTGTAACTCGATTCACATCCACCACTCCCTCAGGAAGTTCATTTTACACTCAAACTTTGTAAAACATTTTGCCATTTATATCTTTTTTAAATGTCTCTCCTCTTACCTTAAAAATGTGCCCCCTCATCCAATATTCCACATTTTAGGGAAAAGACAACTAATGTCAACTCCCTGTATACCCCTCATTACTTTATAAACATTACAGAACTTAAAAGCATTTTCCAAATACACATAAGCAGAGCTAAAATCAACATGTCTGATCACTGTCTGTCTCTCTCTCGAAGTTGCTTTCTGAGAGGGAGGAGTCAATCACATGATTCACTTTCTATCCCGATGTTCTAAAGCAGGCAAGTCGAGTGCAAGGATTTATGATCAGACCAGTTTAATTGAACACTACAGGGAAAAATTATGTAGTAAAAGGAAGGATATACCTTTTATTGAAGCCATCAATAGAATAAAGTCCTGTGCAGGTGCAGAGCACATAAGGACCAATTTGAGTTTGAATCATTGTACATACAATCAGAAAAAGATGGAGGTAAGGATTTCATCAATCAGTTACTGGTATTGAGTGATATTGGTTGGGAAGAATATTGTCAAACATTCCAGAGTAGTGGTCCCTACTCATCCTTGAAGACCACCAGTGGATCTTTCATGTTTAGTTGAGAAGGGAGGCAGGACTTCTGTTTAATATCCAATCCAAATACATCCAGCATTACAGAGTGGATCCCACCGAGATAACTCTAACAGCGTCTGAAGCTGCAACACTCTGATGTAGCAACAAAAACATGAGCATTTGTCAGAATGACACTTTTTCTTTTGCTTTTGTTGCCAAAAAAGAACAAGGACTTACCACGTAAATGACGTTCTTAGGTTCTTGTAACAGATACCTGCAAAAGCAAAACTAACAGCGAGAATATGTGTGTGTTTGCCAAGAAGGGGAGTGATCTATAACAGCTTCACATTATAGCAATTAGGATTGTGTTTCTTAGCTCGAGATCTTATTTTGCGTCACTGTGTGGTGTTCAAAAAAAGTCAAGATAGGAGATTTTTAAGATAATTGACACTGTTTAATGGTGGGAACAGTCTGAACCAACTGGGCCGTGGATATTTTTTATTCTTGCTATATCTCTTGCCATCTCCAGAGAGGGGAAAATTCCACACTGTTTTTCTGCTTTTAATGTCTGTCCAGGACTGATTCTTGTGGTACCCGACTACTCAGAGGCTTCCAAACAGAAAATGACCCAGTTCTTCCTGTTCTGTTTCCTGTCCACTAACCAGTTCTTAACCCATTCCACTATCATCTCTCAATCGATGTGTTCTAATTTTGTATACTACGTCCTTGGGTGGAAGCTTTTCAAAACCAATCTGAAAACCTAAATAGACCACATCCATTGGTTCCCCTTGTCCATTCAGTTAGTTACATCCTCAAAAAATCTCCAGATTTGTTACTGTTATTTCATAGATGAGCAGTTCTTTATCCCCTCAGTATTGACTCTCTGACAGTGTGGCACCCTGTCAGTACCGAGCAGCTGACAGTTTGCTGCTCCCTCACTATTAACCCTGCAACAGTGCAGCGCTAACTCAATATAAGGCCACTGACAGTGTGGGACGAACTCAGTATTAACCCACTGACAGTGCAGCACTAACTCAGTATTAACCCTCTCACAGTGTGGAACTAACTCAGTATTAACCTTCTGACAGTGTGGCACTAACTCAGTATTAACCCACTCACAGTATGGAACTAACTCAGTATTAACCCTCTGACAGTGCGGCACTAACTCAGTATTAACCCACTGACAGTGCAGCACTAACACAGTATTAACCCTCTGATAGTGCAGCACTAACACAGTATTAACCCTCTGACGGTGCAGCACTAACACAGTACTAACCCTCTGACAGTGCGGCACTGACTCAGTATTAACCCTCTGACAGTGCGGCACTAACTCAGTATTAACCCTCTGACGGTGCAGCATTAACACAGTATTAACCCTCTTACAGTGTGGCACTAACACAGTATTAACTCTCTGACAGTGCGGCACTAACTCAGTATTAACCCTCTGACAGTGCGGTGCTAACTCAGTACTAACCCTCCGACAGTGTGGCACTAACTCAGCATTAACCCACTGACAGTGTAGCACTAACTCAGTATTAACCCTTCGACAGTGTGGCACTAACTCAGTATTAACCCTCTGACGGTGCGGCACTAACACAGTATTAACCCTCTGACAGTGTGGCACTAACACAGTATTAACTCTCTGACAGTGCGGCACTAACTCAGTATTAACCCTCTGACGGTGCGGTGCTAACTCAGGACTAACCCTCCGACAGTGTGCCACTAACTCAGCATTAACCCACTGACAGTGCAGCACTAACTCAGTATTAACCCTTCGACAGTGTGGCACTAACTCAGTATTAACCCTCTGACAGTGCGATGCTAACTCAGTATTAACCCTCCAACAGTGCGGCACTAACTCAGTATTAACCCTCTGACAGTGTGGCACTAACTCAGTACTAACAATCCGACGTTGCGGCACTAACTCAGTATTAACCCTCTGACAGTGAAGTGCTAACACAGTATTAAGCCTCCGACAGTGCGGCACTAACTCAGTATTAACCCTTTGACAGTGAAGCGCTAATTCAGTATTAACCCTCTGAGAGTACGGCATTAACTCAGTATTAACCCTCCGACAGTACAGAGCGAAGTCAGTATTAACCCACTGACAGTGTGGCACTAACTCAGTATTAACCTTCTGACAGTGTGGCACTAACTCAGTATTAACCCTCCGACAGTACCAAGTGAACTCAGTATTAACCCTCTGACAGTGTAGCACTAACACGGTATCAATCCACTGGCAATGTGGCGCTATCTCAATATGAACCCTCCGACAGTGCGGCACTAACTCAGTATTAACCCTCTGACAGTACAGAGTGAACTAAGTATTAACCCTCCGACAGTGTGGCGCTAACTCAGTATTAACCCTCTTACAGTGAAGCGGTAACTCAGTATTAATCCACTGACAGTGCGGCACTAACTCAGTATTAACCCTCTGACTATGCGGCACTAACTCAGTATTAACCCTCTGACAGTACAGAGTGAACTCAGTATTAACCCTCCGACAGTGTGGCGCTAACTCAGTATTAACCCTCTTACAGTGGAGTGGTAACTCAGTATTAATTCACTGACAGTGCGGCACTAACTCAGTATTAACCCTCTGACAGTGTGGCACTAACTCAGTATTAATCCTCTTACAGTACAAAGCGAACTCAGTATTAACCCTCCGATAGTGTGGTGCTAACTCAGTATTAATCCTCTTACAGTGAAGCGCTAACTCGGTATTAACCCTCTGACAGTGCAGCACTAACTCAGTATTAACCTTCTGACAGCGTGGCACTAACTCAGTATTAACCCTCCGACAGTACCGAGTGAAGTCAGTATTAACCCTCTGACAGTGTGCCACTAACTCAGTATAAACCCTCTGACAGTGCAAAGCGAACTCAGTATTAACCCTCTGACAGTGTGGCGTTAACTTGCTATTAACCCTCTGATAGTGCAGCACTAACACGGTATTAATCCTCTGTCATTGTGGCGCTAACTCAATATGAACCCTCCGACAGTGCGGCACTAACTCGGTATTAACCCTCTGACAGTACAGAGCGAACTCAGTATTAACCCTCCGATAGTGTGGTGCTAACTCAGTATTAATCCTCTTACAGTGAAGCGCTAACTCGGTATTTCCCTCTGACAGTACAGAGCGAACTCAGTATTAACCCTCTGACAATGCAGCACTAACTCAGTATTAACCCTCTGACAGTACAGAGCGAACTCAGTATTAACCCTCTGACAGTGCGGCGCTAACTTAGTATTAACCCTCTGACAGTACAGAGCGAACTCAGTATTAACCCTCTGACAGTGCAGCACTAACTCAGTATTAACCCTCTGACAGTGCGGCGCTAACTCAGTATTAACCCTCTGACAGTACAGAGCGAACTCAGTATTAATCCTCCGACAGTGTGGCGCTAACTCAGTATTATCCCTCTGACAGTGTGGCGCTAACTCAGTATTAACCCTCCGACAGTGTAGAGTCAACTCAGTATTAACCCTCTGGCAGTGCAGCACTAACTCAGTATAAACCCTCTGACAGTACAGAGCGAACTCAGTATTACCCCTCTATAGGGCAGCACTAACTCAGTATTAACCGTCTAACAGTTCGGCACTAACTCAGTATTAACTCTCTGACAATGTGGCACTAACTCAGTATTAAACCTCCAACAGTGCGGCACTAGCTCAGAATTAACTCTCTGACAGTGAAGTGCTAACTCAATGTTAACCCTCCAACAGTGTGGCGTTAACTCAGTATTAACCCTCCGACAGTACAGTGCGAACTCAGTATTAACCCTCTGACAGTGCGGCACTAACTCAGTATTAACCCTCTGACAGTGCAGTGCTAACTCAATGTTAACCCTCCAACAGTGTGGCGTTAACTCAGTATTAACCCTCCGACAGTACAGTGCGAACTCAGTATTAACCCTCTGACAGTGCGGCACTAACTCAGTATTAACCCTCTGACAGTGCAGTGCTAACTCAATGTTAACCCTCCAACAGTGTGGCGTTAACTCAGTATTAACTCTCCGACAGTACAGAGCGAACTCAGTATTAACCCTCTGACAGTGCGGCACTAACTCAGTATTAACCCTCTGACAGTGCAGTGCTAACTCAGTATTAACCCTCTTACAGTGCAGCACTAACTCAGTATTAACCCACTGATAGTGCAGCGCTAACTCAGTATTAACCCTCTGACAGTGTGGCTCTAACTCAGTATTAACTCTCTGACAGTGGAGCACTAACTCAGTATTAACTTACTGACAGTGCAGCACTAACTCAGTATTAACCCTCTGACAGTGCGGTGCTAACTCAGTATTAACCCTCTGACAGTGCAGCACTAACTCAGTATTAACCCACTGACAGTGCAGCGCTAACTCAGTATTAACCCTCTGACAGTGCGGCTCTAACTCAGTATTAACTGTCTGACAGTGGAGCACTAACTCAGTATTAACTTACTGACAGTGCAGCACTAACTCAGTGTTAACCCCTACTCAGTATTAACCTTCTGACAGTGCGGCGCTAACTCAGTATTAACCCTCTGACAGTGTGGCACTAACTCAGTATTAACCCTCCGACTGTGCGTCGTTAACTCGTTATTAAACCTCTGACAGTGCAGCACTAACTCAGTATTAACCCTACAAGATTGCGGTGCTAACTCAGTATTAACCCTCTGACAGTGCAGCACTACCTCAGTATTAACCCTCTAACAGTGGGGTGCTAATTCAGTATTAACCCTCTGTCAGTGCAGCACTACCACCGTATTAACTTACTGACAGTGCAGCACTAACTCAGTATTAACCCTCTGACAGTGCGGTGTTAACTCAGTATTAACCCTCTGACATGCGGCACTAACTCAGTATTAACCTTCTGACAGTGCGCCGCTATCTCAGTATTAACCCTGTGACAGTGTGGCACTAACTCAGCATTAACCCTCTGACATTGCGACGCTAACTCAGTATTAGCCCTCTCACAGTGCGGCACTAACTCAGTATTAACCCTCCGACTGTGCGTCGTTAACTCGTTATTAACCCTCTGACAGTGCAGCACTAACCCGGTATTAACCCTCTGATAGTGCAGGACTACCTCAGTATTAACCATCCAACAGTGTGGTGCTAATTCAGTATTAACCCTCTGACAGTGTGGCACTAACTCAGTATTAATCCTCTTACAGTACAAAGCGAACTCAGTATTAACCCTCCGATAGTGTGGTGCTAACTCAGTATTAATCCTCTTACAGTGAAGCGCTAACTCGGTATTAACCCTCTGACAGTGCAGCACTAACTCAGTATTAACCTTCTGACAGCGTGGCACTAACTCAGTATTAACCCTCCGACAGTACCGAGTGAAGTCAGTATTAACCCTCTGACAGTGTGCCACTAACTCAGTATAAACCCTCTGACAGTGCAAAGCGAACTCAGTATTAACCCTCTGACAGTGTGGCGTTAACTTGCTATTAACCCTCTGATAGTGCAGCACTAACACGGTATTAATCCACTGTCATTGTGGCGCTAACTCAATATGAACCCTCCGACAGTGCGGCACTAACTCGGTATTAACCCTCTGACAGTACAGAGCGAACTCAGTATTAACCCTCCGATAGTGTGGTGCTAACTCAGTATTAATCCTCTTACAGTGAAGCGCTAACTCGGTATTTCCCTCTGACAGTACAGAGCGAACTCAGTATTAACCCTCTGACAATGCAGCACTAACTCAGTATTAACCCTCTGACAGTACAGAGCGAACTCAGTATTAACCCTCTGACAGTGCGGCGCTAATTCAGTATTAACCCTCTGACAGTACAGAGCGAACTCAGTATTAACCCTCTGACAGTGCAGCACTAACTCAGTATTAACCCTCTGACAGTGCGGCGCTAACTCAGTATTAACCCTCTGACAGTACAGAGCGAACTCAGTATTAATCCTCCGACAGTGTGGCGCTAACTCAGTATTATCCCTCTGACAGTGTGGCGCTAACTCAGTATTAACCCTCCGACAGTGTAGAGTCAACTCAGTATTAACCCTCTGGCAGTGCAGCACTAACTCAGTATAAACCCTCTGACAGTACAGAGCGAACTCAGTATTACCCCTCTATAGGGCAGCACTAACTCAGTATTAACCGTCTAACAGTTCGGCACTAACTCAGTATTAACTCTCTGACAGTACAGAGCGAACTCAGTATTAACCCTCTGACAGTGCGGCGCTAATTCAGTATTAACCCTCTGACAGTACAGAGCGAACTCAGTATTAACCCTCTGACAGGGCAGCACTAACTCAGTATTAACCGTCTAACAGTTCGGCACTAACTCAGTATTAACTCTCTGACAATGTGGCACTAACTCAGTATTAAACCTCCAACAGTGCGGCACTAGCTCAGAATTAACTCTCTGACAGTGAAGTGCTAACTCAATGTTAACCCTCCAACAGTGTGGCGTTAACTCAGTATTAACCCTCCGACAGTACAGTGCGAACTCAGTATTAACCCTCTGACAGTGCGGCACTAACTCAGTATTAACCCTCTGACAGTGCAGTGCTAACTCAGTATTAACCCTCTTACAGTGCAGCACTAACTCAGTATTAACCCACTGATAGTGCAGCGCTAACTCAGTATTAACCCTCTGACAGTGTGGCTCTAACTCAGTATTAACTCTCTGACAGTGGAGCACTAACTCAGTATTAACTTACTGACAGTGCAGCACTAACTCAGTATTAACCCTCTGACAGTGCGGTGCTAACTCAGTATTAACCCTCTGACAGTGCAGCACTAACTCAGTATTAACTGTCTGACAGTGGAGCACTAACTCAGTATTAACTTACTGACAGTGCAGCACTAACTCAGTGTTAACCCCTACTCAGTATTAACCTTCTGACAGTGCGGCGCTAACTCAGTATTAACCCTCTGACAGTGTGGCACTAACTCAGTATTAACCCTCCGACTGTGCGTCGTTAACTCGTTATTAAACCTCTGACAGTGCAGCACTAACTCAGTATTAACCCTACAAGATTGCGGTGCTAACTCAGTATTAACCCTCTGACAGTGCAGCACTACCTCAGTATTAACCCTCTAACAGTGGGGTGCTAATTCAGTATTAACCCTCTGTCAGTGCAGCACTACCACCGTATTAACTTACTGACAGTGCAGCACTAACTCAGTATTAACCCTCTGACAGTGCGGTGTTAACTCAGTATTAACCCTCTGACATGCGGCACTAACTCAGTATTAACCTTCTGACAGTGCGCCGCTATCTCAGTATTAACCCTGTGACAGTGTGGCACTAACTCAGCATTAACCCTCTGACATTGCGACGCTAACTCAGTATTAGCCCTCTCACAGTGCGGCACTAACTCAGTATTAACCCTCCGACTGTGCGTCGTTAACTCGTTATTAACCCTCTGACAGTGCAGCACTAACCCGGTATTAACCCTCTGATAGTGCAGGACTACCTCAGTATTAACCCTCCAACAGTGTGGTGCTAATTCAGTATTAACCCTCTGACAGTGTGGCACTAACTCAGTATTAACCCACTGACAGTGCAGCGCTAACTCAGTATTAACCCTCTGACAGTGTGCCACTAACTCAGTATTAACCCACTGACAGTGCAGCGCTAACTCAGTATTAACTCTCTAATAGTGTGGCGCTAATTCAGTATTAACCCTTTGACAGTACAGAGCGAACTCAGTATTAACCCACTGACAGTGCGGCGCTAATTCAGTATTAACCCTCTGATGGTGCAGCGCTAATTCAGTATAAACCCACTGACAGTGCAGCACTAACTCAGTATTAACCCACTGACAGTGCAGCGCTAACTCAGTATTAACCCTCTGACAGTGTGGCTCTAACTCAGTATTAATCCTCTTACAGTACAAAGCGAACTCAGTATTAACCCTCCGATAGTGTGGTGCTAACTCAGTATTAATCCTCTTACAGTGAAGCGCTAACTCGGTATTAACCCTCTGACAGTGCAGCACTAACTCAGTATTAACCTTCTGACAGCGTGGCACTAACTCAGTATTAACCCTCCGACAGTACCGAGTGAAGTCAGTATTAACCCTCTGACAGTGTGCCACTAACTCAGTATAAACCCTCTGACAGTGCAAAGCGAACTCAGTATTAACCCTCTGACAGTGTGGCGTTAACTTGCTATTAACCCTCTGATAGTGCAGCACTAACACGGTATTAATCCACTGTCATTGTGGCGCTAACTCAATATGAACCCTCCGACAGTGCGGCACTAACTCGGTATTAACCCTCTGACAGTACAGAGCGAACTCAGTATTAACCCTCCGATAGTGTGGTGCTAACTCAGTATTAATCCTCTTACAGTGAAGCGCTAACTCGGTATTTCCCTCTGACAGTACAGAGCGAACTCAGTATTAACCCTCTGACAATGCAGCACTAACTCAGTATTAACCCTCTGACAGTACAGAGCGAACTCAGTATTAACCCTCTGACAGTGCGGCGCTAATTCAGTATTAACCCTCTGACAGTACAGAGCGAACTCAGTATTAACCCTCTGACAGTGCAGCACTAACTCAGTATTAACCCTCTGACAGTGCGGCGCTAACTCAGTATTAACCCTCTGACAGTACAGAGCGAACTCAGTATTAATCCTCCGACAGTGTGGCGCTAACTCAGTATTATCCCTCTGACAGTGTGGCGCTAACTCAGTGTTAACCCTCCGACAGTGTAGAGTCAACTCAGTATTAACCCTCTGGCAGTGCAGCACTAACTCAGTATAAACCCTCTGACAGTACAGAGCGAACTCAGTATTACCCCTCTATAGGGCAGCACTAACTCAGTATTAACCGTCTAACAGTTCGGCACTAACTCAGTATTAACTCTCTGACAGTACAGAGCGAACTCAGTATTAACCCTCTGACAGTGCGGCGCTAATTCAGTATTAACCCTCTGACAGTACAGAGCGAACTCAGTATTAACCCTCTGACAGGGCAGCACTAACTCAGTATTAACCGTCTAACAGTTCGGCACTAACTCAGTATTAACTCTCTGACAATGTGGCACTAACTCAGTATTAAACCTCCAACAGTGCGGCACTAGCTCAGAATTAACTCTCTGACAGTGAAGTGCTAACTCAATGTTAACCCTCCAACAGTGTGGCGTTAACTCAGTATTAACCCTCCGACAGTACAGTGCGAACTCAGTATTAACCCTCTGACAGTGCGGCACTAACTCAGTATTAACCCTCTGACAGTGCAGTGCTAACTCAGTATTAACCCTCTTACAGTGCAGCACTAACTCAGTATTAACCCACTGATAGTGCAGCGCTAACTCAGTATTAACCCTCTGACAGTGTGGCTCTAACTCAGTATTAACTCTCTGACAGTGGAGCACTAACTCAGTATTAACTTACTGACAGTGCAGCACTAACTCAGTATTAACCCTCTGACAGTGCGGTGCTAACTCAGTATTAACCCTCTGACAGTGCAGCACTAACTCAGTATTAACTGTCTGACAGTGGAGCACTAACTCAGTATTAACTTACTGACAGTGCAGCACTAACTCAGTGTTAACCCCTACTCAGTATTAACCTTCTGACAGTGCGGCGCTAACTCAGTATTAACCCTCTGACAGTGTGGCACTAACTCAGTATTAACCCTCCGACTGTGCGTCGTTAACTCGTTATTAAACCTCTGACAGTGCAGCACTAACTCAGTATTAACCCTACAAGATTGCGGTGCTAACTCAGTATTAACCCTCTGACAGTGCAGCACTACCTCAGTATTAACCCTCTAACAGTGGGGTGCTAATTCAGTATTAACCCTCTGTCAGTGCAGCACTACCACCGTATTAACTTACTGACAGTGCAGCACTAACTCAGTATTAACCCTCTGACATGCGGCACTAACTCAGTATTAACCTTCTGACAGTGCGCCGCTATCTCAGTATTAACCCTGTGACAGTGTGGCACTAACTCAGCATTAACCCTCTGACATTGCGACGCTAACTCAGTATTAGCCCTCTCACAGTGCGGCACTAACTCAGTATTAACCCTCCGATTGTGCGTCGTTAACTCGTTATTAACCCTCTGACAGTGCAGCACTAACCCGGTATTAACCCTCTGATAGTGCAGGACTACCTCAGTATTAACCATCCAACAGTGTGGTGCTAATTCAGTATTAACCCTCTGACAGTGTGGCACTAACTCAGTATTAACCCTTTGACAGTGTGGCACTCACTCAGTATTAACCCTTTGACAGTGCAGCGCTAACTCAGTATTAACTCTCTAATAGTGTGGCGCTAATTCAGTATTAACCCTCTGACAGTGTGGCACTAACTCAGTATTAACCCACTGACAGTGCAGCGCTAACTCAGTATTAACCCTCTGACAGTGTGCCACTAACTCGGTATTAACCCACTGACAGTGCAGCGCTAACTCAGTATTAACTCTCTAATAGTGTGGCGCTAATTCAGTGTTAACCCTTTGACAGTACAGAGCGAACTCAGTATTAACCCACTGACAGTGCGGCGCTAATTCAGTATTAACCCTCTGATGGTGCAGCGCTAATTCAGTATTAACCCACTGACAGTGCAGCACTAACTCAGTATTAACCCACTGACAGTGCAGCGCTAACTCAGTATTAACCCTCTGACAGTGTGGCACTAACTCAGTATTAACCCTTTGACAGTGCAGCGCTAACTCAGTATTAACTCTCTAATAGTGTGGCGCTAATTCAGTATTAACCCACTGACAGTGCGGCGCTAATTCAGTATTAACCCTCTGACAATGCGGCACTAACTCAGTACTAACCCTCTGACAGTGCAGTGCTAACTCAGTATTAACCCTCTAATAGTGTGGCGCTAACTCAGTATTAACCCTCTGACAGTACATAGCGAACTCAGTATTAACCCACTGACAATGCGGCACTAACTCAGTTTTAACCCTCTAACAGTGCGGCACTAACTCAGTATTTACCCTTCAACAGTATGCTAATTTCTCAGCACTGCACTTCCACAAGTGCGTCAAACAAAGCCCTTGAGCAAAAGAGACACCATTGATAAGGAATCTTGAAAACTAACGAGCCATTTTCTCTCCCTACATTTTAGTACAGTCCTGACATCTGCAGCTGAGGTGGAGGGAGCCTGGTTTCTCAATTGGGCCTCACTTGTTTGAAAGAGTTAGGCAGTTGCTTAGAGAGCACTGGTCTGCAGAGAGTATCCTGCCCTGATATGGAGGCACCTTTCTTTGGCTAGACCTCTTCCAGGCTTTGGCAGCTGATGCAGGGGAATCTCCCCAGAGTCCTGTCGGCCCTCTTTCTTCACTCCTATCTCCCTAACAGGAGGGCATGCAGGGGTGAAGGCAGAATTCCTCTTCCCCTTCATGTCTTGCCGTTGATGCTGAGCACCTGTGTCTATGGTGATGGGCTGCAGGTTCGTGTGTGTATCCAACAGGAAATGAGTGACCTGGCTTTAAGGAAGGAAACTGCCTGGTCTAGCCTACATGTGACTCCAGACCTACAGCAATATGGCTGACCTTCAACTGCTCTCCAAACTATAAAAGCTGGCCGAGCCAGCAGTTTACTGTGAGTGAATCAAAACGATCTGTTCATATCCATAGTATATTAGAGGGATAACTGCTGTAAGTGACTGATTGGTGAACAAGATCACAAATTAATATTAAAGATCCAACATGCAAGTGTTTGATTGTACTTAGAAATAGCAATATTATATTGTACTGTATTGTGTTCTGACTTGTGTAGAAAGAGACTTATGGAATGAAATCTATTCCTAACCCGGGGACTACCTGTATATGACAGGGGCGTGGTACAGTCGGTTCTTATATAGTGTGATAGTTCCATTCTCGTGTGATCTCATGTTATAAGATGATAATGCTGTAACTGCACCATTTAAACTAATGGGGCTGGAATCGCATTATAGCCAATACAGGGAAGAAAATGTTACATCCTAAAAACAATGGTCTAAGTTCTTCAATCGTGTTAAAGCCAATTGGCATTGAAGAAACATGCGTTATGGCAGAACTGAATGTACAATGAAATATATAATGTGTGTTCCTGCTATTGCGGGAGTGTGAGCAATGAAACCTGGCTTGTTGTGGTCAGAAAGTCTAATGGGAGTAACTAGGCACGTACTGCAGTCTGTTCAGGACTAATTGTTCCTTGGAGAAAGTGAGGACTGCAGATGCTGGAGATCAGAGCTGAAAAATGTGTTGCTGGAAAAGCGCAGCAGGTCAGGCAGCATCCAAGGAGCAAGGGAATCGACGTTTCGGGCATAAGTCGATTCCCCTGCTCCTTGGATGCTGCCTAACCTGCTGCACTTTTCCAGCAACACATTTTTCAGCACTAATTGTTCCTTGCCAGTTCGTCCGATCTGTTACCTACAAATGAATAAAATAGTACAGTTAGAACTGGACGTCTTCTTAAATATAAGTTTAATGCAATGTTTTTCATTTGTAACAAAGCTTGATGTCTGAAGCCGGACAAAATGTTGTTTGCGTTGGTGTAAACAACTTACTTCGAGGGGATGGGAAGTAAATATTTAAACTTTGCAAAAGGAGAATGGAAGTTGCAACGTTTCATCTTGCCCTCAACGAAATTAGGAGGCAAGAAATAGATCAGTAAGAAGAGAGAACATTTTCTATCGTGCTACAAGAGGGTGCTGATTGGTTGCGCATTGCAATCCAGCAAGAACAGCAGTGAATCTTAACTCTCAAGCCAGGGAGGGAGATTCTGATTGGTCAGGGCATTGCAATGAAGATACAGCAGAGTTTACTGTAAGTATTCATTAAAGATTTCAGGAGTTTTGTCATGGAATCTTCCCTTGTGGGATACAGGCCAGTAGCTATTGCCTGTCTCTAGTTCTTCTTAAGGTGGGGGTGAGCTGCTGTCTTCAATTGCTGCTGTCTACTTGGTGTGGGTAGACCCACAATGCCCTTAGAGAGGGAATTTCAGGATTTTGGACCAGCGACATGGAAGGAATGATGATATATTTCCAAGTCAGGATGGTGAGTGGCTCAGAGGGGAACCTGTAGGTGGTGGTGTTCCCATGTATCTGCTGCTCTTGTCCTCCTAGATGGAAGTGGTCTTGGGTTTGGAAGGCTCTGTTTAAGGAACCTTGGTAAATTTCTGCAGTGCATCTGGTAGATGTTATACACTGCTGTTACTGAGCGTTGGTCAGGGAAGGAGTGAGTGTTGTGGATGTGGAGCCAATGAAGTGGGCTGCTTTGTCCTGGATGGTGTGGAGCTTTTTGAGTGTTGTTGGAGCTGCCCCCATCCAGGCAAATGGGGAATATTCCATCACACTCCTGACTTGGGCCTTGTGGATGGAGGACTGGCTTTGGGGAGTCAGGAGGTGAGTTACTGCAGGATTTCTGGACTGTGATGTACTTTTGTAGCCATTGTGTTTATGTGGTGAGTCCAGTTGGGTTTCTGATTGATGCTAGCCTCCAGGATGTTCATAGTTGATCTGAAATGGTTTAAAAATAGTTCTGGCTGTCCATAGGATCCCTACAATGTGGAAAAAGGCCATTTGGTATTAATCTTTCTGCACTTCAGTCCTAGGAGCTCTGTGCTATATCCTTAGACTGTGACCCCTGGTTCTGGATTCCCTGGGCATTGTGAACCTCCTTCCTGTGTTCACCCTGTCTAGTCCTGTTAGAATTTTATAGGTTTCTATGAGATCTCTCATTCTTCTGAACTTCAGTGAATACAGCCCTAACTAATCTGGTCTCTTCATATGTCCATCCTACCATCCCAGGAATCAGTTGGTAAACATAGGAGGTGATTAGCGAGTGGCACCGGCTGTGGTTTTTTTGGCAGTTGATTAAAATGAGGTTGCTCAGTGGTTAGCATTGCTGTCTTTTAGTGTCAGGGTCCCAGGTTCGATTCCAACCTCAGGCGACTGACTGTGTAGAGTTTGCACATTCTCCCCATGTCTGTGTGAGTTTCCTCTGGATGCTCCAGTTTCCTCCCATAGTCCAAAGATGTGCAGGTTAGGTGGATTGGCCATGCTAAATTGCCGTTAGTGTCCAGGGATGTGTAGGCTAGTTGGGTTAGGGAAATGCAGGTTTACAAGGATAGGGTGTGTCTGGGTGGGCTTCTGCTTCAGGGCTTGGAGTGCTTCCACACTAGGGGTTCTATGAAAAACTCAGGTTAACTGGGGGTGGGGTCATCATTGAGGAGTACTGGAGATATAAAAATATAGTGAGGTGCCTCAGCAGTGGGTGAGCTGAGGCTGGTTGGATTCAGGCAGTGTCACTGTTTCTGTTCATGTTGAACTTCAGTCCCTGAAGCCATTTCTTTAACAGAGCCCAGTGAAACACTTTAAAAGGGAGAAGAACAGACAAAGGAAGTACATGGTGAGGACAGTGCAGGAGAGAGAGGTAGAGAGAGAACCTGCACAGTTACTGCCTTTGCTGTTTTGAATTTATGTATCGCTCGACATCGAAGTGCGCCTGGGAAAATTAACAAACAGTGAAATTCACAACTAATCTTGGAGGAACCTGTTTGGGCGAAGTTCACAGCACAGAATCAGATAAGTTTTAAGTGTGTCCAATAGAAAGACTGCAATAGTGAGTAGAGTGGGTTCTTTCTTGATTATATGTTTTTGGAGATAAGTCTCTTGATTAAACTTAAAATACAAGCCATAACTATTAATTTAACCTGGGGCAGTGTTTGTAGAGGAATAAAACAGTGTTATTTTCTGGGTCTATAGATTGTGAAGGAGCAAAAATGGCCTTTGCAGTGATACGTACTTCTTGTCAGATGTGGGAGTTTAAAGAGGGTTTAAGAGTTACTGTGGATTATATCTGCCATAAATGCTGTTGGAGGCGAATCTTATCAGATCGAATGGATTGGTTGAAGAGACAGATAGAAGCGATGAGGAATTTGCAACAGCAACAGTATGTGATGGATGGCAGTTATAGGAAGGGGGGGGAAGTCTCAGATACACTCACATAGATGGGTTAACTCCAGGAAGGGTAAGAGAGGTCTTTTGAGGCTATACCCATTTCAAGCACGTATGCTGTTTTGGAAAATGTAGGGGGTGATAGATTCTCAGGGGAACGTAGCACGAACAGCCAAGTTTCTGGTATTGAGACTGGCTCTAATGCAACAAGGGGTACGTTGGGTTCCAAGAGATCAATTGTGTTAGGGGATTCTGTAGTCCGAGGTACAGACAGACATTTCTGTGGCCAGCAGAGAAAAAGCAGAATGGTGTGTTGTTTCCCCGGTGCCAGGATCAAGGATGTCTCAGAGAGGGTGCAGAATGTTCTCATGGGGGAGAGGGGCCAGCAGGAGGTCATTGTCCACATTGGAACCAACGATATTGGAAGGGTAAAGGTTGAGACTCTGAAGGGAGATTACAGAGAGTTAGGCAAAAATTTAAAAAGGAGGTCCTCAAGGGTAGTAATATCTGGATTACTCCCAGTGCTACGAGCTAGTGAGGGCAGGAATAGGAGGATAGAGCAGATGAATGCATGGCTGAGGAGCTGGTGTATGGGAGAAGGATTCACATTTTTGGATCATGGGAATCTCTTTTGGGGTAGAAGTGACCTGTACAAGAAGGACGGATTTAACTAGTAAGGTGGGAGTGGGGGGGGGGGTTGGGACTCAGGGAGATAGTGAGGAAAGAGATCAAATTGAGACTAGTACAGTTGAGAACAGAAGCCAGTTAGTCAGGGACAAGGTAGGACTAATAAATTAAATTGCATTTATTTCAATGTAAGGGCCCTAACAGGGAAGGCAAATGAACTCAGGGCATGGTTGGGAACATGGGACTGGGATATCATAGCAATTACAGAAAAATGGCTCATAGATGGGCAGGACTGACAGCTTAATGTTCCAGGATACAAATGCTACATGAAGGATAAAAAGGGAGGCAAGAGAGGAGGGGGAATGTCATTTTTGATAAGGGATAGCATTACAGGTGTGCTAAGGGAAGATATTCCGGAAATACATCCAGGGAAGTTATTTGGGTGGAACTGAGAAATAAGAAAGGGATGATCACCTTATTGGGATTGTATTACAGACCCCCTAATAGTCAGAGGGAAATTGAGAAACAAACTTGTAAGGAGATCTCAGCTGTCTGTAAGAATAATAGGGTAGTTATGGTAGGGGATTTTAACTTTCCAAACATCGACTGGGACTGCCATAGTGTTAAAGGTTTAGATGGAGAGGAATTTGTTAAGTGCGTACAAGACAATTTTCTGATTCAGTATGTGGATGTACCTACTAGAGAAGGTGCAAATCTTGACCTACTCTTGGGAAATAAGGCAGGGCAGGTGACTGAGGTGTCAGTGGGGGAGCACTTTGGGGCCAATGACCATAATTCTATTAGATTTAAAATAGTGTTGGAAAAGGACAGACCAGATCTAAAAGTTGAAGTTCTAAATTGGAGAAAGGCCAATTTTGATGGTATTAGGCAGGAACTTTTGAAAGCTGATTGGGGTCAGATGTTTGCAGGTAAAGGGACAGCTGGAAAATGGGAAGCCTTCAGAAATGAGATAACAAGAATCCAGAGAAAGTATATTCCTGTCAGGGTGAAAGGGAAGGCTGGTAGGTATTGGGAATGCTGGATGACTAAAGAAATTGAGGGTTTGGTTAAGAAAAAGAAGGAAGCATGTGTCAGCTACAGACAGGATAGATCAAGTGAATCCTTAGAAGAGTATAAAGGAAGTAGGAGTATACTTATGAGGGAAATCAGGAGGGCAAAACGGGAACGTGAGATGGCTTTGGCAAATAGAATCAAGGAGAATCCAAAGGGTTTTTACAAATATGTTAAGGACAAAAGGGTAACTAGGGAGAAAATAGGGCCCCTCAAAGATCAACAAGGCAGCCCTTGTGTGGAGCTGCAGAAAATGGGGGAGATACTAAATGAATATTTTGCATCAGTATTTACTGTGGAAAAGGATGTGGAAGATATACACTGTAGGGAAATAGATGGTGACACCTTGCAAAATGTCCAGATTATAGAGGAGGAAGTGCTGGATGTCTTGAAACGGGTAAAGATGGATAAATCCCCATCTGATCAGGTGTACCCGAGAACTCTGTGGAAAGCTAGAGAAGTGATTGCTGGGCCTCTTGCTAAGATACTTGTAGCATCGATAATCACAGGTGAGGTGCCGGAAGACTGGAGGTTGGCAATCGTGATGCCACTGTTTAAGCAGGGTGTTAAGGACAAGCCAGGGAACTATAGACCAGTGAGCCTGGCGTCGGTGGTGGGCAAATTGTTCGAGGGAATCCTGAGGGACGGGATGTACATGTATTTGGAAAGGCAAGGACTGATTAGGGCTAGTGAACATGGCTTTGTGCGTGGGAAATCAGGTCTCACAAACTTGATTGAGTTTTTTTGAAGAAGTAACAAAGAAGATTGATGAAGGCAGAGCAGTAGATGTGATCTATATGGACTTCACTAAGGCGTTCGGCAAGGTTGCCCATGGAAGACTGATTAGCAAGGTTAGATCTCATGGAATAGGGGGAGAACTAGCCATTTGGATACAGAACTGACTCAAAGGTAGAAGACAGAGGGTGGTGGTGGAGGGTTGTTTTTCAGACTGGAGGCCTGTGACCAGTGGAGTGCCACAAGGATTGGTGCTGGGTCCTCTACTTTTTGTCATTTACATAAATGATTTGGATGCGAGCATAAGAGGTACAGTTAGTAAGTTTGCAGATGACACCAAAATTGGAGATGTAGTGGACAGAGAAGAGGGTTACCTCAGATTACAACAGAATCTTGACCAAATGGGCCTATGGGCTGAGAAGTGGCAGATGGAGTTTAATACAGATAATGCGAGGTTCTGCATTTTGAGAAAGCAAATCTTTAGCAGGACTTATGCACTTAATGGTAAGGTCCTAGGGAGTGTTGCAGAACAAAGAGACCTTGGAGTGCAGGTTCATAACTCTGTGAAAGTGGAGTCGCAGGTAGATAGGATAGTGAAGGCGGTGTTTGGTATGCTTTCTTTTATTGGCTAGAGTATTGAGTACAGGAGTTGAGAGGTCATTTGCGGCCATACAGGACATTGGTTAGGCCACTGTTGGAATATTGCGTGCAATTCTGGTCTCCTTTCTATCGGAAAAATGTTGTGAAACTTGAAAGGGTTCAGAAAAGATTGACAAGGATGTTGCCAGGGTTGGAGGATCTGAGCTACAGGGAGAGGTTGAACAGGCTGGGGCTGTTTTCCCTGGAGTGTCGGAGGCTGAGGGGGTGACCTTATAGAGGTTTACAAAATCATGAGGGGCATGGATAGGGTAAATAGACAAAGTCTTTTCCCTGGGGTTGAGAAGTCCCAAACTAGATGGCATAGGTTTAGGGTGAGAGGGGAAAGATATAAAAGAGACCTAAGGGGCAACGTTTTCACACAGAGGGTGGTACGTGTGTGGAATGGGCTGCCAGAGGAAGTGATGGAGGCTGGTACAATTGCAACATTTAAGAGGCATTTGGATGGGTATATGAATAGGAAGGGTTTGGAGGGATACGGGCCGGGTGCTGGCAGGTGGGACTAGATTGGGTTGGGATATCTGGTCGGCATGGACGGGTTGGATCGAAGGGTCTGTTTCCATGCTGTACATCTCTATGACTCGATGACTGATAAATCGTCCTGCCCATCAGATTTTTCATTCACATGTTATTATTCCAAATGCTAATTTTATTCCTCAGATGGATTGGGCTATTCAAGTTAAAGGGGAACAGCTTGGTCATTGTTGATAGGTTGTGTTTATGTAACAACAGAAAAAATGTATCAATTACAACAAATTGTTACGCCCACTTGTGGCATTTCTTTGTATGGCAACTTCTATAAAAATTGAAGTGTGCACATCCCAGTCATTCTCAAGGTGAGCTGCTGTTGGGCCACTAGAGGGTGATCTAACACCATATTTAGTATGGGCTGGTTGAAGGAAGCAAGGGAATAATGGACCTCAAAAACCAAACATTGTCATTCTTCCATTCAGGATGTAATACATCTCTTACCTAATGCATGCAAATAAATTGCATCAGAAATTTAAGAAGTATTGAGAAAATGAAATTGTCAGTCACAGTGTGACTCCTAAACACAAACCAACTTTGACAAATAATTTACTGACCCTCTCGGTGTGTAATGAAGGAGCATCGAACCAACAGGGACATCAGAGCCACTGTTACCAGGTGACCATTAGGAAATAATTGATGATAGTATCTGAGGGCTGTGGGTTGTAGGGAGCAGTTATGTTTAACAATACAATGAGTAACAGCATTTAACAAACAGCTTTGATAGGTTAGAGAAATGTCTTCACCCAGACAATGCTGAGCCAATGAAATTCTCTACCAGAGAAAGCGGTTCATGCCAAAATATTGAATATTTTCAAAAAAGAGACAGCTGTAGGTCGTAGAGTTAAAGAATTGAGTGAAAGTGGGAACAGGCTATCGAGTTGGATGAAAACGTTGCAGCATGCTGCTGTGCAGAGGGACCTGGGTGTCCTTGTGCATGAATCACAGAAGGTTGGTTTGCAGGTGCAACAGGTAATTAAGAAGGCAAATGGAATTGTGTTCTTCACTGCTAAAGGGATTGAATTTAAAAGCAGTGAGGTTACATTGCAGCTGTACATGGTGCTGGTGAGGCCACACCTGGAGTACTGTGTGCAGTTTTGGTCTCCTTCCTTGCAAAAGGGTGTACTAGCACTGGAGGGGATGCAGAGGAGGTTCACTAGGTTGGTTCCTGAGTTGAAGGGGTTGGCTTTTGAGTAGACCGGGATTATGTTCATTGGAATTTAGAAGGATGAGAGAGGTTCTTATAGAAACATATAAAATTATGAAGAGAATAGACAAGATAGAAGTAGAGAAGATGTTTCCACTGGCAGGTGAACCTAGGACAAGAGGGTATAGCCTCAAAATTAGGGGAAGCAGATTTAGGACTGAATTGAGAAGGAACTTCTTCACCCAGAGGGTTGTGCATCTGTGGAATTCCCTGCTCAGTGAGATGGTTAAGGCTTCCTCAGTAAATGTTTTTAAAGCTAAGATAGATAATTGTTTTGAACAGTAAAGGGTGGGTAATTGGAGCTGAGGCCACAAGAAGATCAGCCATGCTCTTACTGAATAGCAGTATAGACCCAATGGGCTGAATGGCCTATAGCTGTTCTTATAGTTTATGTTATGATTGAGAAATCACCTTGTGAACAGTTTGTGATTAGATCCTAACTGTAGGAATTTTTTGTTTGAGGCTCTTTTGTTTCATCATCATTCATGTTGTATAAGGTCATGGCTGAAGAAGAGTTGATGCTAAAGTTGATTCGTTCCACTCAGTCAGACCATGTCACACACATTCCGTGTGTGGAGACAGGGAGTCTGCACTGGCCTTTGCAGGAGCCAGAGAGAATTGCGGAACTGTTACATTCAGAAGGAGGCCATTTGACCCATTGTGCCTGTACTGTCTCTTCAAATGAGCATCCTTTCCTCGTGCCAATATCCTGCTTTTCCCCCATACCCTCACACAGCGAACAGCCATCCAATGCCCCTCTTGAATGTTTCAATTGAACCTGCCTCCTCCACCTTCAAAGGCAGTGCATTGTAGACCCTAACTACCCACGGTGTGAAAGATTTCTCTCAGTCACCCATTCTTTGTTTGTGCATCACACCTATGCCTCTCACTCTTGTTCCTTTTACAAGCGGGAACAACTTGCCTTTACCTGCAGTAACCAGCCTGTTGAGAATTTTATAAACCTCTATCAGATCTCCTCACAGCCCCCTTCTCTCTGAGGGGGACAGCCCCAACTTCTTCAATCTATCTTCATCACTGAAGTTTCTCCTGAGTAATTATGCCTGACTACGGATAATTGGTAAACCGAGCTAATTGCTATTACGCAAACAAAGCATCTTATTAACTATCTGCCCCCTACCAGGGATCATTAGGTAGACCCCAGACACTGTATGCATAAGGAAGAGGACTCTTTTTGCACTATGGTAGTGTCCCTACCTCTGCTTTTAAGCTCTACCTCCTCCAGAGGTGTGTAATAACATCTCTGAACAGGTTGATTGAAAATATCTATAAATACAAGAGGATTGGTGGCAGATGTACCCCTCCATGTGCAATGCCACATTCCAGCAGTAATGGCACATGCCAGTCCTGGCAATCAGAATAATACTGGATCAGTGGTGCTGGAAGAGCACAGCAATTCAGGCAGCATCCGAGGAGCTTCGAAATCAACGTTTCGGGCAAAAGCCCTTCCTGATGAAGGCTTTTGCCTGAAACGTCGATTTCAAAGCTCCTCGGATGCTGTCTGAATTGCTGTGCTCTTCCAGCACCACTGATCCAGAATCTGGTTTCCAGCATCTGCAGTCATTGTTTTTACCTAATCAGAATAATACCACAGTCCTACTCTGTTTTACAAATTTAATTTGATGTGATGGGAAAACAAGACTATTGTGTATTATCCATCTCTAACAGACCTTGACAAGATGATGTTGAGCTGATTTCTTAATAACTCAAAAGACTTGTTGGACAGTTTCAGAGAGTATTTAAGAGTCAAATGCTGTGGCTTTGGAATAATGTATAGGGTCAGAATGACCAGTTTCCTCTCCCACTGGCCATTAGGAACCAGATGACATCCAGTAAATTTATAGCCTCTGTAGTAAAATGAGGTCTATCTCTTTATGAGTGCATGGCAATAGGCTTTATTGAATGTAACTACTTATAAGGGTATAGTAGAAGAGATCACCTTATCTGGAGCCCAATAGACAGAGCCTTTAGTTCCGTGTCACCTGACTTCACCATGAGCCATCTTCTTTAGCACATGCTCAGTAGTTATTTGCACCTTTAGCCTTGCATCCCTTATGGAGAGGCTTCAGTAGTCTCCTTCACCAGAAGAGCACAAGTTGGATATGTCTATTGCTGTAGCAGATGGGACTAATTAGCTCACTTAGCTGGATGGCTGGTTTGTGATGCAGAGTGATACCCACAGCGTGGGTTCAATTCCTGCACCAGCTGCAGTTACCCTGAAGTGCTCTCCTTCTCAACCTCTCCCTTCACCTGAGGTGTACTGACCCTCAGGTTAAACCATCACCAGTTACCTCTCTCCCTCTCACGTGAGAGTTGTCCTATGGTCTAGTAAGACTGTGGTTACCTCTATAGAAGCAAATTGCTGGAAATCAGAATCAAACACAGAAAATACTGGAGAAATCCAGCAGGTAAGGTGAAACAGAAACAGAGTTAATGTGTTGAATCTGATATGACTCTTCTCCTTTCTATATATTAATGGCTATATGCTAGCTATTAACGGTTATATACTAATGTCTTTATACAATATATTATTAGCTATTCTTTCAGACCATATACTCATAGCTACATATTAATAACTATATACAATGTACTCATAGCTATAGACTATATGCTGATAGACTGGACCATCAATGCTATCAAATTAAATGAGGATGGAATTTGAGTGAAGAATATTCTAATAAATTTCAGCTCTACCATGTCACTGCACTTTGTGTAAATAGTTTATAAATATTTACCAGTTTTCACTCATATGTTGTCCAGTCCTCATCTGTCAAAAGCATCTGGAACCTAGTCATGATATTAACAGTCTAAGAATAAGGGTAAGCCAGTCAGGACTGAGATGAGGAAGAATCTCTTCACTCAGAGAGTTGTGAATCTGTGGAATTCTCTCCCACAGGAAGCTGTTGGGGCCAGTTTATTAGATAGATTCAAAAGGGAGGTGGATCTGGTGCTGCGGCTAAAGGGATCAAGGGGTATGGAGAGAGGGTGGGAGTGGGATACTGAGATTGTATGATCAGTCATGATAGTATTGAATGGTGACGCAGGATCGAAGGGCCGAATGGCCTACTCCTATACCTATTTTCTATGTAATATGAACTGGACCCTGCTGAGACATGTTTTACTGTTGTAGAATCTGAACTGTCAACTATATTTCATAGCCTTTTTTTTAACAACCATTTCAGATAAATAATAAATCCAGGAATTCCTGCGTTCATACCCCCAAAGACCCGCACACCATTGAGTTCATTTTTATTCCTTCCCTCACCCAGTATTTAAAATGTCAAATGTCTCTCTCAGAAATGTTGGATGATGAATTACGATGCTTTACATTATTCACCAATCCATGGAAATTTACTGTTTGAAAGATTAATTGCCTGCTGAATGCAATTAGCATATTTTTTATTTGAATTTAGCTGCTATGATATGATTCAAATGAATGCCATTATTTAAGGGAATGTTAAGCTGATGATCACCCAGAGCTGATCTTGAAGCTTTTGGTAGGCGAAAGTGAGGACTGCAGATGCTGGAGATTAGAGTCAAGATCAGAGTGGTGCTGGAAAAGCACAGAAGGTCAGGCAGCATCCGAGGAGCAGGAAAATGGCATTTTGGGCAAAAGCCATTCCTGAGGAAGGGCTTCTGCCTGAAACGTCGATTTTCCTGCTCCTCAGATGCTGCCCAACCTGCTGTGCTTTTCCAGCACCACTCTAATCTTGACTTGAAGCTTTTGCCCGAAATGTCGATTCTCCTGTTCCCTGGATGCTGCCTGACCTGCTGCGCTTTTCCAGCAATACATTTCCAGCTTTGAAGCTTTTGGTGTCTGGGTTTCACAGTTGGTTTTGACAGCACTGTCAAACTAAGAGACTCCATCCAACAGGATGGAGGTAAGATTGCGGTGCAACCTCGCACCAGTCTTTAAAACCATGAAAGGTTTTGATGGAGGAGACACAGGGCTGGGGGGAGGATTTCCTCTTGTGGGCAAGAGAAAAATGAAAGGCTATCATTGTAAGGTAGCCATCAAGGACAGAATCCAGAAGGGACTCCTCCAACCAAAAAGTGGAATCCACTACGGCTGAGAGGAGCTGAACCATGCAGTGTCGATGGAAATAGGGGGAGGCTCAACAAACCTTTGAAGGAGAAGGGGATAGATGAGGAAGGATAGGAAAAGGCTGATGCTCAACATAAATAACAGCATGGACCAGTTGGGCTGAATGGACTGTTTTTTTGCTATGCACTCTGTGCAATTCTATGGATACTGTCATTGAGCCTCTGAGTCAGAATGGCATTCAGTTGTTTCAATCCCTCAGAAATAAGTCTGAAAATAAAGGAATGAAACTGGATGACCACCTCAAATCGACCAAGGGGCTCGAACTGACAATGGCTAACACAAGCCTGCTGACCTTGCAAAATTCTCCTTACCAAACTCTGAGGGTTCATGCCAAACTGGGAGATCTGTCTACCAGAGTAATCGGCAACAGCATGACATGGCTATACTCATGAAATCAGAAACAAAGACTTTGTGATCAGATTTGGGACTGCTGATCCTTCTTTGTCATTGCATCAAAAGCTTGGAATGCTGCCCCTACCAGCATTGTGTGTAGCTATCCCCATGGACTCCAGAAATTGTGTACCGTCTACAGGATCTACTGTAGTAATCGTAAGGCTCCTTTGGCCGCAGCTTTCAAGCTTGCAATTTCCACCACCGAAAAGGACAAAGAGGGAGATCCATGGGAACACCACCACCACCTCCACCTTCCCCTCCAAATCCCTCACCATCCTGACTTGGAAATATATCACATTACCTTCAGTATGGCTGGGGCAAAATTCTGGAACTCCCTTCCTAAAGCATCTACCCTAAGGACTGCAGTGGTTTAAGAGGCATCTCACCAGCACCATCTCAAGGATAATTAGGACAAGTTGTGGAGGAGCTAGTGTTGGACTTGGGTGGACAAAGTTAAAAATCACACAACACCAGGTTATAGCCCAACAGGTTTATTTGGAGCACTAGCTTTCAGAGCGCTGCTCCTTCATCAGGTGGTTGACAAGACATGGACGGCAAGCAGTGGCCCAGCCGATGATGTCTATATCCTGTGAATGAATTAAACAAAAAGCCTCCCTCCAGCCTGAAAAAAACAATTGTTCAGCAATGACTCTGCTTTTTGATGTTTAATTCATTTGGTAATCTGTCCCTTTAATCTCTTGGTTTTTAATTTTGCCAACAAGTGAAACTTTATGAAATGTCTTTTGCAAATTCCATCTTAAAGAAAGAAAGAGAAGGCAAATAATTGATGTAAACTTGGTAAAAATCTACTGAGACACTTGGAGAGAAATTTAAGCAGGAATTAACATTCATGGAAGGCAGCTGGATCGATGTAATTTTAATGATTTCTGTCACCGTACAGTTAGTTTCTGTTAGTATTACTGAAACATTACAAGGATCTGAAATTGCGCATTTCTCGTTAGATTCCAGTCTTTCATTAGGATGTGCAGGAAGGCAAATGTAGTTTGTCACATCATTTCACAAGCAATGTGGTTGTTGCATTGTACACTCCCAACGTGCAAACTTACAGCAGAGTTATTACTGTTGAGATATTCATATATTCCTGTGCAGGCTTGTGCATTTACAAATGAAAATATTCATGATGCGAGTCCACGCTCAGTGAATAGCTGATCAGAATTGACCACAAAACATTGCCAAATGTGCTTGTGGTCTCGTACCAGTTCAAAGCTGATTTTGTGACTCATTGAGGTCTGACCTGAAGTGATCATTTAGGTAAAGACTGATAGAAAGCTTGAGGCTGTGTTAGGCTCCAGTAATATCATTTGAAACTGCTAGTTGAACTGAAGTAGAAGGTTTCATTTTGATTTAGCGCAAAATGTTATAATGAAGTGAGACACAGCCTGGAGAGAGAAAAAGAGAGTTGAAGTATTAGTTTGACTCATCAATTACAAGTGACCTAAATACTTAATGAAAGATCAGTGTTCCAGGTGGAGTCATTGTTGGTTTAAAATCATGTCCTACTGAGAAAATCAAAGAGAATAACCCAGTCCAACTGTTGATTTGCTCATCTCCTATGTCTTTAGTGCACAGGTCAGGTGACAATTGATGTACGAGCTCTTACTGTATACGGGTTAGAATAAGCTAGCATATTTCACGCCAAAGCTTTGAAGTTACTCAGCCAGGATCGAAAATAGTTCACGCCTCAAAACGATCTCCAGAATGGATTTCCTGATGTTAGTCCCTTAAATAATTCTATGGAGATGCAACACTTTAGGATTGTCTCTCAGGTCACTCAACATTCCCAACTCTCTCATCCTTTAAGACCCTCCTTCAACTTGTATTTTTGACCAAGTTTCTGGTCACTTCCTTCTCTGACTTGTGGTCTATCTTTATGCCTTCTGTGAAGCACCCTGTGCCATTTCTCCTAAACGTACGTTGATATCAAAAGCCAAGCTCGTTTCAAACCGGCAAGACCTCAGCACTAGCTGTACAAGCTTAACAGCTGCTCCAAAGTGTAGCTTTATTGAGTGAAACCTTTTTCTTTCTGACTGTCGATGTTTGGTTGACCCCAAAATCAACGTTTTAATTGAACAAGCAAAGAATTTGCACTTTAGTGAGTGAGGGAGGACAAAGATAAATGTCTAGCTAATGTAAGGGAAAGTTGTGCCTAACTAACTTGCTAGTGATTTTGGAGGAGTGGCAGAGAAGGTAGATGACAGAAAGGCTGTTGATGTGATGTACGTGGACTCCCAAGAGGTGTTCGATACATGGAATAAAAGGGACAGCATCCATGTGGACAGAATATTGGCTGAGGGACAGGAAACTGTGAGTAATGGTACTTGGGTATTTTTCAGGATAGAGGAAGGCTTGTTGTGGAGATATCTGAGGTTTAATGGGTCCTTTGCTTTGCATGATTTCCATAAATAATCTAGATCTTGATGTATAAGGGACAAATTTAAGAGTTTGCGGATCACACAAAACTTTGGAGAAGTATGAACTGCGAGATGGCCAGCTTTAAAAAGATATTGGATCAAAGCAAATTATTGCGGATTCTGGAATCTGAAACCAAAAGAGAAAATGCTGGAAAATCTCAGCAGGTCTGGCAGCATCTGTAAGGAGACAAAAGAGCTGATATTTCGAGTCTAAATGACCCTTTTGTCAAAGCTAAAAAAAGGGAGAAATAGGGAGGTATTTATACGAGGCTGAGAGAAGGTGAGTCCTGGCTCCAGAAGCAAAGGTAGCAATAAAGAGGTGATAATGACAGTGCGTAGAGAGATTATAGGGAGATTAGGAGCTGTGAGTGACCAAGGCTGAAGCCAGTGCTATGTGACAAAATATGTGGGGGATGGGGGGGGGGGGATGGGTGAAGCAGAGGCAAAATGGAAAACGGGGGAAAAGGGTAGCAAAGGGGAAAAGAGGAGAGGAAAAAGGTGATGAAAGAGTGGGGAGCAAGAGAAAGAGTGACAATCAAGAAATATGAAGTGCAGAACAGTGAAAAAAAAATTTAAAAGATAAACGAAATAAAATTATCTGAAGTTGTTGAATTCAGTGTTGGGACCGGCAGGCTGTAACGGGCCTAGTCGGAAAATGAGATGCTGTTCCTCCAGTTTGCGTTGAGCTTCACTGGAACATTGCAGCAGGCCAAGGGCAGACACGTGGGCATGGGAGCAGGCAGATAGAGTTCAATAGAGTTCAGATAGAGTTCAGTGGCCAGAAGTGTGAGATGCTTTGGTACAAACAACATGGAGAGAAAGTATAAAATAAAGGACACCATTCTAAAGGGTGGACAGGAGCAGAAAAGCCTGCTGGATCTGCTACAAGGTGCAACTCAGGAGGGTGATGGAATACTCCGCACTTGGCTGCAACAACACTCAAGTAGCTTGTCACCATCCATCACACTATGAGTGTAGACATGCAAGCAGCAGGACAGGTGGAGAGCAGCAGAGAGCTATAATAAAGGAGACAGTAGTCAACGCCTCATAAATAGAGTAGAAAGTGTAGATGCTGGAGCCCAGGGTCGAGAGTGGGGTGCTGGAAAAGCACAGCATGTCAGGCCGCACCCAAGGAGCAGGAGAATTGACGTTTCGGGCAAGAGCCCTTCATTGAGAATGATGAAGGGCTCTTGCCTGAAATGCGATTCTCCTGCTCCTTGGGATGCTGCCTGACCTGCTGTGCTTTTCCAGCACCCCACTCTCGGCTTCATAAATAGAGGCATTGACCACAAGGTATGTGTACACTGGATAGACCACCACTGCAATATTGTGTACACTGGATAGACCACCACTGCAATATTGTGCACAGTTGGAGATGCCAAATCAAGAAAGCAGTGGGAAGTACAGAATGGATTTACAAGAATGGTTCCAGAGATAAAACCTTGCAATTACGTGGATCAGTTGGAAAAGCTTGGATTGTTTTCCTTGGAAAGGAGAAAGCTCAGAAAATTTAATCAAAGGTTTCAAAATCATGCTGAATGGATGGGAGAAATTATGTTAAAATGTTTCGCAAAGGAGTAAATGCAAGGTGAGAAAAAACATTTTCTCTAATGCACTGTCTGGAAATGTAGTAGAAGTAGATTCAATTGAGACATTTAGGAGAATGTTGGATAATTATTTCAATAGAAACATGCAGGGTTACAGGCAAAAGGCAAGAGCATGACACTAAGTTAAAATGCTCAGAAAGCTGGCGCTAATATGATGGGCCAAATGGCCTCTTTCTGCACTGTGACAACTCTCATGTTGTATTCTCCCCTTCTCTTCTCCCCCCCTTGCTTCAACATTTACCAGCCTGATGTGATTCAGACTGGAAACCCGTCTGGATTTGATCAGGATCTCTTTTGCTCCATGACACTTTATTAAAAGCCCTCAAAATGACCTTAATCATAACAGAACATTTATTGGGAACTCTGCTTTAATATTGGCCTGCCTCATGATAATTAGTCCATTTCAATTAGATTTAGGTCTCCTCACAAAACTCAGAGGTGTATTAAAACTCAGTCTTCACATCATTAAAACATACCTAGACCTGCAAAGTTTGGTATTAATATGTGCACCAATGAGAAGGTTAACCAGGCTTGGGGAGGAATGGAACTCTCGGGTAAATGAGAAAATCTGTGATGATACTGTCACTTTAAAAATATTATTTCATCTTTGTCTTTTTCTTTAAAGAGAGGTTGTAAAGGCAGAGGTGCCGAAGAGTCTAGGCAGTTTAACAATAGAAGGGGAGTGGCCAGTTCTCCCATTTCAGGTTTTTTCTAGTTTTTTCTTAGCTGGAGCTGTCACAGGATGTGAGTCCAGGGGAGTTGCAACCCTCAGTAAAGAATTCCTCTGACTTTCTCCAAAGTCTCTCTCTGGATATTATTCCCTCCTACCTGTAAGAATCTATATTTGAATTTACCTTTTTGCCAAAGGGTGTGTTTATGGGATGTTAATGTACTGGAACAGTTAATTACTGCATCGGGTCGGTTAACTTATTTTAAATTCCGCTTTCTTATGTTCACGTTTCAACTGGAGTGTTTAAATAAATTGTTTTGCTTAACCCCGAGTGTTTTGACCAGCTGCATCACTCCTGGAATATCCACTACACACCTACCTTTAAAACTCTGCCTCTATTGCTCGCAAGATAAAGTTTTTCACTGTGCCTCGGTACACATGACAATAAATTCAATTCGATTCACATAAGTAAAGTTAGGATCTAGGCTACCTTCTTAAAATATCTTGAGGGAGTCTGGCCTGGTCTATAACAAACAACATGCCAGTTCTTGAATTAATTTATTTATACAACGTGTAATGAATCATTTACAACTTTTCCCAAATCCTAAACAGCTAGCACCAAGCGCTCTTTCTTAACTAACGTTGACATTCATTGAATCCCTGCAGTGTGCAAACAGACCATTAGGTCCATCGACTACTCCAAAGAACATCCCACCCAGACTCACTCCTCTACCCTATTACTATAACCCTATACTTCCCCACGACGAATCCACCTGACCTGCACCTCTTTGGATTTTGGAAAAAACCGGACCACCTCGAGGGAACCCACACAGACATAGGGAGAATGTGCAAACTCCACACAGACAGTTACGCAAGGCTGGAATCAAACCTGAGTCCCTGGTGCTGTGAGGCAGCAGTGCCAACCACTGAGCCAGCCAGGTGAGGGCAGACATGATTGCATGCTGCATTTCACTTTTATCATAATCTTTTATATGAAATCAAACTGATGGAGGATGCAGTTTGAGAGACCAGCTGGATAAACATGGCTAACACAGGATTCCAATCTCTGGAAAAATTGCAAGATGTGCTACAAGGTGCAAGTCAGGAGTGTGATGGAATACTCCCCAGTTGCCTAGATGGGTGCAGCTCCAACAACATTCAAGAAGCCTACTTGATTGGCACCATATCCACAAACATCCACTCCCTGCACCACTGACGCTCAGTCGCAGCAGTGTGTACTATCTACAAGATGCACTGCAGGAATTCTCCAAGGCTCCATATTTCAAATTCAAATTCACAAAGACTTCCATCGTGAAGGACAAGGGCAGCAGATACATGGGAATATCACCCCCTGCAAGTTTCCCTCCAAAGCCACTCACCATTCTGACTTGGAAATATATCATCATTCCTTCACTGTCACTGGGTTGAAATCCTAGAGCACCATCCTTAACAGCATTAGTGGGTCTACCCATGTTGACTGCAGTGGTTCTAGAAGGCAACTTTCCACTATCTTCCCAAAAGCAACTAGGGACGAGCAATAAATGCTGGTCCAGCCAGCACTGCCCACATCCCATGAATGAGTAAAAAAAAGACAGGAAAATGATGCTACTCTATGCAGCATATTGGATTTTTTGCTGAGCGTTCCCAAATGAACTTTTAACATAAGATACGCCATTGCAAGTGTTAGGCTCATTTGGTTGGCGATGCCAACAGTATGGGTTCAATTCACACACCAGCTGAGGTGACCATGAAGGAATGTCCTTCTCCATCTCTCCCCTCACCTGAGGCATGCTGACCCACAGGTGAAACCCACCACCAGTCATCTCTCTCTTGCTCCAATGACGCTGCAGAGATTTTACCAATAACCTTTACTCCAGTTGTTCATCTGATGGTTATAATTACAGAACACAGTCATTTACTTTGGTGTTAGTTGGTGGCACTCTAACCAGAGTTGCAAGGCCTAAATAGAGTCATAGAGATGTACAGCATGTAAACAGACCCTTCAGTCCAACCCGCCCATGCCGACCAGATATCCCAACCCAATCTAGTCCCACCTGCCAGCACCCGGCCCATTTCCCTCCAAACCCTTCCTATTCATATATCCATCCAAATGCCTCTTAAACGTTGCAATTGTACCAGCCTCCATCACTTCCTCTGGCAGTTCATTTCATACACGCACTACCCTCTGTGTGAAAAAGTTGCCCCTTAGGTCTCTTTTATATCTTTTCCCTCGCACCCTAAACCTGTGCCCTTTAGTTCTGGACTCCCCGGCCCTATGAAAAAGACTGCCTATTTATCCTATCCATGCCACTCATAATTTTGTAAACCTCTATAAGTTCACCCCTCAGCCTCCGATGCTCCAGGGAAAACAGCCCCAGCCTGTTCAGCCCCTCCCTATAACTCAAATTTTCCAACCCTGGCAACATCCTTGTGAATCTTTTCTGAACCCTTTCAAGTTTCACAACATCTTTCCGATAGGAAGGAGACCAGAATTGCACGCAATATTCCAACAGTGTCCTAATCAATGTCCTGTACAGCCGCAACATGATCTCCCAACCCCTGTACTCAGTATTCTAACCAATGAAGGAAAGCATACCAAACGCCTTCTTCACTATCCTATCTACCTGAGACTCCACTTTCAAGGAGCTATGAACCTGCACTCCAAGGTCTCTTTGTTCAGCAACACTCCCTAGGACCTTACCATTAAGTGTATAAGTCCTGCTAAGATTTGCTTTCCCAAAATGCAGCACCTTGCATTTATCTGAATTAAACTCCATCTACCACTTCTCAGCCCATTGGCTCATCTGGTCAAGATCCTGTTGTAATCTGAGGTAACCTTCTTCGCCTCCAATTTTGGTGTCATCCGCAAACTTACTAACTGTACCTGTTATCCTCACATTCAAATCATTTATGTAAATGACAAAAAGTAGAGGACCCAGCACCGATCCTTGTGGCACTCCACTGGTCACAGGCCTCCAGTCTGAAAAACAACTCTCCACCACCACGCTCTGTCTTCAGCCAGTTCTGAGCCAGTTCTGTATCCAAATGGCTAGTTCTCCCTGTATTCTGTGAGATCTAATCTTGCTAATCAGTCTCCCATGGGGAACCTTGTCGAATGCCTTACTGAAGTCCAGATAGATCACATCTACCGTTCTGCCCTCATCAATCCTCTTTGTTTCTTCTTCAAAAAACTCAATCAAGTTTGTGAGACATGATTTCCCATGTTGACTATCCCTAATCAGTCCTTGCCTTTCCAAATAAGTGTACATCCTGTCCCTCAGGATTCCCTCCAACAACTTGCCTACCACCGACATCAGGCTCACTGGTCTATAGTTCCCTGGCTTGTCCTTACCAGCCTTCTTAAACAGTGGCACCACGTTAGCCAATCTCCAGTCTTCCGGCACCTCACCTGTGGCTAAGATGCTCGAACCTTGAGAATTTACTGTGAACCAATAGTTGCAGTGCCAGTCCTTGAGCAGTGCCACACGTTTGCACTTTCAGATGATGCACTGGACTGGGACGTCCCTTCTGGTCTCTCAGTAGAACTGATAAAAACGAACACAATGCCATCCAGCGAAATGGGGAATTTTCCGTGGTGAGCTGGTCAATGTTTATCTCTCAATTAACCTCACTGGAAGGGGTGACATGATCATTTTCCTAAAGTTGGTTCTGGAATCTTGCTGCACAAAAATGCAATGTCTTCTGCATTCCATTAACTTAAAAAAAAGCCTCCAGTTGCTGTAAAACCATTTCACACAAACTGGTCATGAAAAGGACTTTGCAAATGTAAGTGAATTCTTGAAATATTTTGGGGCGGCACGATGGCTCAGTGGTTAGCACTGCTGTCTCATAACGCCAGGGACCCGGGTTCGATCCCTGCCTTGGGCGACTCTCCGTGTGGAGTTTGCACATTCTCCCCGTGGGTTTTCTCCAGGTGCTCCGGTCTCCTCCCACAGTCCAACGATGTGCAGCTTAAGTGGATTGGCTGTGTTAAATTACCATAGTGTCCAGGCTAGGTGAGTTAGCCATGGGAAATGCAGAATTACAGGGATAGGGTCGGGGGAATGTGTCTGGTTAGAATGCTGTTCAGAGGGTCAGTATGGACTTGATGGGCTGAATGACCTGCACCCTCACTGTAGGGATTCTATGATTCTCAGTTGATGAAGCAAAGCTTCCATGGGATAATTAATCTCAGTGACAAGGTCTCAGTCAGGGCATAGGAATTTGAGAGAGGGAACAGGAAAAGGTTCCAACGTTTAAACTTCAGTTACATTGGGAATTTTGGAAAAATTGGGATTGTGTTCCTTGAAGAAGAGAATGTTGAGAGGACATTTGACAGAGATGTTCAAAGTTGTGTGAGGTCTGGACAGAACAAACTTGGATACATTGTTGTCAGTAGTAGAAGGACGAGATTGAAAGAACACAGTTTTAAGGTAATTAGCGATTCACCAATGGTGAAAATGAAGAGAATCTGAAATATGGTGTCTGACCAGAGGCAGGTTCACAATTTTATTTAATTTACTCGTGGAAGGTAGGTGTTACTGGCTGGGCCCAGTATTTACTGCCTGTCCCTAGTTGCCCCTTGAGATGGTGGGGGTGAGCTGCCTTCTTGAACCGCTGCAGTCCATGTGCTGCAGGTAGACCCACAATGCCCTTAAGGAAGGAATTCCAGGATTTTAACCCAGCAACACTGAAGGAACAGCAATAGATTTCCAAGTCAGGATGGTGAGTGACTTGGAGATAATGTTCCCATGTATCTGCTGCAGGGTCGGTATCGTCAATATTAACGATTGCAATCCTAGAGATATCGATAAACTTTGCAAACGTTGCTTGTGACTGCTACTTTTGAGGGGGAGAGTGATCGGCATGGATTGTGCAGAAACATGTAATGCAATAATGAGCACAAATCAGGAATTACACAGGCAGGCATTCACATCATTATATAACATGGTTTTATTTTATCCAAGTAAATTAATGAGGTAATTTTACATTGATATTTCACTAGTTTCACATTACTATTAAACATTGACATCTATTCATTCTTTTAATTACTGGGGTGAATTTTAAACACAGGCCATGGGCATGCAATAGTCTGACAGTGCTGGAGATCGGAAATGTCTTTCCACTATTGATATCTAGAATCATCAACAAGAACTCCCAGGGGAGCAAGCTAGATGTATTGTTTAATGCCAAAAATAAGCCACATTATAGTAGCTTTGGACTATTTGTAGTTAATCCTGCTACAAAATGAGGCAAAGTTGTTGGAACCTGTCTGAATTGGGATATCACAGACAGCGAAGAACAGAAGTGTCTCGTTCTGTACAAAGTCCTGTTATTCCAGACCCTGGGCTGTTAATAATCACTAAGTAGGTAGGTTTCATCATACTTTTAATATTTAACCTTATCTGTGAAGGCAACATTTGTACATAATCTTCATCTTAAGTGCCTCCAGCACTGGACATCAAAGTTGCATAAACCCAACAAAAAAAGTCCCCTTTACATGCTTTCCCAACTTTCAATGTTAACTCATATCTTAATTTGTACATTATCTTCTACTTGTACATTATCTCGCAAAGTATATAACACCTCAGTACACATCACATGTACTTTGACAAAGGCAAATAAAGCAGGGACATTAATTTCTGCTCATTTCAAGTAGACACATAATACATTTTAAAAAATGACAAAGGCATAACCCCACAGGTCTCCCATTCACTGGCCTGATGAGACAACACAAACATTCAGCTGGACGATCTCCTGTTCATCATTGCATTGCTTAAAATGGTTCATAATCCACTGCTGCTCCTGTCAAACCGAGTCAATTTTACCTTGACTTCATTCATAGACTTGTGTGTAGAAAAAGGTATGGATTGCACCTCAACTTTTGTGTAAACAGAAATAAAGAAAATTGGCATTCTGAAGGAACTGTGTTACTATCCAAAATCAGTGAGAATGTATTTCTAGGGTGGGGGGTGGAATTAGCTTGCTAAATCTGTAACCCGCACAAATATCACAATGCATAGTCAATCACCAAAGTACCTGAGTCGGTTAAATATAAACATTAGGTTTGTATTTATTTTCAATCCCCCCCCTCCCCGTCTCAAGTTGTTAAATATTACAGCCCGATGTTCCCTCCGGTAGTGTGTCAGCAAGTGATTTGATTCAAGGGTAGTAGGGGCATCAAAGAATTACGCTGCACAGGAAGAGGTCAGACAGCTGGGATGGTGCTTTGAGTTATTCTATAGCCATCTGAATATTTTCCTTTATCCACTTCCCTTTTGAAAGTTAGTATAGGCTTGAATCTGCTTCCACTGCCCTTTGCAGTAGTGTATTTCACATCACACCAATATTCCCACTCAATATTGGTGGAAAGTTGAAACAGAATGCAGTTTTAGCTCATTGGCCTCTCACTGTTCTGTTGTTGCTGAAGTCAAGATTCTTTCTCTGTGTCCTGCCTTGACCTCTATACTCCCCAGTTGAGACCTGACAGTCACAGAGCCAAGGTCAGTGATCACAGCACAGTACCCATGTGTGAAGACATAGCCTTCCCTTTCAATCTGCATCACAAAATGGTAGAGCTCCTGAATGCACTGCGTTTCAAATGCAATCGAGTGAGGAAAGTATTTCAATGACAAACTTTAAGGGTGTAGAAAGTAATTGCGAAGATTAGAGGGTTCACGTAAGTCTTTGGAGAATAACTAGGAAAGGATAACATGCCTTTGTAGTAAGAAAAATGCACAGGGGATTCAGTGACTAATGAAGGGAACAGCACTGTCTCCAATCAAGTAACTAATAGCAATGTCTGTACCAGGTGTAAGGAAGTAATGCCACTTGAAAATATGACTCAATTCATCTTGAAAGTCAAAAAGTGCAGGGTGCAGTAATGTTTAAAGAAGAGACAAGACGAGTAAGGTAATTAGTTTAAGTCATAAACATCTCTAAATGGGATAAAAAAAAGGGCCGAGGGAAGTAGAGATTTTGATTATTTAGAAACATAGGAGATCGGAGCAGGAGTAGGCCATGTGACCCCTTGAGCCTGCTCTATCATTTATGATGATCATGGTTGATCATTGAAATCAATGCCCTAATCTGCCATCCCCCATTTCCCTTAATCCCTTTAAGCTACAAGAACTACATTCATCTCCTTCTTGAAAGCACAATGTTTCGGCCTAACCACTCTCTGTGGTAGTGAATTCCACAGGTTCACCACACTCTAAGGGAAGACATTTCTCCTCATCTCAGTCCTAATAAGTTTAGCCTATTATCCTTAAACTATTTCCCCTGGCTCTGCACTCTCCCACCATCAGGAACATCCCCCTCCTGCACCTATTCTGTCCAGGCCTGTTATGAGATCCGGGGTTCGATTGTTGTTTAATCCTGAATTCAGCCTTGCAAGGATGGAGCAAGAATGAAGGGTATTTGCATTGCATTGTATTGGAGCTTAGGGGAAAATTCAAACACAAAATATCCAGAGTAGCATTGAGTAACTAAAGTGGAAGAGGTCACAAGAGATAAGATTGCAGTTGATGGCAAGGTCACATCCTAAGTAACTACTTCAAGTTATACTGGGTCTACATCAAAATTATTGACTTAACAACAGTCCAAGACCTTTTTTATTGGGATGTCCCACCTAAATTCCTGAAGAGAAGAACGCCTTATACATTTTGACCCTCCTTTCAAGATGACTCACTATCCAATATGGGAAATGTTTCCAAGTGGCTCATTTCCAGTCCTGGTTATTTTCTCCTCTTCCAGTGCATGATCAATGTGGCTGGCCTGGAATTGCTGCCCATATCACATGATTGATGTTCCCGACTCATTTCAGCTGGTTTCCCAGGGTTCATGGAAGCCTGCTGGTTCTGTCCAATGTGAACTGCACATGAATATGAACTGTTGAAATAGGTTTCTATTCTCCCCTAGTTGCACACTAATGGTCTTCCTGGGCTGCTAACTGCATGTAGTTAATGGATCCCCAGTGGCAGGCTGTAGCAGGACTGACCTGATGACCTCAAAACTGGAAGAAAAGCCTGCACACAATGAAGAGACAAAGGGAGTGGAATTTCAACAGCGTGTGAAATCTCCACCTTCCAGTTGCCAAGAAGGTAGTCAATGGCCAACGTGTTGAGCACTTTTGTTTCATTTCCGTCACTTTGCGTTGTAACTCAGGCTCCGAGTGGAGGTTGCACATCAGGTTTGATGCAAAAGCTGAACATTCACTCCATCAAAGAAGGAACAATGTGATTTACCCATTCTGTCGGGGGGTCAGCAAATTCACCCCCCCCCTCCTCCCGCTCGGCTGTCATGGTGTATATTACGCAGCGTCACTGTACAAAATGCTCGTTATTATATAATGCCAAGGGTTGTAAAGGGGATGTGTGTGTTTTGGTCTATGGGTCAGTGATTTGGACAGGAATGAGTTTGTGAGTTATCTTTCAAGCAGCCCAGCACTAGTTCATTGTAAGCCAGGACACTACCTGAGAATGAAATGTCCACACATGCACACAACCGAGAAACAAAATACTTTCCTAGAATCAACTGTTATTTGCATTCTTGCTCCATAGCAATTTGCATGGAAACAAACACTTATTAAAACACTTAATCAAAATCTAAATGTTTCCACATGCAGTGTTGGTCTCGTGCTTAAGTCTTTGAGCTGAAAGATTATAGCCATCAAGTTTAGGCATAAATGCCTTGTCCTTCCAATCCAAATAAAATTAGCATCTCTTCTCTGATGCTTTGGATGTTACCATAAAGTGATTTTCAACATGGATATTCAGGACATTCCAGTATATTTAACTTACATGATAGCTATTTTCATGCCACACGTTTAACATAGAATGTAACGATCACCATGCTGTGGTCAAGGGTGAATGGGAAGTGTTAACTCTTCAGTGTTACCGAGGTAAGATATTTTACAGCTGTCCTCTGATCTTCGTCAAAGCAATCTCTCCATTTTTGGGTTTGTGAATGAAAAGTTGTTGAACATGTTTTGGTCCATGCTGTTGATGAGGGTCCTGTCTGCACATGACAGTCTGGGTTTCTCGTTCAGGAATTCTTTGTCAAAGTTGCTGCAGTCACTTGATGATTTCTGAGAGATAAAAAAAAAATAAGATGTTTGAGAATCTGGGAGCACTGTCAGTGCTCATTAATTAACGAGGCATTTTAATGAGTAAACATGGGGATGTATGGACTTTTAAACAAACCAATACCAGTCTTCTATACCGAGGACTGGGAAAGTGGTGGGTACATCAGGGCCCAAGGGCTTTCTGGGGTTTCATTGAACTTTGATCAGGGGCGCAGGTGAGGAGTAACATCACCTCCTGTGATTTCTGTTCCTGACTGCAACCTTTTTGTACAGTCACTAATGGGATTTGGGCATCACTGGCTGGGCCAGCATTTATTACCCATCCCTAGCTGCCCCTTGAGAAGGTAGGGTGAGCTGCCTTCTTGAACCACTGCAGTCCATGTGCTGTGGGTTGACCCACAATACTCTGAGGGAGGGAATTCCAGGATTTTGACCTAGCGACAGTGAAGGAACGGTGATATATTTCCAAGTCATGATGGTGAGTGGCTTGGAGGGGAACTTGCAGGGGGTAGTGTTCCCAACCACCCCAACTTTGGATTGCTTAAAAATATCTTTTGCAAACAAGTACCCAGCTGCCCCTTGAATTATTAACATTGTCTGTCTGCACTGCTTCCTAAGCTCAGAGAGTGCAGTGCATTGAAGTGAAAATGGAACTGTCCCTCTTTGTTTATGTGCAGGAAGGATGATCCAAATTGGAGACTTTGCCTATAGTCAGTATCTGGGATGAAGATGTTTCCAACCATTATATTGACTTCTTTGCCTAACAAAGTGACCAGCACCATGGAATTTGGTGGGATAAAGGGATTTACCATGAAGCATTAATATATGGATCATTATCTGGTCTACAAAGTACCAATATGTTGGAGGTAATAAATAGGTCTCGGTACAATTACTTGCCCCAGTGTCACTCTACTGTTGACGTGAAAAGAACAACCAGTTGTCACTTGGGATCAGAGTGCCAAGATGTAGTTGTAATTGTGGCAACACAGCAGAAAGACTGATTGCATGGAGAACCACTAAACGTGACATTATTGTATTGACCATGATCGTTAAAGACTGTCACTGTACTTTCTTTCTAATTAGATCAAAATCCATTGTAAAAATTAAGTATAATTATTCTCCCCTTTTATGTTCTCATTGGGGTACTTGCATTTTAGTGTGTTTTGTAAATTATCTAATAAAAACAGACAGTGCTGCAGAAACTCAGCTCATCTGGCAGCACCTGTGAAGAGCGAGAAACAGAGTTAACAGGTTGAGTCTGGTACTGCTCATCGTTGGACGAAGCTGAACTCAAGATCTTAAGCTCCATTGTTTCCCCACACTTGCTGCCAGATCTGCTGAATTTCTCCAGCACTTTCCACCTTTATTTCAGATCGCCAGCATCTGCTGGACTTTGCTTTACTTTGTAAATTTGAGAAGTTGACCAAATACTGCAGCCTGCTTTGACCTCCATTGTGTTTTAGCGTTGTTACAGTGTGTGTGTGCCAAGTATCATGGTGTAACTATGTCGCTCAGTCTATTCTCTTTAAACATTTCCTGTCACATCACTTTCCACCTTTTTCATCCTCTTCAATGACTTTTTTGTTCCCCTTCTCCTGGCTGCTTCATTGCCCCGCCCTTACAGTCTCACCATTCCATTCCTAAACCCTCGCTTTGAGCAAGAGATTAATTCAGTTGTGGTGGAAGTAAAGTGTAGGGGTGAGGAGATGTGGAGTGGAGGGGGTGGGGGGGGGGGCGATCATGGCAGAGGGAAGTGGTAAACAAGAGGGAGAGGTGCAAAATGTGGTAAGTTAAAAATCACACAACACCAGGTTATGGTCCAACAGGTTTATTTGGAATCACTAGCTTTCGGAGCGCTGCTCCTTCATCAGGTGGTTGTGTTTCCAAATAAACCTGTTGGACTATAACCTGGTGTTGTGTGATTTGCCCACCCTGGTCCAACACCGGCATTCCCAAAGCAGAATATGGGAATTGTGTAAAAGGAGTAGTGAGGTGTAAGATTAATAAGCTTTAAGAGGAGAACTTTTTTAGATTATTTGGATTCAAGGTTTTAATGCAGGAAATATACTCGTCAGGACTGGAACCCATCGATACTGCATGAATATTTTTTTGGAACAGTGGCTTTCGTTTGACGTACATTTTGCACACCATTTTGTTTAACATTAGGAGTTAAACAAGGACAAGGTATTGTTATAAGTTTCAGATCATTCCCATAAGCCCCAAAGTAGCCTCTTTTTTGGGTGGGGATTCTGGGAAGGAGTATCAATTTATTACATAACTAAGGGGGATTATTGACGGACCCCCTCACAACCTGGACTGAGCAAGAACGCTTTTACACCCTCATTCATTCTTTCCACATTTCAGAAGATAAAGATGGAACTTGATTCTGTGTCTGGCCTGCATCTTACCTGACCAGGAATGTTTGGGTAATGTAAATGAAGAAATCACCAGTCCCATAGACTTGGCAAGAACTAAATCCAACTCAAAAAATGATGTAAATGGTAGCAGTGTAACACTGTATCATTCATTCAATCTAATTTGGAATAAGGTTTTAATACTTTATTGAATGTTACATTATATTTGCTTACTTTGAGCTATACTGCATTGTATCTACCCCACAGGCAAAGTCACAATGGGTTACATGACCATGTCTGTGGGCCAATCTAGGAAAATCGAGACTTGAAAGCTAATTTCAGCCAAGGTGACCATGAAACTACTATTGATTGTTATAAAAAGCTATATGCAAAGTTATATCCACTATGAAAACCAATCTGCTGTTCTGACCTGATCTGGTTAACATGTGACTCCAGACCTACGGACCTTTAGTGAATTTCTGCTGTGCATCTTGTAGATGGTACACACTGCTGCTACGGAATGTCAGAGTGGGTCTGGTGCCAATCGTTAAGCTGCTTTGTCCTGGATGGTATGGAGCTTCTTGAGTGTTGTTGGAGCTGCACCCATCCAAGCAAACAGGGAGTGTCCCATCACAGCGGGTCAGGCAGCATCCGAGGAGCAGGAGAATCAACATTTTGGGCATAAGCCCTTCATCATGGTTCCACTCCTAATGAAGGGCTTGTGCCTGAAACATCGATTCTCCTGCTCCTCGGATGCTGCCTGACCTGCTGTGCTTTTCCAGCTTGACTCTGATCCCCAGCATCTGCCATCCTCACTTTCTCCTAGTATTCCATCACATTCTTGACCTGTGCCTTGTAAATGGTGGACAGGCTTTGGAGAGTCAGGGGGTGAGTTATTCACTGCAGGATTCCTCACCTCAGACCTGCTCATACAGCCACAATACTTATATGAGTAGTCTAACTCAGTTTCTGGTCAATAGTAACCTCCAGGATGTTGATGGTAAGGGATTCAATCATTATGATGCTATTGAACATCAAGGCTGATGGTTAGATTCTCTCTTGTTGGAGATAGTCATTGCCTGGTATGTGTAAGGCATAAATAAGACTTGACACTTGCCATTCCTGGAAAATAACAAACACTTTTACATAGATGATGAAAATGATTGCGTCTTATTTCCTTAAAACATCATTTCGTCACAAGCTGGCATTGTTCTTGATCATTAAGCTACCTCTTGATGTATCCAAAGATGAAATTTGGATTCTCCCTGAAGGTTTGTGAATACTCTTAGTCACTCCAAATCTCCGGCATACCTAGACAGAAAACCCTCTAACCCCAACTCCGAAAGAAACTTGAAATTCAATTAAACCCCTCAAGTTTCCCCAGGTGTCACATTAGGCAGAGCGTTTTTAAGAACTTCAGTTGCAGAAGCTTTTCAAACTTCACTGAGACTTATCCTTCATCATAAAAATGAAATCAAAGAGAAAGATAATATAGGACAAGTCTCAATAAGCATAAATTAAACAAAACTTTGCAACCAACAGGCCAAGAATGTCTTTGATGTTTACTGCAACAGAAAGTCTGGTCACAATGTACTCGCCTGGATTTTAGTTATGAAGTTTCTTTATGAGCTGGGGCGATGGAGCTTTCTGTCTCGGACTTCCTGCAGTTTGAAGGTATCAAGAATGTTTGCAGACGTAGAGGGGAGAAATCCAAATTTGGAAATTTTTGGCGCTATCAGCTCAATAGTCAAGACAATGTCAACTTGTGATTAGAGAAGCAAAATGATGTTTTATGGAAAGAGATTGCAATAATTTTAACCCTAATTGTGAAAACATTTCTATTTTCAAGAAGTTGATATTCATCAACAGTTCAATCTGAGAGAATGCACTAAACGATTTTAAAAAATATTGTCAGTAAGTGTCCCCTTTGATTTTCTCAGATCTCCACATGACTCTGGTATATTTGCCACGATGTGTCCTTTTTAAATATCATGAAAGATCATCAAAACATCTTCTTCTTTTATTCTATGTATCTAGGTTTCTGCATGACTTTGAAAGGACAGCAAGTCAGATGGCCATGTGAATTAGGGGCTGGGGGAGATGAAGTGTGTGAGTTGTTGGCTGCAGATTCCTTTCCTTTTAATCTTCACATCGTTGACAGGCTCAGAGAAAATTCAGAGTCATTGCGCTGATTTCATTTTAAGTTTTTAACTCTCAGAAGATGCTTGAGTGTCAGGACAAGTGGAATTGTGATATTAACCTAAGACAACTCAAAGGCATGTATTTGAAGATTCCTGGTCATCGGTCCTTCTTTTTCCTTTATCACCATTTTCCGTAAGCACTGCTTTTACTTCAGTGGTCACTTTGCAACCGTAAAACATTTTATGTTCCGTCTGGAAGTTGGGGGATTGGGTTTGGAGCAGGAAAGAGGACTGAGCTGTGTGGCATTTTAAAATGTTTTTTCATGGGGTGTGGGCAACGCTAGCCAGGTCAGTATTTATTACCCATCCATAATTGCCCATGGGGCAGTTAAGAGTTAACCACATTGCTGTGGATCTGGAGTCACACATTGGCCAGACCAGGTAAGGATAGCAGATTTCCAACTCAAAAGGACATTAGTGAACAAGATGTGTTTTCCCCAACAATTGACCATCATTCGACTCTTAATTCTAAATTTTTATTGAATCTGCCACAGTGGGATTTGAACCCAGGACCCCAGAACATGGTCTGGGTCTCTGCATTAACAGTCCAGCAACAATACCACTCAGTCATCACCTCCACTGTTGCCCCCAATTGGCTGAAAGCTAATCCCAAACATTGACCCATCAGCCAATTGAATGCCAGGTTGCTACAGTGTCATCTGCTGACATCATTGGCTCAAACAATATGGCATTAGATGACAGTCAGTGAAGGCAAGATGGGCTGAATGTCCTCCATAGTAAGTCTGTGAGCTCAGTCTCAAAACTTGTGGTTGAGGGCTCTTGGTAGCTTCCCTTCCTCTGAGCCAAGAGGCCCAGGTTCAAGTGTCATGTGTTCCAAAGGTGTTTCATAACATCTTTCAACAGATTGGTTAGAAGTATCTCCTTAGATGTAATAGAAGGACCATTTAGGTGCAGTGATATTGTCCCTATCTCTGAGGCGGGAGACCTGGGTTCAGGTCCCACCTACTCCCAAACTGTATACAGAACAACCTCGATCATCTGAATGAGACAGGTAGGGAGTATTTTCTTTGGATAATTGATTGTTCGGATAACTGATCTGGGTTCCTGTGGTGACGACAATAGCAGAAACAAATGCTGAGATGGGACACTCGGAAGCGATTTACAAACAGTCATCATGCCCCAGGCTCTGTGACTTGCGTCTGAACTCTGCAGTTTGGACTGTGGCAGCCTGCACCTAGGAGTTCTGCTGAAGGGCAGAATGGCCTTTTCTGTGCTGCTGGTCTTTCTAGCACACACTGTGAGGTGACCTGGCATTGCCACAATCAGTGGTGTTTTTAGACAACCTTTTATATACATTGACCGCCTCAACCTGCCCACCCCCTCACCCTCTCCAATCTCCCGCCCTCACAAATGCAGCTCTTCACTCCCTCCTCTCCAACCCCAACCTCACCATCAAACCCTTCAGAGAAGGAGGGGGGGCGTAGTAATAGTGTGGTGCACGGACCTCTACACCGCTGAAGTCAGACGCCAACTCACAGACACTCCTTCTACTGCCCCTTGATCAGAACATCACCTCCCATCACCAAGCCATCATCTCCTAGTCCATCCACAACTTCATCACCTCTGGGGATCTCCCATTCATAGCCTCCAACCTCATTGTCCATGAACTCCACACCCATTGTCTCAGCCTGTGCCTGTCCCGCTGAACTCATCTCTTCCTACCTCAACACCGTCCTGTCCCCCTTAGTCCAGGAAGTCCCACCTACGTTCCTGACACCACCCACGCCCTTCACCTCTTCCAAGATTTTCATTTACCCGACCCCAACACCTCATCTTTACCATGAACATCCAGTTCCTGTACACATCCATCCACCATGATGAAGGCTTCCAAACCCTCCATTCTTCCTCTCCCGCCGTCCCAACCAGGACCCTTCCACTGACACCCTCATCCACCTGGCTGAACTGGTCCTCACCCTCAACAACTTCTCCTTCCAATCCTCCCACTTCCTCCAAACCAAAGGGGTAGCCATGGGCACCTGCATGGGACCCAGCTATGCTTGTCTCTTTGTCCATTATGTGGAACAGTCCATCTTCCATAGTGACATCGGCACCATCCCCCACCCGTTCCTCCGCTACATTGATGACTGTATT